>NW_024870773.1:22105000-22497500 GCF_019054845.1 Dipodomys spectabilis
TCAAGCCTTAGTATGCACACACACACACAATACACAAATACACACACACACACACACACACACACGAAAGAAGAAGTGTGGGTTAATCTGGCAATATTGAGGTGATACAATGGCTGTTCTGGAATGCCACAAAGCCAAGGCTAGAGAAAAGTCCAAGAGGCTTCCTAGTACAAAGGCAATATTTAACAGGAGGCCTGCCAGCAAAGCAAGTGAAGAGGATAGACACTGTTAAGATAACCTGAGTGCAATGACTGATCTTATGTGTCAACTTGACTGAGCTATAGGCTACCCAGATAGCTGGTGAAACATTATTTCTAACTGTCTGTGAGGTGTGCTTCCAGGACACAATAGCATCTGAATGGAAAAGACTGAGTAGCATTTGCAATGGGTAGGTTGAGTAAAGAAACCACCCTGACCAACAGTGGTGAGCATTAACCTATCTCTTGAGAGTCTGAAGAAAATAAAAAGGCAGAGAAGGGGGCCCATCTTTTCCTGCCGTAGGCATTGGCAGTTCCCCCAGTTCCCCAGCCTTAGGATTCTGGTAGTTCAGAATCAGTAGCTCACCTGATTCCCAGACATTTTGTCCCAAATTGAATAACACCAGGAGCTTTTTTCCCTTTGATTCTCTAGCTTCCAGGAGGTGCATTCTGGGAATTTTCAGCCACCATAATCCCTTGAGCCGATTTCCATTATAAATCTCCTCCTATATAGCTATCTATGTTGGTTCTGTTTCTGACTAACTCAGTGAGCAGGGCCAAAGACAAAAGATTCAGCAAGTTCTGACTGCTGCACTTAGCTCCACAAAGCTCAAGAGTTCAGGCACACGAAGGAAGTGGAAGTTTCTGAAGCTGAGCAGACTCTCTATCTCAACCTTTTGTGTAAAAGGGGGTTAGCCTGAGAGGAATGGAGCATCACAGAGATGGCTTAGGCAGAGAAATGGTGGCATTTTTGCTTTAGAAAGACAGCGTTGAAGACAGACAAGATGAGAGGCAGGAGCGGGTGGATTCCAAAGGCTGTTGAGTAACTGAGGTAGCTGCTGATGGGAGGCAGATGCCTAACCTCTGGAGGTCTCGGTTTCTGCAGGTATAAAACGGGCCTAATACAGATTCCACAGGGTAGCTGTAGAGGCTACCTAACAAGATAACTGGCCTAAAGGATATATGAGAGGCTCAATAAAACACAACTTGCCGAACAAATCAGAGGCCCCTTAAACTTCCATATGGATACCTTACAGAATGCTCAAACTCTCCTTGTCCCAAATTGTCCCCTCGGCCCTTGTGGGTCTCCTTTGTTTCTTCTTCAATGGATATCACCACCGTCTAGCCAACCGCGCAGGAAATTGGTGTCTCCCTTGCACCCAAATGAGGCCTTGACTCTGAAAATTACAAATACTAAATTCCCTTGACAGGAGCAAATTCTCTTCCTACTCACTGGCCCACACCCTCAGCCTTGATTCCTAGGACGGCTTTTCCCCAGCCTTTTCCTGCTTTGGGTTTGAAACAGATGTATGGCAGGGCAGCAGAAGGTCAAAGGATACAGACAGCACACAATGGAAGGACAGTTGGATGCACCATAGTTAAGAACACATCCATTTTAGATTATCTAGATCCAAATCCCGGCTCCAACTGTGTAGTTCTGGGAAAGTCACAAAACCCATCTATGCCTTAGATCCTTTGTCTATAAAATGGAGATAAGAAAAATGCCTCGTGAAGTAATTATTACATAGTTCTCACCTACAATTATGCTACTATTGTATCACCACATTGTATGATGTATTTTTATTGGGTATCCTATATTTATACTTATAATAGATAATATGCTTATATTAATTATAGTACTGGCAATGGTTGGTGTCATCACTTCTTGTTTCCTGTCATTTACCATGTTTTTTTGGGTGCCAGTACTCAGGCCAAAATTCGGGTCCTTGATTTTTGCTTGTCTTTTTTTGTTCAGCACTGGCACTTTACCACTTGAGTCACATCTCCAGTTCTGAGTTTTTGCTGGCCCAATTGGAGATGAGTTCAGCAAATTTGTCTGCCCAGGCTGGCTTTGAACCATGATCCTCAGAGCTCAACCTTCTGAGTAGCTAGGATTACAGTTATAAGCCTACCAGCACCCAGCTTCCCATAACCTATCTTTTGGTCAGTCATGGGGCTTAACTCAGGGCCTAAGCACTGTCCCTGGGCTTTTCTGCTCAAGGTTAATGCTCTACCACTTTGACCCACAACTGTACTTCTGGTTTTCTGATGGTTAATTGGAGATAAGAGTTCACAGACTTTCCTTCCCAGGTTGGCTTTGAACCTCGATCCTCAGATCTCAGCCTCCTGAGTAGCTAGGATTACAGGCGTGAGCTACCAATGCCCAGTTATAAATTTTTCTTTTCTGTTTTACTTCTGCTATTAAGTCTTTATTTCACATCTTACTTATTTGCCTGGTTTTTCTTTAAAAATCTTGGGGGAAATCCCATTTTTATCCAGTTGAAAAAGTCTCATTAACAATACAATCTAATTTCTCAGAAGATTTTGTCTCTTTGCTGAAGACGGTGAGTGGAATTTGCCATTTTACCACATCTCTACTAAAAATAGGATTTTGCCCCAAGAAATTGGTTTCAAAGATTTGAGGGAAAACAGTTTTCAGATTACAGAGAAAGACCAAAAATATATTTTACCACCAACACCCTTGTTTTTCTTATCTGATAACACTTTAATTTTAATGAGGTTGACATTCTGTGGTAAGTATGTGGTTAACTCTTTCATACACTGAAGCTTGTTTTCAATTGAAGGGAGTCAGAAAATCACTAGGCCCAACCATTCATTTATTGAGGCTATTGAGATTTGCAGGCTTAAAAGTTTTGAGACTGCTGTGTAGAAGGATATTTTTGGTTCCATGTCTTCTTGTTTCTCAAAGTAAAAAGATAATACCTAGATCACCCAACGAGAGTTATTATTCTCTGGAAAGGTCTACCAGTGAGTCACTCCTGTATGGCTTATGGAAACTTAGATCATTTAACATAGCTAAAGGCAGCCAGGCCATACAATTGGTCACTTTTCTGGGAACTATGAACTGACAAATATTAAAAACTGATCCTGTGTCTGGTGATATTACCTAATTGGCAGTACTTCTAATATCTTAATTATCTCATGTTTTCCACATACATAATAAAATGGCTCACAATTTTAACTTTTATATCAGTTAGTACTTAATCAAATTACCCGTTAGTAGGTCCTTCCAAAGCTAATTGGAGTGAGAAAAATTCAAAAATATCTCTAGAATTTTAAGTATCTTTGGGGGAAAAATAAGCTTAAGGAAAGAGATAAAAGGCAAAGTAGAGCTGGGAGCTGGTGGTTCATGCCTACTTACTCAGGAGGCTGAGTCCTCAGGATCAAGGTTCAAAGTCAGCCTGGGCAGGAAAGGCCATGAGACCCTTATCTCCAATTAGCCAGTTAAAAGCAGAAGTGGAGCTGTGGCTTGAAGTGATAGAGTGCTAGCCTTGGGCAAAAAAAATCTCAGGGATAGTACCCAGGCCCTGAGTTCAAGCATCATAATGGAACAACAACAACCAAACCGGCCAAGTAGACAGATAACATAACATATCAGCCATTTAGTTGTGAAGTAGTAATGGCTTAGAAATAGAAAATGATTTATATATGTGTGTGTATCTATATGACACATACAGCACATATGTATGTGATATATATCACAAATATTATATAACATATATGTGATATATTATATAGAGAGAAAATAATAGATGATGGTGTCCAATAATAAAAACAACTGAAAATATTCAACTAACCATTGTCCTTTGGTTGACAGTGGTCAGGATTTGTGACATTTTAAAATATTTGAAACGTATTATAACCTATTATATTGACATACATTATAATCTATTATAATGTACTCATGTGCATATAGGTGAGAGGAAACTAATTCAGCGTTCTTATCTAAATAGTCCTTGAAAGATGGATTCAAAAGAAACTCTATTCCCTGTTCTGACACAATCAGGCTTTAAGTAATTACTATCTTTAGTATTTTTTCCAATTCACAATGTAACTTTATGTTATCTTATTACTTCATTCTAAAACCACAATTGTTTGAAAAGTAGTCCTAAAACAACCATTAAAATTTGTGAAGTGCTTCACAGATCTCTTTCACTTATAATATTTCAACTGAGGTTCAAATATCTGTTAGTCATGCCCTTACAATTCATATTCCAGTGAAAGATTTTACCTGAGCCCATTGAATAAAGCATTCTATTTCACATGACATTTCTACTGGAATGGCCTGTTCTACTCCGAGTGCCAGGTGAACTTCTCACACACCCTATAAACACTGAATAATTAAGGCAGCCTTCATTTCATTCCTGAATTCCCAAGAGAAATCCCCAGGTCAGAGGCCCAGAAGGACAAATCAGAATGGACAAGGCCATGAGCTAGGGTGTTGGAGAAGCTCCTGTGTTCCCATGGTTGGTTATGGCTTCAGAAGAATCTTCCCTCTGCTAGTTCATTCCTCTTGCCAAGCATTTAGTATATTACACAAACGCTTACTGGATAAAAGAGAGTAAAGGGGGATCTAATGGTGGTGGCATAACCAGAGGGAAATCACAAAGGAGGGCACATCGGATTTCATTTCTAGGCTACTAGGCCAGGGCCTTGGTTAATTCCATGGTGTATGGTGCTTATTTGGATAGTATTTTAAGGATACTGGAGGAGTGGACAGAGAGACAGAGAAATGGTGGCATGCTATAGCCACACTGGTGGGCCGCTGGGGGAGATATCAGCAAATCTTGAAAGTCACTGGCAATGAAGGAGATGAGTATAAGAGCATCGTCCACAATGAAGGAGTCAACCTGGAAGTTGGTAGGTTAGAGAGCAAAGGAGAAATGGAATTAGAAAGTGATACGGAGCAGCTGGGAAGGTGGCTTAGTGGCAGAGTGCTTGCCTCGCATGCATGAGGCCCGGGGTTTGATTCTTAAGCACCACATAAGCAGAAAAAAAAAGCTGGAAGTGGCGCTGTGGTTCAAGTGGTAGAGTGATAGCCTTGAGCAAAAAATGTTCAGGGACAGTGCTCAGGCCCTGAGTTCAAGCCCCAAGACCAGCAAAAAAAGAAAAGTGTGTGGAAGTTTTCATGGCTGCAGACTCAGATGATAAAAGTCCCTTAGAGAAATAGAGACAGGAAGAAAAACAGTGGAGTGTTTGCATGTTTATTTTTTTAAAAAATATTTTCCTATTCCATATTTGCTTCTTCTGGACATATTGTTTGCTATCTGAAAGAATCTCTACAAGTAAAAGTAATTTTTTTCCCCCAAAGGCAAAAATGAGGACAGTAGTAACAGACAAACGTGTGATTCTTATCCCCACAGCCTTTAGCTGGATCTCTGTAGATCTCAAGTAGGGTTGACAATATCGATCTTTGGGGGCCACAAGAAGAATTGAAGGTAATAGACACACAAACAGGGCTCACAGGCCACAGCGAGGATTACATAAGTAACCCCAAATGGAAGACCAGAGTTCTCTGACATCTTCAAAGATAATGATCGGAACTAAACCACAACACCCCACAAACACTCCTCAGCATGCAGATAGTTTAGATAGTAAAGATTCCTCTCTGTGAGAGACAACCTTTAAAATGGGGAAGGGGGCTGAAAATCACCCCGAGGTTTCCTGCTTCCCTGAGATGGAATGTCTTGGAACTGGAAGTCAAGAGACTTGCTGTAAGGTCAGGCTGGCCACCAGTTTGTGGAAATGCCTGCAGCCTCAGTTTCCTTATCAGCCACTCTATCAGTTCTACTAGATTGTTTTGATTCTGTTAAAAGTGTATTCTATAGTGTTTTTGTTTTATACCCAAACATCTACTTTCTTTAAGGACCAGCCACTGATTTGGGTTTCCTGGGAAAGTTAGTGACAGCTTTGATGTTACCTTCATGCTTCCCATTGGATTTGATGCAGAAGAGAACAACTTCGAGATTCAGACCAAATCATTTCCTTTATGCCAGTCCTGGGGCTTGAACTCTGGGCCTGGGAGCTGTCTTTGAGCTTTTGTGTTCAAGGCTATCTCTCTACTACTTAAGCCACAACTCCACTTCTGGCTTTTTTGGATAGTTCATTGGAGCTAAGAGTTTTACAATCTTTCCTGCTTAGGCTGGCGTAGAACCTTGATCCTCAGATCTCAGCCTCCTGAGTAGCTAGAATTATAGGTGTGAGCCACTGGGGCCCAGCAGATCACCTTTCCCTGGTGATCCAAGTTTAGAATATACTCACAATTCCTTTGCCATGCTGGGTAGATGGTCAGCTAGTAGTTGCTATGCTCAGAGACTGGTTCAAATCTCCATCTTCCCTCTCCACTGTAGAGAAAGAAGAAAGGAAAGACACCAGGACTGAAGTCATTTTCTCAGTGCTGGCCGGGTGATAGGGGAAAAATATACCTTTATCTTTGATTCACCCAATGAGCAAAGAATTTTTATCTCAGACTCAATCCACATCCTTTGGAAGCCCCCTTCCTTATCTGTATTTCGTGTCACTCATATGGGCCACAGGGTCAGACAAGATCTTGTTTTGAACATTAGAAAAAACAATCAGCACATCAACCCCGCCCACAAGTGTTTCTCATTCACCCACCTTTCCTCCAGCTGTAGAATTAGATCGTGAGTAAAATACTGGGGTCAAACAGCTCTGTAAGTCCAGTTAGCAGCACCGAGGCCCTGATTATGTGCACCGGAGGGTGAATGCATAATCAGGAAGGAGGCAGCTAGAAGGCAGAAGACCCCAGCAACACCTTTTCTCTAAATCCATGCTACTGGACATGTGGTACATGGATGAGAAGCACCAATATTCTTTGGGAGTTTATTAAAGATCATCTTAGAAGTTGGGTGATGAAGAGGAAGAAAAAGAAAGAGGAGAAGAAGAAAGAGAAGGAAGATGGGGACATTGAGACTCCAATAATCTATAGGTAGAGGACCCACAGTAGCAAAAGCAGTGTGTCCTAGTGCCCCATGGTGACTCACCATTCTACTCCATGCAGTGTGCTGCAGCCAGAGGAAGGCGTGTCCCACTTACAGACCCTGGTATTTGCCCAAGTATGTCCGTCAAGGGAGGGCCATGTTCCCATAGTCTGTAGCGCTCCAGCTGTGTAGAGAATTCCTGGAGATAACAAACAACACATTGGATATCAGAAGGACTCAGTATAACTCTTGGTACACATCTCATCCCTCAAGGGTTATCAGGGAAATAATTACTTCTAGCTGCCTCTTTCCCCCTCTACCCCTGTGTTAGGTATTAAAGCTAAAAGCCCCATGTACTGGTGGCTCACATCTGTAATCCTAGCTACTCAGGAGGCTGAGATCTGAGGATCATGGTTCAAAGCCAGCCTGGGCAGGAAAGTCCGTGAAACTCTTATCTCCAATTAACCACTAGAAAACTGGAAGTGGTGCTGTGGCTCAAGTGGTAGAGTGCTGGCTTTGAGTTGAAGAGCTCAGGGATAGCACCCAGGCCCAGAGTTCAAGTTTCAAGACAAAAAAAAAAAAAGGCTAAAAGGTAAGGGGGCCATATCGATATTGATTCATCTTGGATCTTGCAGTAGGATTCTCCTCCTGGGAGCCCCGTTTTCTAAGCCCCAAGCATTTACACTTCTCTATCTCTTACTCCCAAATTAGTACTCTCATATTTTTTCTCTATTCCAAGCACCAAACACCCTCAGAAATGAGAATGGCATCTAAATCTACACTTGTACTGAGACTTAAAAATTACAGAGAAGAAGCTGATCATAGTGGTGCACACCTGGAATCCCAGAACATGGGAGGCAGAGGTGGTAGGATTATGGTTGGAGGCTAGTCCAGACAAAAGACAGTCAGAACCTATGCCCAAAACAAGCTGGGCTTGAGTGGTATATGTGTGTAATCCCAGCTTTGTAGAAGGCGTAAGTAAAAGGATGGCAGCTTTAGCTGTCCAGGCCAGGTCTAGACAAAAACAAGACCCTAAATGGAAGAGGAACTCCAGAAAAGAGCTCAGTGTTTGGCACAAGTGGTAGAGTGATTCCTGGCAATCACTGGTCCAGAGATCTGAGGATTGTGGTTCAAAGCCAGCCTGGGCATGAAAGTCCATGAAACGCTTATCTCCAGTTAACCACCAGAAAAAAACTGGAAGTGGTACTGTAGCTCAAAGTGGTACAGCACTAGCCTTGAACAAAAGAGCTCAGGGACAGCACCCAAGTCCTGAGTTCAAGACCCATGACCAACAACAACAACAACAAAAAGTTAATCTGGAAAGATAGGAACAAGAGTAAAAACAGAAGCTTGTGTTCACTGAAGTTGGAGTTCTTCAGAGTTTTTGATGACTGGAACTAGAGAACAAGAGCAGATCATGCTGTGCTATTAATTTAAAAAGAATCAGAGCATAGAGATAATAGAGCTTTTGTTAATGGAATAAGTAGAAATTTTAATTATTTCTCTTGGGAGGCTTCTAGACAAATTACTTTCTCAGATGTTGTATGTTAAAGAGCTCAAAACAAAACAAAATAAAACAAAAAACAGATTCACTCATTTTAGCTTATGGGGAAGAAAAGTCACCCCTGGCTGGGTGCCAGTAATCCTAGCTACTCAGGAGGCTGAGATCTGAGGATTACAGTTCAAAGCCAGCTCAGGCAGGAAAGTCCATGAGATTCTTCTCTCAAATTAACCACTCAAAAACTGGAAGTGGAGCTGTGCTCAAAGAGGTAGAGGGGCTGGGAAGGTGGTTCAGTGGTAGAGCGCTTGCCTTGCATGTATGAGGCCCTGGGTTCGATTCCTCAGCCCCACATAAGCAGAAAAAGCTGAAGTGGCACTGTGGCTCAAGTGATAGAGCACTAATCTTGAGCTGAAGAGCTGAGGGACAGCGCCCAGGCCCAGAGATTAGGCCCCACAACTGACAAACAACAACAACAACAAAAAAAAAAAACCCAAAGAGGTAGATATTGGCAAAGCCTTTCAGGAAAAGGATTATTAAACTCTGCTTGTTCTTCAACAACAGGCCCGGAAGTTTCCATGTTTGAATTCCAGGGAAGTGTCTTTTCTTTTTTCTTTCTTTATGAAAGGAAAGCCTAAGCGTTCTGTAACATCTCATTGTCCTTACATGACCTTCTCAACGCTCGGTGTTGACTTTGGAAATTTCCATGCCTTAATCTAGAAAAACACACCACCATATATTAATGAATTTCTAAGGGTACAAAGTTACCTCAGAACCAATTCATGTGATTTTAAAAAATAATAATCTATGTGTTTAGAAACACTCTTGGCTTGCAGTTGAGAAACCAAATTCCAAATACATCTGGGTTCAATCCTAGGACTCTTTGTGCTAACGAATAATTACTAAAGAGTTGCTAAATACACACACATACTAATTTTGTTGAGGTAAATTTACTTACAGGAAGTGCCCAGCTCTGAAGTGTACAATTTCATGAGTTTTGAACAAACGTGCACATTTTACACACATTTTATCACCTTGTTTCTGCCTTCTAATAGATCCCAGCCTTCTATAAGAAGTCACTACTCTGATTTCTCTGTATATAATCTGCCTTTTTGCTGGGCACCTGTAGTTTATGCCTATAATCTTGGCTACTCAGGAGGCTGAGAGCTGAAGATTGCTGTTTGAAGCCAGCCCAGGGAGGAAAGTCTATGAGATTTTTTTTTATCTCCAGTGAACCACTGTTAAACTGTTATGGCACAAGAGTTAGCACTCTATCACTTTGCTATCACAAAAACGGAGGGACAGTGCCCAGGCCTTGAGTTCAAGCTCCAAGATTGGCACACACACAAAAGATTTGCCTTTTCTTGAATTTTATGCAAATGGAGTAAAAACTATTTGTATCTAGCTTTCCCCCTGCCATTTTTAAAGATTTGTATGTATTGTGTATAGTTCATTCTTTTGGTGTTTGAGTAATGCGATAAATGTATCATTCTCTCATTGTTCTGCCAATGATGGCTACTTAAGTTGTTGAATCACTTATTAATAAAGCTACTACAAGTATTTTTAAAGTCTTTTTATAGATATCTTTTCATTCTTCTTGAATAAACACCTGAGAATGGAATTCTTGATCATGGGGTAGATATATACTTAGCTACATTTTAAAAGCTTTCTGTGAAACTGGAGAAAAGTGAAAGAAGGGGTGATGCTATCCAAAAGAGAAATGTACTCATTACCTGAACTTTGAAATTGTAACCCCTCTATATATGCCTTAATAAATAACAATAAATTATGTTTTTAAAAGCTTTCTGTTTTCCAAAGTCATTTTATTAATTTCCACTCCCACTTACAATGTAAGAGAAATCCAGTAGCCTTGTTTCCATGATATCATTTGTTACTAGCAGCCTCTTCTATCTATTTTACCCTTTCTAATGGGGAATTTCATGATGGTTTTCAATTTGTATGTGTTTGGTAGTACAAAGGTTTGAACCCAGGGCCTTGTCCTTGCTCAGCAGGTACTCTACCACTTAGCCATTCCCTAACTTTCCAGATTTCCCTAAAGAACTAAGAGTAGGGAAACTTTGATAACTTGACCCACCTCTAAGAAGGTTCAAAACAAAAACAATTTCAATGAGCTCAAGAAGATCAGCAAGTATAGTGGGAAGGGTGTCATAGACACACTAAATATTCTGAGAATCATCACAATAATGTAAGAAAAGTAGTATAGTCAGAAGGGAAGAGAGTTGAGTTTCAAAATCCTAGCCGGACAAGCATACTAGCTACCGAGTTTATAGTTCATCTCAGTGTTCTTTTCTGTGAAAGGAGTGTAATAATTGTTTCACTGATTTAAAAATTGAACAGCATACTAAGGAACCTTGCAAAGGACTCAGCAAACAGTAGATATGGCACAATGGACATTAGTTCTGCTTCTTTTCACTGTCCAGAGAAAGCGAATGGTAATTCAGATAGGGATGAAGGCTGAAATTGGCCTTCACCTTCAGTTCCTACCAAAGGTCTCTGTAGCCCATATCATTGCTTTTGTTTGCTGGCACTTCCATCTGTCAACACCAGAATACAAAAAAGAGAAGAGGACCAAAGGATGTGAGGGAAGAAGAAAGCCATGTGAACTTGAGGGACAAATATATCTGTGTCATTAACATGAGAGGTATTCAGAAATACCATCTCATTAGTTTCTACTCACCTACTTTGAGATCAATGTGGGTAGATACTTCTGAACCATTTCTAATATAAAGATTAAAAAGGAAACACATGGTGACTCTTTTCTAGGAAAACATAAGAATATATAGAGATCTGTGAAAGCGAAGAAATACGTGATTAAGTCATTCATTGATCAACTCTGGGAGTGAGTGAGTGGGGCCTGCTGAATGAACATATTCCTCTCTCTGCCCAGAGCTGTGTGACAGTGACCCGCCACACGTCAGCCATGCTGCCTTTAAAGCCCTCACCTACAACAAGGGCACCATGTTAAACTGTGACTGCAAAGCTGGGTTCCGGAGAGTAAGCTATGGCTCGTCCTATATGACCTGTTCAGAAAACTCATCTTGGGACAACAGATGCCAATGTGTAAGGATTTGTAAGTGATTCCTTTTGTCACTAAAACCTTACTTGTAAGGAAAGGGATTTCCAGGGTAGTGTGGGACAGAGCTAAACTTTTGTTCACTCATACCAATAGACAAAACAAGGCAGGCCCCTTCTCCAGGATAACTCGTATGAGGGATTTCTAGAAGAATAACTCATTAAACAATTTGAGTTGTTATTTGTTGTTTTTTTTTGGTCCGGTTGTGGGGCCTGAACTCTGGGCCTGGGCGCTGTCCCTCAGCTCTTCAGCTCAAGGCTAGCGCTCTACCACTTGAGCCACAGCGCCACTTCCGGCTTTTTTCTTTTTGCTTATGTGGTGCTGAGGAATCAAACCCAGGGCCTCAGGCATGCAAGGCAAGTGCTCTACCACTGAGCCACCTTCCCAGCCCATTTGAGAGTCTCACGATTTAGCTCAGGCTCCACTCTAATGCATAGTCCTCATGCCTTAACCTCCCAAATACAAGGATTTCAGGGATGGGCCACCATATCCAGCTTACACAGCTATTTAATGAGGGTCTGACTCCTCCTAGTTGCAAGGAATGTCCCAAGCTAGCTAAATCTTAGTCCTTCTAAGATCAGAACTTGGTTGTTGACTTTTCCGCTTTGAATCCTGAAAGCCCTCTCAATGGGATCTCCGTCCCTCCAAGGTTTCTTATCCACCCAGGGTGTACTTAGAATATGCAAATAAAGGAGGACCATTCATCCTGATATCTGAGCCCTGGCAAATGAGTAAACCAGGGGTGTGTGGAGTTTGAATATGGCTGCTTTGTTGAAGCACCTCATCAACTTATTTTACCCAGCAGATCCTTCCCTTTCTCTAAACTGGAGCTCTGAATCCTATCTCCTTTGGGGTACTTTGATACAACCCTTTTCAATCGATGCCTTCTTTTTTATTTTTTATTTTTATTTTGCCTGTCATGGAGCTTAAATGTGGGGCCTGAGCACTGCCTCTGAGCTTTTTTGGCTCAAGGCTAGTGCTCTACCACTTGAGCCACAACGCCACTTCAGGCTTTTTTCTGTTTATGTGGTACTGAGGAATCAAACCCAGGGCATCATGTATGCTAGGCAAGCACTCTACCACTGAGCCACACTCCCAGCCTGATGCATTCTTCTATAAATTTTTGACAATAAAGAAAAATAACAACCTGTTTCCCTTTCTTAGAGTTCATTTTGATAACTATCATTTCATATAATAGATATCTTCTTGTCATTGCTTTAAGATCACATCCCTTCATCTTTAAGAGCTTTGAACTGTGTTAGGAGAGAGGAGGATTCATTGGGTTGTGGAATCAGATCACACCTGTCTGCCGTTACCCATTTCTACACACACAGTGTTGACAGAATGGACAATAAGAAAGAAATCCCTTTTGGTGCATAAGCACAACAAAGATTTTCCACCAGAAAAAAAAAAAGAACATCTTTCATTTCTTCCAGAAACAGGTACACATTGTCATTATGCATGGATAATGGAGAGGCCAGTGCTAGGCCAGGCATGAGAGGCCTCTCCCCAAGGAAGGCTTGTACCTTGCTCATCTTTCTGCCCTAGCCTCACTGGCCATCCCATGAGCACTATAGAGATGCCCACAGCATTTTACAGTACAAACATTTGACATGTTATTTGCTTCATTCCTCCCATATCCTCTAGCCAATCACATCCCAAAAAAACAAGTTACACCTCAACCAGAAGAGCAGAAAGAAAGAAAAACTACAGAAATGCAAGCTCATATGCAGTCCATGTACCACATGAACCTCAAAGGTAAGAGACACATCTGCTCTAGAGTTGGTTCCTTGGATCCACTCTTCCCTTGCCCCAAAGGAGGGAAGTCTTCCCTGCTATCTTCATCTACAACCACTTCATTCTTCTCTTCCCTGGGTATCATGCAGCTGAGAGTCATGGCTCAGCACTATTTTACTATTTATTCAGTAGCGCAAGTCATTCTTGTAACAGCAAAAAGTCTATCCTCTCCTGGACAGAAGAAACATAGTTTTTGCCTTCAGGATATCCTCTGTTCTTCTCTTGAAGACAAGACAATGAATTACAAAAGAAACATTTGATGTCAAGGTATTTTTTTTTTTCTTTTTGGGTCCGATCGTGGTGCCTGAACTCTGAGCCTGGGCACTGTCCCTCAGCTCTTCAGCTCAAGGCTAACGCTCTACCACTTGAGCCACAGCGCCACTTCCGGCTTTTTACTTTTTGCTTCTGTGGTGCTGAGGAATCAAACCCAGGGCCTCATGCATGCAAGGCAAGCGCTCTACCACTGAGCCACCTTCCCAGGCCTGTCAAGGTATTTTTTTACAGGACAGAATTATAAAATGTGCAGTGCCCTTCTGGTGATTCTTTTTTTTTTTTATTGTGGTTTTCTTTTTTCAGTAATGGAAGTTGAACTCAGATCCGCACACTTGCTAAGCAAGTGCTCTGCCAGTTGAGCCATGTCTCTCCTCCCACCCCCCAGTCCAGTTCATTTCCCATTGTTTGTTTTTCAGACAAGGATTTGCCCTTCTGCCTGGCCAGCCTCAGATAGAGATCTTCCCTCTTTCCCTTTCCTTTTTAGCCGGGTTAACGGATGGGAACCATCATACCTGGTTTGTGTTTGAGATTTGGGTCTCATTAACTTTTGCCTGTAATGGCCTAGCACTGTGATCTTCCTTTCTCCACCTTCCAAGTGTCTGGGATGATAGGTATGCTCCACCGTGCCTGGCCTATTCTGGGGATTCCTAAAAGCTCCAGACATATGGTTCCTAGCTAATGAGCAGGGAGAAAGCACAGTATGCCTGCCCATAGCTTTCCCAAATGAATAATCCTTAAGGTCTCAAGAATAAAGACAGCCCATGAATTTGAATTTTTGAGAGAACCAGTAGACTGAATAAGGCTCTGTGCCTTATACTATTTCAATAACTTTACAAAGAATCATATTTTATCATATATACTCATAGTTGGGCCTTATAACTAATACATCAAGGAGCAGGATGTATTTCTTCAATTTACTGAAGAGCCTGAGACATAGAGAGGTTAAAAGATTTGGATACACTTACCTAATTGAACCAAAATGAGAACTGGATTTGATGATTGTTCCTTCTACAATATACTTATGTTAAATGACTTTGTATTTACTTGAAGCTCCTATTATCAGGGGTGAATAAGGCCCAACTGGGGGACATTTTGCAACATGGCCATTTTAATTCCTTTCCTCGGGGAATGACACGTTTAATGTTTGTCTTGCTCTTCTTGTTCCACGTGACTCTCTGAACATTTGAAAGGTCTCACAGAGGCCCAAGTTTTATTGTCATTACTCAAGAGATGGCCAGCTGGTTCTGACTCAGACATTGGCAGGGCTTGCGAGCTCACATTTGAAGGAAGCAAACCCGATTCAAGCAAGTTCACACAACCATGGGATTTATTGAAAAGAATGCTTTATTCTGAGACTCGAACACAAGTTCACGTAGATGTGCAATATGACAGAAAATGGCTTAAGACAGGAACACACTCAGCTCCTGGCTGGGGTCACGTAGAGTGCTTTTTGAGGTTATTTTGGGCACGTGAGCTATGAGACATCTAGAAAGTCAGAGCACACATGCAGTTTCACTGTCTGGTGTTTAAAAATGCCAAAAGTTCTTTTCTGGAGTGAGTGGCTGGGGAATTTTTGAGATTCTGAACTAGACATGACCTCTGAAATCAAAGGTCAGTCAGGCTCAGGTTTAACATAGGATCCTTGGAAGGCTGGTCATGGCTTATGTAGGTCTAGCTTCAGGCATGGCTTGATCAGAGGTCATGCACCAGTTCTCTGAGATTCCCTCAGCTCTTGCTTTGAGGCTTGGCTTTTTCCTTGGTCCTTCCCCTCTGGTCTGTGAAGCCCACCAGCTGTCACTCAAGAATGTGCTCCCTTAGGTGCCCAGGAGAAACCCAAGGTGGTCTTCAGATGGTATTCCAGGAGGACTTCATCATCTTCTAGAAGTTGGCTCACAATTAGTCAGGATTGAATAGCTCATTAACCTGTGCTCTAGTACATATCTGCTCTCCACTTAAATTCTCTCCACCTTTGCCTTCATATGTCTTTCTTACTCAAACATGTAACCTGTACAAGAGTGACTAGGTCTCTCTGTGTCTCTCTACAGTGCCTAGCAAGGGTCCTGATGTGGGTATTCTCAATTCCTGTTGGTTGAATGAAAGAAATGGAACAAATAAAAGAATAGGAACCAGCCAGGTGCTGGTGGCTCATACCTGTAATCCTAGCTACTCAGGAGGCTGAGATCTGAGGCTTGAGGTTCAAAGCCAGCCCAGTCCATAAGACTCTTATCCCCAATTAACCGCTTGAAAACCAGAAGTGGCACTGTGGATCATAGTGGTAGAGTGCTAGCCTTGAGCTAAAAAGCTCAGGGACAGTGCCCAAGCCCTGAGTTCAAGTCCCACAACTGACGAAAAAACATAGAAGGACCAAGGTCCAATCTCACAAGGGGCCACCCAGAGTCACTTGCCATGTTTTCTCCAACTTTCCTTCCAAATTTTCTTTCCCTTTTCCAGGTTATTGCGTGGAGCCACCTAGTTGGAAACATGAAGGTCAAAAGAGAATCTATCATTTCGTGGTAGGGCAGACAGTTCACTACCAGTGCATCGAGGGATACAAAGCCCTCCAGAGAAGCCCTGCCACCAGCATTTGCAAAATGATCTGTGGAAAGACAAGGTGGAGCCAGCCGCAGCTCACGTGCATAAATGAAAGCCAGCAGCATCCATTCCCAGGTAGGCAGCTCCCTTCTCCCCATCTGGCCCACCAAGGCAGCATTCCCAGCTTCCTTGTGACCTTGAACAAGACATGCGATCCCTAAGACCTCCGTTTTTGTTGTTTTCTTTCTTATTCTAAAGAAATGGATCAGGTCAACTCTAAGGTCTCCTTTCCCTGAGCCAGCTCTGTGGGGATAAATAGAAATGGAAGAGGAGCACCTGGGATGAGGTAGCACAGTGATAAGTCACCTCTTGTCTAGCTGATCTTGAAATCCCACCACGTCCACCAAGTTAACAAGATTTCCCCTCGTTTGAAAGCCAACGTCCAGGCTCTCATCCTACTACATCTTCCTTTTCCTGGTGCCTACTGTAAATCCACCATTTATTCAATGCTCTGTCCATCACCACGTTCCTGTGCTATGCAGGCCCCCACCTGAGCTGTGATAAGTGTGCAAGGGTGTGCGTGTGCACACACACCTGCCTCTGCCCACTTCTACTATCTTCGTCTTGAAATCTCACTGTTGCTGCAATCGGGAGCCATTCACATCCACCCCTGATTTACTGTTTTTCCTTTTGTTCTTTGCTTACTCCTATGTCTCAGGACTCATGATCCTCCAGTATCATCTGAGGGTGCCATTCTTCCCACAGCCTGCCTGCCTCCAGTGAGCCTCCTTGATGATTAGGACAGGCCTCTGTGTGTGTGTGTGTGTGTGTGTGTGTGTGTGTGTGCTGGTTCAAACTGAGAGCTTGGGTACTATACTTAGCTTTTTTTCACTCAAGACTGGTGCTGTACCATTTGAGCCGCATGCCCACGTTCAGCTTTTTGTTGTTTAATTGAAAATAAGAATCTTGGGCTGGGAAGGTGGCTCAGTGGTAGAGCACTTGCCTTGCATGCCTGAGGCCCTGGGTTCGATTCCTCAGCACCACATAAGCTAAAAGAAAAAAAAAAGCCGGAAGTGGCGCTGTGGCTCAAGTGGTAGAGCGCTAGCCTTGAGCTGACAGCACCCAGGCCCGGAGTTCAGGGCCCACGACCGGACCCAAAAAGAAAAAAAAAAAAAAGAAAGAAAATAAGAATCTCATGGACTTTCCTGCCTGGGCTGGCTTTGAACTGTCATCCTCAGATCTCAGCCTCCTGATTAAGTAGAATGACAACTGTGAGCCTCTGGCACTGGGTGCAACTGCTTCCTTTGTAAGATACTCAGGTGTCTGGATCTTGGGTCAGTAATGACAGAAAGAACGGAGGCCTGTGAAAGGTCCTTGGTATATTTCCACTTTGTTTGATGCTTCACCAGTGTGAGTGTGTGTGTGCGTGTGCATGCACACTCGTGCACATGTTCTTATGATCCATTTCCTTTTGTCTTTTTCTTTCTTTTGTTGTAAGATCTGGACTTGAAGTCAGTACTTGGCGCTTTGCACATTGGCTGGTGCTCTACCTATTGAACCAGGCCACCAAACCCTTGTGACCTATTTCCTAGTCAAGTTGGAAGCCGAGGCTGAATGAGGCTCACGGGGAGGAAAGGGTTGCTTAGGACTCCCCAGACACCTGTGCTCAGGGCTGGTATTCCCTCGTGCCGGCTCTACTTATGCCATTACACTGCTCCCCAGTGCCCTTGAGAAGCCCCCAGACCACAGCCATATCTCTGCCTGTGAAGCAAGCAGCTCAGGCAGGGAGCAGGAGTCTCCTCGTCCCCATCCTGGGCTCCACCAGCGCTCTCGCTCTCTCCCCAGGTGAAGAAGCCCCGCAGCTGAGCACAGATGCTCTTCTGGAGACTGAGCCCTCCTGCCTCCTCACCACCACAGGTACTGAGGGAGAGCCCCCGAAGACAGATGCTGCCATTACAGACGCATCAGGAAAGGATGGACAGTGTCTGTCACCAGGCCCTGCGCCTCCTTCTCCCTGGAGCAGGGACCTGGCCTCCGCCACCCTAGGCCCTAAAACGAGTGTGGGAAAGAGGACTCCCAAGATGCAGGTGGAGGCCTGCAGGCAGAGGGGTGAAACGCTCAAACTCTGCCTCCCTCCCTCCACATCTCTTCTCCAGCCCTGAGCATCTGATCCATCTAGAAGCCCTGCTCGCTCCCTCCAGCCTCAAGCACCCCAGACTTGGCATAAACTAAGCATCCTCCAACCTCCTCCCTCTCTCTCTCCCCGCCCCCTCCAGATCCCCAATCACCTACAGAAGCAGCGAGGACCATGGAGACGTTCATATTAACAATGGAGTATCAGGTGGCAGGTAGGTAGGATGGTTTTCTAGGTACACAACAGATCCACCAGGCCAAGGCTTTGTTGGAAGGTTTAAATGCCACCCTCCTCCCCCTTTTACACTAACAAGACTAAAACACAGAATCCAGATGCTGACATTCCTGAAGAGCGACAGTGTGCCAGGACTGAAGTCTCTCATACCAGCCAGCTCAGTTCCTGGTAGCTAGGATTCTAAGTGGGAGCTGCCGACAACTAAATAAGTGTCAGGATTTCTTGCACCACACACCGATCTCACGGGCAGCCTCCTTAATGAGGCCTGGCCTCTGAGACTTTCTCAATCACTCGCTGCACAGTTGCCACCCCAAGAACAGGCAGAGGCCCCTTTCTCTACATGTGTTCCTTTATGCCCACCCAGCCCCCTGTCCTGACTTTGTGGGGGACTGGAAGGAACACACACTGCAGTGCTCGCTTCCTTGAGAGGCCCCGCCTCACCTGGAGGACTTTCTTTTTTTTTTTTTTTGGTCGGCCGTGGGGCTTGAACTCTGGGCCTGGGCGCTGTCCCTCAGTTCTTCAGCTCAAGGCGAGCGCTCTACCACTTGAGCTACAGCGCCACTTCCGGTTTTCTGGTGGTTTATTGGAGATAGGAGTCTCACGGTCTCTCCTGCCTGGGCTGGCTTTGAACTGCGATCCTCAGATCTCAGCCTCCTGAGTAGCTAGGATTACAGGCGTGAGCCACCAGCGCCAGGCTGGAGGACTTTCTTACCTGTCCTTTGGCTGGGGCTTCTGCTGCTGCCCTGTCCAGCCCCATGCATATACCAGCCCTCTTCTCTGTTGGCAGTGGCTGCCTGCGTCTTCCTGCTGATCGGTGTCCTCCTTCTTAGCGGCCTCACCTGGCAGCGGAGATGGTGAGTACAACACTGTCAAGGACTAAACACACAACCAAGTAGGTGCAGCCCCTCCCCCCCCCCCCCCCCTGCTTGTCTGGTCTCTGGCACAGCAGCACGCGGCCTAGTTTGCCAAACAGTGGTAAGAATTAACTCAGTGACTAGTGAGAATGGCAAGTTATCAAGAAATCAAACAGCAGCTGATGCTGCTGAGGATGTGGGGACGGAAGCTTTATTCACTGGCGTGGGGAGGTAAATTAGTGTAGCCATTCTGGAAATCCGTATGGAGGGTCCTCCAAAAGCTTAAACTAGAGCTAGCATGCAATTCTGCTATCCTGCTCTTGTGATCTATCTGAAGAACATCAAGTCAGCATGCCCTAGAGATACCTGCAGAGCCATATATATTGTGGGATATAATTTATAATAGCCAAGTCATGGAATTACCCTAGATGCCAATCACCAGAGGAGTGGGTGAAGAAAATGTGGTACACATGCAAAATGGAGTCCAGTTCTGTCACAAAGAATGAGATGATGTCATTTTCAGGGAAATGGATGAATTAGAGATCATGTTAGTGGGATAAGCTAGTCAGAAATACAATCACAGCATTTTCTTTTTTATGTGGAATCTAGATTTTTAAAAAAAGACATGGGGTTGAGAGGGTGGCTCAGTGGTAGAGCGCTTGCCTTGCATGCATAAGGCCCTGGGTTCAATTCCTCAGCACCACATAAGAAAAAAGAAAAAAGCCGGAAGTGGCACTGTGGCTCAAGTGGTAGAGCGCTAGCCTTGAGCCGAAGAGCTGAGGGACAGCGCCCAGGCCCGGAATTCAGACCCAACAACTGACAAAAAAAAAAAAAGAGAGAGAGAGAGATGAAAGCAAAATGGAGTCCATTGAGAGTAGGGCAAGAGAAGGGAATGGAATAAGCATGATTAGAATGCATAACATGCAAGTATGAAAATGTCATAATGAACCCACTGTACTGAATACTAATGATAAAAATAAAGGTGAAGGGATTTTGAGAAAAGCCACTCTCTCTTCTCTTTTAGAGAACAGACTGTGAGATGTACCCTGACCTTCCTTTCACTATCCACAACGTCCCTCACCTGGCCAGAGCAGGCTCTAATACAAACTCCCCAGAAAGACCCTAAGAAGATACAGGTCCACCTTGAACCCCCAAAGCTGTGCGATCCTTTAGCCAGCACAGCCAAAGATAAATGAAGCAGATTTCTCTCAATCTTATATTGGTCATCTGGCCCACAATATACTCTGGACTTTTTCTCATGAGGATTAAAAAGATCTAATTGTTTCTCTGCAAAAACAAGAAGCCTTCCAAGGCTGTTGAATTCTAATTTGTTATTTATATTAGACCTAAGTTGTATTCAAATTTATTATTTATATTAGACCTGGCAGTCTACCAACTTAAGTCCCCCTTCTCCCCCCCCCCCCAGGGGTAACCAGGGAACGTCTGTAAAGTGTCCAACACATTGAGGGTACTTAATTAACACTTGCTACACCTTTTCCTTCCTCAAGCTAAGAGCCTGGTGATGGTGGCTTAAAAGCCAAATCCTTCAGACCCAGAAGACAAGGCAATTTGGGGAGAGTAATGGTTCTGCTTGTGCTGGGAAGTGAGAACCGTTTAAAACTGTTTAGGTTCTCACAAGGCCTCCCAGTGTTAACTCCAACATAAACTTCTATATGATCTCCTCCTACACCTACCCCCAGGTGCTGGTCCCAAGTATGCTGTTCCCTAGAGTAGAACTTCATCTGCTGGTGCCCTCTGGTGGCCAAACCCAAATCCTACATCTGAGTTACTCATCTATTTAAGCCAGAGGTTTTAGGGTCTTGTTTGTTTGTTTGTATTTTTGGTTTATTTGTAGTTTTGGAGAAATTGCTAGGAGCTAGGAATGTCCTATATCAAGCTCACACACAGGTTAAATTCCCTGGAATTTAGTAAACTAAGTTTTGGGTGGGGTTTTTTTTTTTTTGCCTTTTTATTTTTTTTTTTTTTGCCTTTTTTTTTTTTGTGGTTGGACTCAGGAGCTTTGAGCAAGTGCAGCAAATGCTCTACCACTGAGCTACACTCCCACCTCTGTGAACTGGCTTTTAAACAGCCGTTCTTAGACATTAAGTGTATAAACTAGTACCTGATAGATTATACGAAGAACACAGGTGATGAAGTCTCTAGAACCAAGTCGCTGCCTAATTATTGTGCTCCCTTTTACAATCAACCTAGTTCTCCTGGCTACTTGCCTCTCCTGTCCCCTGGGAGACAGAGATGGCGCTCGCAGTGACTCACCACTAGTAGCTGGACACTAGGCATGCGAGGGAGATTCACACAATGGAAATAAACAACCATGTTCACAGAGCTAGCTGTTAAAATAGTCCCAGCACACTTCTGATTGGATCTTTAGCCTGTGGAGCTCTGAGAAAGGCCCGAAGTAACCCAATAGGCCGGTAAGCTAAGTTAGGGCCAGGAAAACTTTAAAACTGTACTGACTAGTAGAGTTGCCACTAGCCAACAAAACACAAAAGATTTGCATCGTCGCAAGGATTCTAGAGGACACAATTTGGCTAGAAACTCAGTTTCAACTCAGGCAAATCACTTCGCACAGTTAATTACTACTGTCATTCCCGTTCATTAGCTATTATTCTCCATACTGTTTTTTTTTAAAACAAACAACTAATTCTAGAACATTTCCTAGGAATTGGGCACTAGGCCAGAAACTAAAGATAAACACGGTCTGCTCTTAAGAGCCTGCACTAGTGTGGCTAGGACAAAAAAAGAACATTGGCTTGAAATACTTTAAAATCTAGAAGTGGAGGTACAATCAGAGCAAAAAAGAGAGGAGACTTTTAATCTACAGGGGTCTCCAAAAGGGCTTTTAGAGCTGATGTTGCCTGAAATGCATATGGCCAGATAAAGAAGGGCAGGAGATGTCTTCAACGCAGAGGGAGCACAAGGAAAGGCAGGAAGGTAGGAAATGCATGAGAATGTGTCTGGGAGAAAACAAGTTGTCCTGAGTAACTGGGCTGTAAAGCCAACAGAGAAGCATTAATGATGCTATGACTTACAGATAGACATGAACCAAGGGAAGATGGGCTGAGTTTAGACGTCACCCTGAAGGATCAATAGAGAACCACAGAATGCCTTACCCAGGAGGCCAGCAGTTACAGTGGCCTTCTGAATAGCCTACCATGCAAAGACAAGGCTAAGAATGGGCAGGACTGCATGATGGGTAGTTTGATTATTGGAGACAAGGAATTCTTAGATTGCTTAAGTTGAAAAGGAGGAAATGAATCCAGCACAAAGGGGACCACATTCACAGGAGATGCTGGTCCAGTGGAAGAAAGGATTCAGATGTGGGGTGGGTCAGAGTGGACCTCCAGGTTCCAGAGTGTGTGGTGGTGGGACCCTGTAACCACCAGGTCTTAGAATGAAATGTAAAGTGAGGGTCTCAAGTCACGTGTCTCATAGGAGTTGGCTGAAAGTCACCGCCCATCCTAGCATCCATTTTCTCATACCCACACAGCCTCCACATCCGTACGGGCCAGCCTGGAGCTAACTAGGAAGTGGAGGGCTTCCTGAATTTTTTTTTCAGACCCACTTGGTGAAACACTGAATTATCTCAGTTCAAGAACCACAGAACAGAAGCTAAGATTGGGCAGCCATGTTGGGTGGGGCCCCTGGAGGGACAGAGAGGCCCTGAAGTCAGGCTATCAACGGTTAGAATGGGATTGGTATCCCAGGATAGAATTTAAGGTTAGCAGCTCAGTTGGTTTGGGGTAGGAAGCACATTCCTCTTGGTCCGTGGCTATGCCTATGGTTAAGACTGAATTCTGTTACTTTCAGGAAGAAGAATAGAAGAGCAATCTAGAAAACCAAGAGTGATACAAAGTCAAGGACAGCCAAGAGAAGTCATGAAATAAAAGCAAAATGGAAGAAATTAAACACTCACCTAACAGATATTTGATATCTATAGATAGATAAATAGAGGAAAACTAAAATGGTATGAAATGCTGCCCATGCAATCTGTAATACAATGAAAAATGTCTTTATATTGATTTTATCCTAACTTCATAGTTTGAAAATCCCAAGTTCAGCACTAATGTATATAGTCATTCTGCTTTCCTCCCCTCCCCTAGCGACCCCTCCACTCTCTTCTCTCTTCTTCTGTCCCTTCTCTAGTCTCTTCCATCCCCACCGCCCATGACCATGTAGATCTTTTCCCAGGTTGGTTAGCCACCTCACTGCTTACAGAACATAATTAAAAGATGTTGGGTTGGTAAATAGGAATTTTTATGTCCTTAGTTCATTTCTATTTTCCATTGAGGCTTTCAGATTTTTAAAAAAGTATTGTTATTATAAAGGTGATGTACAGAGGGGTTACAGTTACATAAGGTACCTCCTTCCTTCACGCCCTAGTTTCAGATTTCTAAAATCCAGAAGTTGTGGCAGAAGAAATGTTGGGTAACAACAGAGTAGATGTCACTTCCAAGCCCTTGAAAGTGTACAGCTTTGTCATTTGAAAACATTTGAAGTAGAGTGAATGTCAGGAACTAAAAGACAAACGAGGTCCCAGGTGATGAATTATACTATCAAAATGTGTCCCCTATCCAGAAATTTGTTACAGCTGAATATGGTAACCTGGCACCCTGGAGGCTGAGGCAGGAAGAGAGCAAGTTCAAGGCCAGATTAGGCTACACAGGGAGATCTTGTCTCAAAGAAAAGACACACAACAACAACAAAGAAGAGTCTGTGTCCTTAGTACCGCCATAAATTATTCTCTGAATTGCCCTGCATGCATTCTATGTTCAGAACTAGAAAAATGAATAGACACAGTTCCCAATATGTATCATAAGCCAATGAAGAGGGCTTGATTGCTTCCACGTTTATGGCAGAAGAAGGAAAGAAAGGGAGAGATTATACTGACAAAGTTCCACCATGGAAAAGACACCCCAGTGATCCACAGATGTATCCCCAAAGTTCGGCCAGCCAGACTCACCTGGAGGCCTGTGAAAGTGGAGATGACTGGGTGTATTTCAGCCTCTGCATCAGCACACCTGGGCTTACATACCTGGCAAGGTCCCAGGTGATGCTGTGCTTGCTCTTCTGTACACACCGCCCTCTTCTACTAAATCTTCTACCAAACAGAAAAAAAATCAGCTGCAGGTACTCAAGTCCCAGCCAAAGTTCTTCAATCTCTTTTGTAAGATATTTCCTCTTCGTTATGTTGAGTCAGATATTCAAGCTTAAAAAAAAAAAAGTTCAAGCTTCAAAAATAAAGTCAGAAGATTTAGGGAATAACAAAACGTTGAAGCTATTATTTTTCATCTCTGAAAAAGGTAGAAAAATAATGGATGTATTTTTGAAAGGTCTAGATACAGATGAAAGAACCATTTTGTGCCCTTTCTACAATTAACCAAGTACAAGGCAATCTTTCCTGTCTATCTTTCCCCTTCCCCAAATATGTTTTCTGGGCAACCAAAGTGGAAAGATATATAAGATACAGTTTTCTAAAAGATTCATACTTGAGCAAAATTGAACTGAACTGCCATTGCTTATTGGAGGAAAGAGTGGAATAAGATACCAAATTTTATTCTTGATAATACTAAGCTGTTGTTTACTTATATTTCTTTCCTAACTACATGGTGACATTTTCCTGAAGTTACATGATATGTGATGATGTTGGTTTTCAACTGTTAATATGAATAAATAAAAGAATAATAAATCAAAGAATAAATGATAATATAAAAATGTTGGGTTTAGGGGCTGGGAAGGTGGCTCAGTGGTAGAGCGCTTGCCTTGCATGCCTGAGGCCCTGGGTTCAATTCCTCAGCACCACATAAGCAAAAAGAAAAAAGCTGGAAGTGGTGCTGTGGCTCAAGTGGTAGAGCGCTAGCCTTGAGCTGAAGAGCTGAGGGACAGCGTCCAGGCCCAGAGTTCAGGCCCCATGACCGGACCAAAAAAAAAAAAATGTTGGATTTAGTTTCTAAGTATATTAAATGTCACTAGATAGAAATTCATAAGTCATATGACAGATATTGCTAGGGCTTCCTAAATCCATTCTTCACTTTTTCCAGTGGTAATAGAGACTCAGCTTTTGGTAAAACACATCCCCTCCTCCCAGTTAATGATAACATTTGTCAGCTTCCCTTGCAGCTAGGTATGGTCATGTGATTAGATTCTCAATAAGGAGATAAGAGCTGAAGTGCTGTGTGCGATGCCTGGGGTGCACATTGGTGCACCATGTGTAAAGATGCCCTTGAAGAGATGGAAGGGTTCTCTTTATTTCTCCCTCTTTATCTCTTCTCGGTGGTCCTAGTGGGAGGAGTTAGAACCACCAGTAAGCCAAATGCTAAGTATGACATATATATGCATTCTTTTGTCGTTGTTGTTGCTGTTGCTGTTGTTGTTGGCCATGGGACTTGAACTCTGGGCCTGAGCATTGTCCCTCAGCTCTTCAGCTCAAGGTGAGCGCTCTACCACTTGAGCCACAGTGCCACTTCTGGTTTTCTGGTGGTTTATTGGAGTTAAGCATCTCACAGACTTTCCTTCCCAGCCTGGCTTTGGACCATGATCCTCAGATCTCAGCCTCCGTAGTAGAATCTTCAAGTGCTCTGTCCGCGTGTGCACAGGTAAGACTCTAGGTAGAAGTGACAAGAAATCCAGGGCAAAGTGCTTCACATTCACTGCAGACCTTCACAGATGGCTTCCTTCATGGCTGAACTACCTGCTCAGGAGCCCTGTTTAGAGCCTGTTATCTCAGCCCTTAATGGCTGCGAGGTAGAGGCCAACCTGAGCTCCATAGTGAGACTGTCTCATTTATATGTTTTTTCCCTCTCTCTCTTCTTTGTCTCCATTGGGCATAGGTTTATCTGAAAATCAGCTTAACCTCATGAGCTCTGCATTCCCAGCTTCTGCCCCTCGCTTTTCTTCTTACAAATTTCAGCTTACAGCCAAGGAGTCCAACCAGTGAAACATTCTCAGACAGACACCAAGGTACCACCTATATTTTTTTCTTTTTTCTTCTTCTCCAGTCTCACTTTTTTTTCCCCCAAAATCCAAAATCCCAAACTTTGCCCCATAGGTTTAGCAGATGCGCCTCAATAAACTTGAACTCCAATGACAAATTTCCTGTTTGCCACATAAACTTCCTTCCCACATACACCATGGTAAAGTGTTGGAACAAGGCTAGGGCAACTAAATTTATGGTTCTTTTGCATTTTTTTCTTTCTTTTTTTTTTTTTTTTTTTTGTCGGTTGTGGGGCTTGAACTCTGGGCCTGAGTGTTGTCCCTCAGCTCTTCAGCTCAAGGTTAGTGCTCTACCACTTGAGCTACAGCGCCACTTCTGATTTTCTGGTGGTTTATTGGAGATCAGAGTCTTACAGCCTTTCCTTCCAGGGCTGGCTTTGAACCACAGTCCTCAGATGTCAGCCTCCTGAGTAGCTAGGATTACAGGCGTGAGCCACCAGCGCCCAGCTTGCATTCATATTTTTAAAATATTTAATGTCACTCCTTAGGAAAACCTATAAACAGCTCCATAGATGATAGGATACTGTGTAAAGCATTCCATTTTGGCAGAGTAAGGAATTAAGACACCAAACTATGGGGCTGGGAAGGTGGCTCAGCAGTACAGCATTTGCCTTGCATGCATGAGGCCCTGGGTTCGATTCCTCAGCACCACATAAGCAAAAAGAAAAAAGCTGGAAGTGGCGCTGTGGCTCAAGTGGTAGAGCGCTAGTCTGGAGCTGAAGAGCTGAGGGACAGCGCCCAGGCCCAGAGTTCAGGCCCTATGACCGGACCCAAAAAAAAAAAAATTGACACCAAACTATATAACTGTTCCTCGAAACTGCTCACAGATGGATCTGTGCAGATGAAATGACTACATGTTCATCTGCTGGGTTCAAGAACATGCTACCAGCTATGAGATCGGAAGTCAGGGGGGAGTAAGAGACAGCTAGCACAATGTACTTGTTGCCCATCTTCACCCCTGACTTTCCTTGCTGTGAAAGACATGGGAAAGTGGAGAGCAAGGTCCACTGAAGCCTCAACTTGCTCACTGCTTTGTGAGCAATGCAGGAAAAGTAGGTTCGGATAGACAGAGCATCAGTGAACTAGGGTATCTAAGAACCTGGAGGGTTCATCTACGTTTTGGGAGCTGTAGCAATTAATATAAGTCCTCAAAATGAAAAGTCAGAAAAGCAAGAGAGAGAGACAGAGACAGAGACAGAGACAGAGAGACAGAGAGAGACAGAAACAGAGAGACAGAGACAGACAGAGAGACAGAGACAGACAGAGACAGGGAGAGGGAGAGAGAGAGAGGAGAGCTGGAGCCAGCTCTGAGTGCATGTGGTCTGGTCAGGATCCAGATGTTTCTCAGGTGCCCAAGCGGCGAGGAGGGATTTGTAGCTGAGCACGTGAGTAGGCACATCACCCATTACCAGGAAAAGAAACCTGGGCTTCTACCCAAAGGAAACTGGGGTCAGAATGTCAGGTAGCCATTGATGGGAATCGGCTTTGTTTTGCTCCATCGCTTGGCCTACTGATGACTCTCCCTGACCCAAGGATCTTTCTGAAATTTTCTAGCCCAGAATCCTAAACTACATGTGAAGGCCCTCTTCCCCCTCCCACTCCCCCTCCTCCCTCAGGGGTCACGCCCCTGAGTTCCTCCATTTCAGGCCATTACCATGGACTCTCAAGGCCCATTTGGAAACTTCTTGCAACTCTCCAGCTACCTTTGGCCCTGCTCCCACCTAGGACCTACTTAGGTCTCTGCCCCCATAATGTCTGTGTCTCCTGACTCTCCTCGGGGCACCATGGTGGCTCTCTTCAGCTTTCCATTAATACTGATCTGTTCTGTTGAGTTTGCTTTCTGCTCTTTCTTTATTCTAATACCATCATGACTCCGTTTCCTAAAGACATCTATGCCAGGAATTGGATGGCTGCCCGTGAATCTGCACACTGCTTCCTGCTGGGGTCTGTAACCCGGAATCCTCAGTACCTAGGCCTAGCTGGGACGAAAGAGGATGGGAGACTCCCAACTCCCAAGTATCATCAGTCATAACCATCTCCACTGCTACACCCTAGAGCCCCTGGCTGTCCAAACCTTATTAGCAAGCACCCAATGAAAAGAACGCTTAGGGAGAATGTTAAACCACATTCTCATTGAGTTAAAAATTGGCCAGGGAAATTTCTGAACTGGAGGGATGGGGCAGGGAGGGAATAAATAAGGTTCAGTTGAGGGCATCAAGTAAACTAGAGGAAAGTAAGAGCTATTGCTACAAAATAAATGTCTAAGACTAGGTTCCGAAAGGCAAGTATCTGTCCCCTCTTCCTCGAAGACTCACATAGCTTTTTTTTTTCTCTCCCTAGCACCTACTATGTGTGTGAATAGATGAGGAGAGGAACACTGGAATACAACTAGAATAACTAAGACACTTAGAATCACTCAAGACCCCATCCCTAACCCTGCTGCTTCCAATTGCCTTCTAACTCTAACTCTCAGAGCGCCACAGACATTTGATGGAAACAGAGTCACTGCTTGGGCACTTCTTCAGCCTGTCATTACACATACCACAACCTTACCTGGTGTAAGAGGTTATCTATCAGAGCCTGGGGCTCAGCTGGCAGGAGCAATTTGAGGGCATCCTCTGCACCCCACTAACACACATGTTTCTGGACACAGAAAACCCTGGGCCAAGTTGAGTCTAGCAGCTATCTGTTGTCTCACTCCATGATAGGGAAATGCCAGCAGAGCTCTGCTGTAAACAGCCCTTTCTGGTCCAACCTGTTTGGACTTTAGAGAGAAAACGACTCAATACTCTCCTAACACCACCACCACCAGTAAAATGCAAAATGGCAAAGGCAAAGGCAAAGACAAAGAATCTCCAGGAAGGAAGAAATACTCATTTGTCTTGTTTTCTCTTGCTCTGTATTTGTTTTGTTGTGTTACTCTTCACAATTCATTCTTAAATCTTCACACGGATGTTACTTGTCATTCCTAGTTTGCTTCTCCTCTCCTTTTCCTTTCCCCATCATCCTTTTCACGACATTTTTTTTTTAAATATTTTTACCTATAACAATTTTTAAGTTCTTAGTGTATCCTGCAAATACCATAGCTCCTTTCTCTTAAACCTTATTGAGGGTGTAAGTGATATTTCCAAATTTACAACTCTTCCTAAAGATATTAAAATGGTTGAAATGCCAAATAATTTAAAAATCTAGTTTTAAAAATGGATCAGTGAAGCTGGGCACCAATGGCTCATGCCTGTAATCATAGCTATTCAAGAGGCTGAGATTTTTGAAGATCAAAGTTCAAAGCCAGCACAGGCAAGAGAGTTCATGAGACTCTTATCTCCAATTAATCACCAAAAAGCTGGAAGAACAGCTATGGGTCAAGTGGTAAAACACTAGCCTTGAGTGCAAAAGCTCTGAGTTCAAATCCCAGGACTGGCATACAAAAAAAAAACAAGATCAATGACCCACTTCAAGAAGGTTAAATGAAGAAATCCAATTCAATACCTGGTTGAGAAATTGAGATTCTGGGGGGGAAAAAAACAAACAGAAATCATGAAAATAGCAAACTCAATAAATCAAACTCAGTGAAAAGCATCACCAATAGATGAGAAAATTACCACGGATTGAAGGCTAGTCAAGGAATAAACTAGAACTCTCAATTGTGGGTCCTGATACAATCCCAAAAAGGCTAAGAGAAGACTGGTGCATGGGTTCAAGTGTGTACCTGGCAAGTATGAGACTCTGAATTCAAACCTCAGTACCAGAGACAGACAGACAGGTGGGAGGAAGGAAAAGTGTGAGAACATCATTGTATTACTCACCACAGCAAAGGCAAAATAATAATTTCAGATTCTGTTTGATCTTAGCAAGTAAAATCCATGGAAATAGACATGATTTATAAAAATAAGGGAACAGAGTACTTTTTTTTCTTATTGACTATGGAGAAGAAATTCCATGCTCCACATCTAACATTTTTCTACTAATTTAAAACTAGAAAATAATAGCAAGAGAAAGTACAGAAAATACACAAGTATATGCAAATTAAGTAATATACTTTTGTATAATCATCAGGTCATTGGAGAAATGAAGGGATTGGAGGAATTAAAACATCACAGAATTAAGTGTAAATGAAGACCAGAATCTGTCTGATACAGAAAGACAGTTCTAAGACTGAAGTTTATAACTGTAAATGCCTACATTAAAAAAATCAGAGATATCTTAAATGAGGAAGCTAATTATGTATCTCAAGCTCTTAGAAATGCAAGAGGGGCTGGGAAGGTGGCTCAGTGGTAGAGCGCTTGCCTTGCATGCATGAGGCCCTGGGTTTGATTCCTTAGCACCACATAAGCAAAAAGAAAAAAGCCGGAAGTGGCGCTGTGGCTCAAGTGGTAGAGCACTAGCCTGGAGCTGAAGAGCTGAGGGACAGAGCCCAGGCCCAGAGTTCAGGCCCCATGACTGGACCTAAAAAAAAAAAAAAAAGAAATGCAAGGAGCCATCCAGACACAAAATTTAACAGGAAGGAAGAAATAAGATCAGAGATGAAATTCATAAAATGGAACCCAGAAGAATGAGACAAAGGATCAATGTAACAAAGTTGGTTCTTTGAAAAGATGAACAAGATTGACAATCCTGTAGCCAAATTAACCAAAAGAGAAGACCTAAGCCAATAAAATTAGATGTGAAAAGGATGATGTTACAATGGATAACAATGAAATCTAGAAATTATTTTGAAAAATCATTCTCAGAAACCCTAGAACAAAGGTACAATGAAAGTGGAGGAGAGAGGAGGTAAAGATGGGGATAAAGAGAAGGAACCTTTATAGACTTTTGATAGGAATGTAAACTGGTTCAGCTACCGTGGAAATCAGCGTAGAGATTCCTCAAAAAAATTACCAGGAGAACTTCCCTATGATCCAGCTATATCACTTCTGGGAAGAAACCCAAAGGAATCAAATAAGCTTACTATGAAGATACCTGCATACCCATACTTAACAATGATTCACAATAAACACGTTAAGGTTTCCTTCAATGGATAAAGAAAAGGTATATACACATTCCATACACACAATGAGATTTTACTCACCACTAGTAAGTGTAAGGTTTAATTAAACTATGTCACTTGCCAGAAAATGGATAGGACTGGAGATCAGTGAATTAAGTGAGAAACCATTCTTTCAAAGGTGAGTATCGCATGTTTTCTCTCACATGGGGGGAATGAGGAAAATGTGAAAGTAAAAGTGGGCTGTAACGAATGAGGAAGGGAAAGGTGGAGGGGGAGAAAAGAAAGGAGGTGAATATTATCAAAGTACATCTCACGTGTGTATAGAAATGTCATAATGAAAACTCTCCTTGGCACAATTACTATTTACCAATTAGAACTTCTGTGAGCTGGCTGTGTGGCTCAGGTGTAATCCCAGTGCTGGGGTCGTGCTCAATCAGGATGATCATTAGTTTAAGGCCAGCCTGGGGTATGTATATACATGGAGAGACCTTGTCTCAAAAAAAAGTCCAAGGCAAAATAAAAGCATGATATCTGTCAAGTGTTACATCTTATAGATATTTTATTTCTAACACTTTTTAGGCTGAGGTGACCTTTGAAAAAGCTGAGGCTATAAAAGCGTGGAGCTACTTCCTCTTGCCTCATTGTCTACTAACTCTGTTGTCTGATTCTTTTAGGCCTTGGGGTTGAGATTTCCAGATAAACCTTACACATAGGGCTGGGAAGGTGGCTCAGAGGTAGAGCGCTTGCCTTGCATGCCTTGCATGCCTGAGGCCCTGGGTTCGATTCCTTAGCACCACATAAAAAAGAAAAAAGCTGGAAGTGGCACTGTAGCTCAAGTGGTAGAGCGCTAGCCTTGAGCTGAAGAGCTGAGGGACAGCGCCCAGGCCCAGAGTTCAGGCCCCACGACTGGACCCAAAAAAAAAAAAAACAAAAAAAAACCTTACGCATATATATATATATATATATAATTTATATATTATTAATTATATATAGAGATAGACTCTTCACTTTTCCCTAGTGTTATCAGGAAATCACTTAGGTAGAACCAACAGCTGTTTAAAGAGTTGCCTCCTCTCTCAAGTTCTCTTTACTAGGGAGCAGGACACAGCAAGTGGAGCAAAGGCTGGAAATGGGCGAGAGAGGATAGCAGGCCAGCTTGTGCTGTTTGGTGGACTGGGCCATCAGGAATGCTCATGGGTGAGTGGGTGAGGAGGAGGGTGCATGAAGCAACTCCACCGTGGGACTGTTAACTTGATGAAGTTACTATGTGAGTAAGCACAGGCGGGGACAACAGAAGATCTGGACATTGGTCCCAGATGTTGTAGCTTTCTTGGAAGCTACATCTGCTCCTGGACCCATCCTCTCCATCCTCTGACTTTCCTGCCTCCACAGATGGCTCCGGCCTCATGTCAGATACCTTCTTCACCCCTATTTTTTTGTTTGTTTGTTGGTCGTGGGGCTTGAACTCTGGGCCTGGGCGCTATCCCTACTCAGCTCTTCAGCTCAAGGTGGATGCTCTACCACTTGAGCCACAGTGCCAATTCCGGTTTTCTAGTGGTTTATTGGAGATAAGAGTCTCATGGACTTTCCTGCCTGGCCTGGCTTTGAACCGTGATCCTTAGATCTCAGCCTCCTGAGTAGCTAGGATTACAGGCATGAGCCTGGCAACCCCTAATATTTTTAATTGACAACTTACTCTACCACATAGTATTTATTAACTATTGCATGTTACGTAGCTAACTTTTTTTTTTTTTTTTTGCAGTTGTGGGGTTTGAACTCAGGGTTTGGGTGCTATCCCTACTCTCTGCCACTTTGAGCCACAGCTTCACTTCCAGTTTTTGAGTGGTTAATTGGAGGTAAAAGTCTCCCAGGGACTTTTCTGCACATGCTGTCTTTGAACCCTGATCTTCAGATCTCAGCCTTCTGGGTAGCTAGGATTACAGGTGCCCTGCCATAGCTAACTCTTACAACATGTTTAGTGCATGTTAGGCACGTTCAAAATACTCCTTAATTCACTTCATCCTCACACCCTCCCAATGGTGTGGTGTAGATCCTACTATTTCATTTATGAGAAAATCAGGCATAGAACAGTTAACAACTTCTCCCAAATGAGCACACTTAGGAATGTGTGCTTATAAAGACATACAGTTGTCTCTTGGTGTCTGTTAGAATCCCTGAAGATATAAAAATGTGGATGCTATCCTGGCACTGGTAGCTCACACCTGTAATCCTAGCTACCCAGGAGGCTGAGATCTGAGGATCACAATTTAAAGGCAGCTCAACCAGCAAAGTCTCTGTGAGACTCTTATCTCCTATTAATCACAGAAGTATTGGAAGTGGCCCTGCAGCTCAAGTGGTAGAGTACTTGCTTTGAGCAAAACAGGGGTTCAGGGACAGCACCCAGGTGCTAAGTTCAAGCCCCAGGAGCAGCAGAAAAAAATAAAATAAATGTGGATGCTAAGTAAGGTTCACCTAAAATAGCACAGCATTTGCACATAACCTACACATGTTCTTTTGTACATGTAAAATCATGTCTAGATAATTAGTAATGCCTAACTAATGCAACATTTGTGTACTCATGCTATACCGTCTGGAAAATAATGGCAAGACCAAACATACTTGTTTACTATAGACATATATTTTTTTCTCTGAATACTTTAGATTCAAGATGGGGAGAATTCATGAAGGGAAGCCTATGGACTTGGAGGTTGCCTGTGTGTGCATAGTATATATAAATATGAAAAGTTTTTTACCTCATAATTCTCACAATTTTTCATTCTCAAAAGCAGATATACACAGGGCTCCTGAATAACAGGAACAAACTGTTAAATAAATAAAAAGAGGCAACAAAACAGGAGCTTCTGACAAATGGGAAGTGGATACAATTCCATTGTCAGAGACTCAGAAGAGGTTTGAGAATTGCGCAATGTTGCTATTTTTTTTAAATTCTTCTCTCCCTGTCATAAGTGTTGGAACAGGAACTTCCAGCCCATAAAACACAAAACTAAAATAAAATGCTTTCAAGTCAATTGGAAGGGAAAAATTCCAGAAACAAGTTTGAGTTCAAAAATAAAGAAACTGTAGTTTCTAAACTCACTTTCCCGACACATTGAAATATTTAAAATTCCCAATCCATTTCCTAGCTTAATTTTCCAACTACAAAAATGACTCAATTATGTCTATATATGTTCCTGAGTGAGTTATCACATAAATTATCTTGATAAGTTTTGCTACCAAAGACTCATCTTGGGAAAACTGTAGGGGACAATTTTTCTCTCGTGAGTGAGAAAGGGAAGGCTCTCCTTCTCCAGGAATGAACTTTATGGGGTGTTTAATTGCTCAGTGTTTGTTTGGCTATCGGATAGTGCCAGAAACGGAGTCCCAAATCCACTTTGAAAACAGAGCCTCAAGCTTGCTTAGCTTGTCTCTTCAATTGGTGCCCTATCATTTAAGCTCATCTCCAGCCTAGTTTTTTTTTTTCCTGGCAATTCTGGAATATAATAGACTTCTCTTTTTCTGGGCTAGCCTTAAACCATGATCGCCTGGATGTGGGTCTCCTGAGTAGCTGGGATTACACTCATGAACCACTGTTGGTCAGCCCAAATCGATCTTTCAGAGGAAGTCCCAGAGTGGGGGCGGCTAGGTGCTGGTGGCTCATACCTGTAATCCTAGCTACTCAGGAGGCTGGGATCTGAGGATCAAGATTTGAAGTCAGCTGGGGAAGGAAAGTCCATGAGACTCCTATGTCAACTTAAATACCAAAAAAGCTAGAAGTGGAGTTACGGCTCAAGTGGTAGTATGCTAGCCTTGAGCACAAAAGCTCAGGGACAGTGCCCAAGCTGTGAGTTCAAGCCCCAGGACTGGCATACATGCACACACGTACCCACCCTTACCCCCACTCATCGCCCCCCCCCCCACCCACATGTAGTCCTAGAGTAAGAGGATAATCTTCCTAGATGGTATGTGAAGATAGAGGACCTAAAAAGTTGGAATGGCTGTGGATTGCCTAGCAGGGGATTAGGTGGATTTACTAACATCAGAAAATGGAGTCAAGCAATAACCATCTTGACGACCATGCAAACACAGATTCTCTCTGTTTTCCCAGACTCTTGAGTCCTGATACAGGGAAAGAAAGAGAATCATTTGCCTCATGGGAGGCAAAAGAATGATTTCAGATATTTGTTGATCTTGGCAAGTGGAAGCTGAGAGTCAGAGCTGGTATGAAAGAAGAAAATGCAATGTTATTTTTCTTCTTGATGGACTCTAGACTTAAGCAAAACACCTCTAGGAGTAGACTTGTTTTCCGTCATTCTTCTCGCTGCACTTTTACTGCAATGAGTCTGCTGGCTGCTGCATCAGCCAAATCCTTTTATGATGACCCCCATAGACTCTATCGTGTTGTAGGTCCTAAATAAATACCCTTCAAGGCCAAGGATGATATCATTAGAAATGTATCCCTCCCTCCCACACTCATCTGCTGTGCCGTCTTGGGTTCCTCTGTGGCTTACTGAGTTAGCCTGATGACCTTCAAGAATCTTAGGAAATCATTGGGGGTGGGGGAGGGAGGGAGAATGAGAAGGGATGGGAAGGGGAAACAAAGGAGGAGGCTACAATGCTTGATAAGAAATGTACTCATCTTACCCATGTAATTGTAACCCCTCTGTACAATATTTTCACAATAAAAAAAAATCTTAGGAAATCAATTCAAATCCCATGAGCACTGAAAATATGTATTTACACCAGAGTTGGTACACACATGTTTGTTGTAGTTAAATTCATAATGGCTGAATTCATAGTAGCTCAAACTACCCAAATAGCCATGAACTAGTGAATAAATGAATAATGGAACATTTGATGCAACATGGAAGAATCCTGAAGACATACTATAAGTAGAAGAAGCCAGGCATAAAAAAAAGCCATATTGTATTAATATTCTCAAAGTAGGCAAATTCATAGACATTCAAAGTAGATTAGACATGTTCAGTACACTGGAGGAGGGAGTATTAGGATTCTTTTTGGAGTGATGGAAATATTTTGGAATTAGTGACATTGGCTAACATTAGTGATGTTGAGTAACATGAAAATACCAGCTAGGCGCTGATGACTCACATCTGTCGTCCTAGCTACTCAGGAGGCTGAGATCTAAGGATTGTGGTTTTGTAGCCAGCCCAGGCAGGAAAGCCTGTGAGACTGTTATCTCCAATAACCTACCAAAAATCCAGAAATGGAGCCTGGGCTCAAATGGAAGAGAGCTAGCCTTGAGCAAAAGAAGCTCAGGGACAGCACCTAGGCCCTGACTGAGTTCAAGCCCCAGGACCAGCACACACACACACACACACACACACACACACACACACACACACACACACACACACACACACACACACACACACACACACCAAAAAAAGCAAAAACCAACTAACTGTTTAGTTCCAAATGGTGAACTGTCAAATAAAGTATAGTTTGGCTTTAACATTTAAGATTAAGAAAGTTGTAATGGTTTGGATCTTAAGTTGTTTCCCCAAGGTTCATGCCTCAAAAGCTCAGCCCCAGGTCGGTAACACTATTGAGAGCTGGTAAGATGCTTAAGAGGTAGAGCCTGTGGCCAGCACCATGGCTCTAGCCTGTCATTCCAGCTACTTGGGAGATGCAGATGGAAGCAATCTGCAACTGGAGGCCAAGTGGGCAAAAAAGACATTTGTGGGACTATGTCTAAACGTGGTGGTGTGCTTCTGATGTCCTAGAGCCAGGGGAAGAGCACTGGGTCCTCAGTGCCTCACACCAGGAGAGAGATCACAGCCCAGCTCAGCTCAACCCAGGCAGAAAGTACCACCCTACCTCAAAGATAACCAGGGCCAGGGCCTTACCACTTCCTGCAAGGAGCAAGAACTGTTTTCTCTCTTTTTTCTATTTCTTTCCACTTTAATCCTATTATCTGAAATAAATTCTTGCTAGAATTTTGACCCTCCAAAAAAAAGGAGAAAGGAAGAAAAGTACAAAATATTTTCTTAATTCTCTACAAATAGACTCATGAGTTCCACAGGAGGAAATCTACTCTAAGCAATATTGAATTCACAAGATGCATTTTGTGGAAATATATATTTCATAAGACAGCTGTAATTGTTGGGGGAAAGTTGAGTTGTGGTGATTTGCTAGCATTAAAATCATTATCAAGGGTTTGTAATAATAGAGAAATCCCTACTCTGTGAAGGTTCATAGAATATAGAAAGGTATCATATTTTATATAAAATATACCTCAATAAAACTGAACATAAGGTAGAAAGCAGTGGCTTATGGCTGTAATCCTAGCTACTCAGGAGGCTGAGATCTGAGGATCATAGTTCAAAGCCAGCCTGAGCAGGAAAGTCTGTGAGAGATTCTTATATCCAGTTAATCACCAAAAAGCTGGAGTTGGAGCTCTGGCTCAAATGATAGAGTGCTGGCCTTGACAGAGGGGGAAAAAAGCAAAACTCAAACAAGTGCCCAGGCCCTGAGCTCAATCTCCAGGACACACTCCCTCCCTCCTCCCTCTCTCTCTCTCTCTCTCTCTCTCTCTCTCTCTTTCTCTCTCTCTCTCTCTCAGAACAGGGTTTTGTGGAGTGCTTGTGTAGCAAGTATTAAGGCTCTGTGTTCTACCTTCAGAACTGCCAAAAACAAAACAAACAAAAACAAGAGAATGTGTTTCATAGCATCAAGAAATATCTTTCATTTGACCTTATGGTTTCTAGATCCAAGCTTTGGTATATAGGGAGGAAAGGAAATGCCCCCTGAGATTACCACCATTGGAGGGCTGTTCCTCCCCGCTAGACTCCAGAATGGTCCTCCTGCTCACTTGCAGACCCATGATGAGTACCTGGCTTTCACTACATTATTCTTCCAACTTTGGATATTTGAAAATGCCCCAAAACAAAGCTCCCCCCCCTCCTTCCCCCTCCCCCCCCCCCCACAGTCCTGGGGCCTGGGTACTGTACCTGAGCTTCTTTGCACAAGGCTAGCAACTCTACCACTTGAGCCACAGAGCCACTTCTGGCTTTTTCTGTTTATGTGTTGCTGAGAAATTGAACCCAGGGCTTCAGGCATGTGAGGTAAGCATTCTACCACTGAGCCACTTTCCCAGCCCCCAAATAAAGCCTTTTATAAGTTTGATGTACACAAATAAATGTTGATGTGGATTATACTTGGAAGTTAGGATATTGTGTGATCTCTCCAGTCTTCTGAATGCTTTGTATTGTGCAAATTTTGCATCTACTGTGTCGATTTTAACTTCTTTGGTAAACAGAAGTAAGTAGAGGAAACATTTTCATCTTTTCCGAACTGTCCTAGGGGATGGATGGTAAGTTCAGTTCACATATTGCTAAATGCTTTTCAAAGACAATTCACATGAATTCTCTCTTAAAAGCCTCATGACACCACTGGAAGACTTTCTTTAGGAAACCCAACCTCAAAATACAGCAAACCAAATTTAAAAGTTTCTGCAAAACAAGCTAAAACAAAACCAATCAAAAAGTTAAATTAAAAAACTCAACTCTCGGGCTGGGAAGGTGGCTCAGTGGTAGAGCGCTTGCCTTGCATGCCTGAGGCCCTGGGTTCGATTCCTCAGCACCACATAAGCAAAAAGAAAAAAGCCTGAAGTGGCGCTGTGGCTCAAGTGGTAGAGCGCTAGCCTTGAGCTGAAGAGCTGAGGGACAGTGCCCAAGCCCAGTGTTCAGGCCCCACGACCGGACCCAAAAAAAAATAAATAAAAATTAAAATTAAAAATAAAATAAATAAATAAAAATAAACCCCATAAAAACCCAAAACTCAATTACTACATGGGCTAGTGAGCCAACAAGAGCCTTCTCAGAAGTAAAAATGGCCAATAGACACAAGAAGAAATGCTCAACATCTCTGGCCACAAAGGAAATGCTAAATAAAAACAACACGGAGACTCCAGCTCACCCCAGTTAGAATGGTCATTATCAAGGAAACAAACAACAACCAATGCTGGCCAGGAGGGAACTCCTAATACACTGCTGGTGGGAATGTCTGCTGTGGTTCAATCACTCTGGAAAGCAGCACAGAGGGTCCTCAGAACAATTAAACACAGAACTACCCCACAACCCAGCAATTCCCCTCCTGGACATGTCCCCAAAAGGTCACAAACCAGGATACAGTAAAGCCAACTGCTGGTTCTGTCTAAGGGTGCTCACTCCACTCCTAGACTTGGGGGGGTGGGGGTCCTGGCTGTGCATCTGGCCTTTTCTTCCTACAGATCGGTTCTCAGAAAAGTAAAAGAAACTCTGGCAAGAAGAGGAGTTGGTAAACTAGGTGCAACTGTTCCAGGAAGTGAAATGAATCTCCTCCTCCCTCCCTTCCCTGTCCCGTCCCTCCCTCTGAGCGGTTTCTTGGGGTGGAAAAGTGTCCGCTGGATCGAGGCCAAGGCCGAGCGGCGGCCGCACGGCAGCTGGGCGCGCCGGGGCCGGGACCGCGCGTCCGCCCCGGGGACCCGGCTCTCCACCGCGGGGACACCTGGGCTGTCACCCAGCAGGGCCGCCCGGGAGGAGGCTCCGCTCGCTGCCTGGAGCTCAGGGAGGAGTGCCCCGCGGGCTCGCCACGGCCGTGCGCAGAGCAGCTGTCCCGGGGCCCCTGCGGCGGCGGCGGGGTTGGGGGAGGCCGGGGCGGGGGAGGCCGGGGCGTGGGGCTCCTCCACGGCCGGGTGGGGACGTGGGGTCACCGAGCTGTCACCTTGCAGCCCTCGGGGTAAAGCAAAAGCGAAAGCGAACGCGCCAGGCTGGAGGGCGGCGGCCCCCGCGGCTGCGCCCCGGCCCGGGGTGGGGGTAGGGGGTGACACGGAGCGCGTGCGGGCCGGGGCGTCCCGACGGGACCCGGCGGGACCCGAGGCCATGGGGCCGCCACGGCGCCGGCGCGGTGCGGTCCACGCCTTCCTCGCGCTGCCGCCGCCGCCGCCGCTTCTGCTGCTGCTGCTGCTCTGGCCGCTGGGGACACCCGGTAGGGAGCGGCGTGCGCCCAGGCTGGGTTAGAGCCTGGGGGGAGAGGGGGGTCGGGGCGCCGATCGGGGCGGCCCCAGGCGCCCCATCCAACTGGCGACGACCCAGGAGTCGGGCACCGGTGGAAGGCAGTGCGCACCCGCTCCGAGCGGGGGAGGGGGGGCGGGGGCGCGGCGCCCGGCGGGAGGCGCACGTGGAGAAGGCGGCGGCTTAGAGTGCCGCCGTCCGCCGCCCCGCGCCGGCCCCGCAGCCTCACCGCCGCGCTGGGGATCCGGGTCTGAATCGCCGCGCGCCCTGACCGAGGGGTGGGGATGGAGGGGTGCGGGGTGCTCTCCCTAGATTCTCAGGCCGGAGACACAAGGACGTGCGGGGCGACTTGCATACTTTACCCTAGACTGTCGGGGAGCTGGGCTGGTGAGGAGCCTCCTGGAAGCCCGAGCTCCGGAGGAAAGCGGAGGGCGCGGAGGAGTGGCGGTGATCTTTTGGGGTTTCAGACCACCTGGGGGCGCGGAGATGGAACCTCGGCGGGGGAGGATGGGATGCGTGGCCCAGGGCTTTCGTCGGGGGAGCTGTGGACGGGAGGAGCGGGGAGCCACGGGGGTGGCGGAGCTCCTGTCCCAGCGCCATCGTCGGTGGCACGGTCTGGCCCAGGGCGCACACCTGTTATGCCGCCGGCTCCTCACCAGGCTGAGATCCGGCAGAAGAGGCCGTGAGACCCTTCGATCTCCAGTGGAGTTGTGCTGCCGTGGGTAAGGCGCCAGCCCTGGGGGGAAAAGTTAAGGGATGGTGTCCAGGCGCTAAGTTCAAACCTAGTACACACACACAGACACACACACACACACACACACAGACACACACACACACACAGACACACACACACACAGAGGAGTCAGTATCTGGTTCAAGTTATGCCTGCTCTTTCTCTCTCCCACTCTGAGATAATGCACCTGATTTGGGGGCGTCCATGGATACCCACGAGAGATGCCAGTGCTCTGGGTTTTGAAGCATCCGGTCCATTTGGTCTCTCCTCCCCCCGCCCCCAAGGGGTTGCTGAGAATCTGTCCACTGCACACACGTGGCTGTCTGTCTTGCCTGAACCTCACCGCTTAGCGGAGGTCAGAGGAAGTTTCATTTTCCTGAAACTTCCATCACCCTCGGCTTTCCCCTCATCGCCGACCAGCCGAGTTATATTCCTAACCTGCTGATTTCCTCCCAGCTGGCTAGCCAGGAATCATTCCACAGATGCCCAACATAGCCAGCAGCCAGCCGGGCAGCTCCCTGGCATGCGGTTGGAAGTGAACCAGCGAAGAGCAAATATCTACCTGGAAGTCACAGAAGCGCGACCTGGGGCGGTCTCTGCTCTCCACCCACCACTCTGCCCTTCCACTGGACAAAGGGGTTGTTGCCATCCGTAGCTCCTGTTTGTTAAAAAAAAAGAAAAACAGCCTGAGGCATAATTGACAAAGTGAATATATTTAGGCTATACATGCTGACAGTTATAGAGGTTAAAAGGCACTTGCTCACCCAAACCAAGACGGGAAGCATCCATCACTAGCTAAGAGTTCTCTTTCCTCACAAAATCCACCCCTCTCCCCACACCCCAACTGCCTACTCTGCCCCCCCAGGTAACTCCTTATCTGTTTTCTGTTAACATTCATTCTGAGCACTTTCTAGAATTGTACATAGTGGGATAATAGAGTAAGTTTGGCTTTTTCCACTCCATAATTCTTCTGAGAATGTATTTGACTTTGTAACTTGTATCGGTAGTTCACTCCTGTCCCCCTGTGTTGGTACACTGAGGCTATTCCCAGGACTCAGGAGACAGAAGTAAGAGAATATCCAATTCAGGCCCAGCCAGGGGTATGTCAGGAGAGCCTGTCTCCTAGACGCACAAAAACAACACAAGGTCTTTCTCTTCTATTACTGAGTTGCTTTCATTCCACGCCTCATACTCAGTGTCTATCCATGTGTAGATAGACAGAATTATTGGTTTCACAGTTTGCTCTTTATGTGTAAAGCAGCTTTCAACATTCACATGCAGATTTTTATCTTATTTATTTTATTTTTTTGCTGGTCCTGGGATTTGAACTCAGGACCTGGGAGCTGTCCTTGAGCCTCTTTGTGTTCAAAGGCTAACTCTCTTAACACTTGAGCCACAGCGCCACTCCCAGCTCTTTCTGAGTGGTTTGTTGGAGATAAGAGTTGCATGGACTTTCCTTCTCCAGAGGTTGGCTTCCAATTGCAATCCTCAGACCCCAGCCTCCTGAGTTGCTAGGATTACAAGCATGAGCCAGCGACACCTGGCTCACATACAGATGTTTATGAGGATATATTGCTTTTATTTCTCTTTGGTAGAGAATGGCTAGGAAAGGCATGTCTGGGCAGTAGATACATGTTTACCCTTTTAAGAAACAACCACATGGGAGAATTTTGGTTCCTCCACACACATATTGGCATTTGCATGATATCTTTTTTATTTATTCTGATAGGTATGTGATAGTCTCTCATAGTTTTGATCTACTTTTTTTATCCTGGTAACTCCTTTCATAGTAACTTTTATTTTTTTAAGTATTTTTATTGTTATTATAAAGATGTTATACCAGAGGGGTTATAATTACACGAGTCAGGTAAAGAGTACATTTCTTTTTTTTTTTTTTTTTGGGTCGGGTCGTGGGGCCTGAACTCTGGGCCTGGGCGCTGTCTCTCAGCTCTTCAGCTCAAGGCTAGCGCTCTACCACTTGAGCCACAGTGCCACTTCCCGCTTTTTTCTTATGTGGTGCTGAGGAATCGAATCCAGGGCTGCAGGCATGCAAGGCAAGCCCTCTACCACTGAGCCACCTTCCCAGCCCCAAGAGTACATTTCTTTTTGGACAATGTTACCCCTTCCCTGCATAATAAATCAACTTAAAGGAGAAAAGATTAGCCAGGTGTCAGTGTCTTTTGCCTGTAATCATAACTACACAGGGGCCTGAGAACTGAGGATTGAGGTTCTGAGCCAGCCCAGACAGTTAAGTCTGTGAAACTGTGACCTCCAATTAACTATAGAAAAAGATGGAAGTGGAGCTGTGGCTCAAGTGGTGGAGCGCTAAAAAGTTTGAGGCCCTAACTTCAGGCCCCAGGCCTGGGGTGTGTGCATGTATGCGTGCACACATGCACACACACACACACATACGTGAAACCAGGAGGAAGTAATTATTTTGAGTCACACTCTCAGAGGTTTTCATCCATCATTGCTTGGCTCTGTTTCTGGATCAGTGATGAATTAGAACATCAAAATGGAAGGACAAGATGAAGCAGAGAGTAAGGGAGGGCTGTAAGGACAAAGAGTTCCCTTCAAGAACACGTCTCCAGAGACCTACTTCCTCTAACTGGGCTCCGCCTCCTACTTTCTACCACCTCCTGAAAATGCCATCAGATTTGAATCTATCAGTGTTAATTAATCAATGATGTCAGAGCTTCGTCATCCAGTTATTTCCCATAAGCCTCACCTCTGACTTGGCTTTCGGGACCGAGCCTTCAACATAGGAGTTTCTGAGTGGTATTTCCTATCTAATTCATAAGAACTAATGACACTGATTATTTTTGCATGTGCTTCCTGGCTATGTATATATCGTCTTTGGTGAAATGTCTGTTCAGACTTTTTACCCTGAGCTTTAAGATTTTTTAAAAAACATGTTATGGATATAAAGCTTTTATTGGATATACAATTCTCATGTTTTCTCAGACTCTGTAGCTTATTTTTTTTCATTCGCTTGACAGTGTCTTATAGCCAAGGACTGGTGACTCACACCTGTCATGCTAGCTACTCAGGAGGCTGAGATCTGAGGATGGCAGTTCAAAGCCAGCCAGGGCAGGAAAGCCTGTGAGCCTTTTGTCTGTAACTAACCACCAAAAAACCAGAAGGGGAGCTTTGGCTAAAGTGATAGAGCACTAGCCTTAAGCATATAAAGCTCAAGGACAGCACCTAGGCTCTAAGCTGAAGCTGCAGAACTGGAACAAAAAATAAATATAAATATAACAAAACAGTGTCTTGGGAAGAGCAAAAGTGTTTAAGTTGTGATGAAACCTTTTTGATAAATCACTTTTGCCAAGTTTATTTTGTTAAATAGCTTGCACCTATATGAACAAATGTATACAATTCCACAGGGCATATTCTAGCAATCAAAGTAGTGTCACCTTTCTGAGATGGTTGGTGTGGTTAGAATGCTTTCTTCTTGAGTCTGTTCTGGGAGTCCCTGGAGGGTTCTGTGCAAGGGACCATTACTGGACTACTTAGTAAAAAGGCTGCTCTTGTAAGAGTGTAGAAAACGGGTTTGGGCATGGTGGCACATGCCTGCAATCCCAGCTATGCCGAAGGTATGATAAGTAGGAGGATCAAAGTCCTAGGCCAGCCTTGGAGTGGGGGGCAGGAAGGAGAAAAGAAGATGAGACCCTATCTGAAAAATAAAGCAAATATCGTTCACATAAGGCCCTGAGTTCAAACCCCGAAACCACTAAAGCAAATCAAAGAAGGAATGCAGAGAACAAACTACAAGTCAGGAAAGCCTAGAAGCTGACAACAAAAGCAGAGACTTTTGCAATCCTTTTAACGACCAAATCCTGAAGCAAGACCCTGTCCCTGGAGCAGGTGGCCCTAATGGTGTGGGGTGTTCCTTCCCTTTTATTTTCCCTCCAACCTGTGGTTACTCAACCTTCCACGCCTCCAAAAGTCACCACTTTGAATAATGATCGACTCATGGGAACCAGTTCCCAGGATGGTGAAGGAAGCCTCATCAAAGAGAATGAGAAAAAGAAAAAAGTTGAGTTTTGGTCAATGGACCAATATATTTAGGATGTCCAAAGGAGGTGTGTTGAATTGGCTGGCATTTCAGTTAGGAAATAAGAAAGGAAAATGGGTTTCTGGGAGCCCAGAGGGCTTGACACTTCTTACCAGGCTTCGAAGGCTTCTGTGCAGCTCAGGACACCTGCTATGTTGCGGTCATTTGAATAGTAAAGTGGAAGGGAATGCTGAGATGGATTCTGACTGGAGCTAAAGCATGGGAATGGCATGCTGACAACTTTGAACCCTGTGTGTAAGAAGAGGCCTGGGATCCTTGCCCAGGTTAAGATTGTAAACCAACTTAATCACATGGCCTGATTCATAGGTTCAGGGAAGTAGAAAGAGGTGTGGCCTTACATTGCTGCAGATATGTTTTTATCTGGCTATTCAAGAGGCTTGAAAAATCCCAGAACCTGAAGTGAGCTCCATTTTCTGTTACTTCACCTATTCCAATATTTGTACTTGTAAAAGTAACTTCAAAAAGCACAAGAGGAGCCAGGTGCCAGTGGCTCATGCCTGTAATCCTAGCTAATCAGGAGGCTGAGATCTGAGGATTGAGGTTCAAAGCCAGCCAGGGCAAGAAAGCCCATGAGACTCTTATCTCCAATGAACCACCAGAAATCCAGAAGTGGCACTGTAGCTCAAGTGGTAGAGTTGCTAGCCTTGAGCTGAAGAGCTGAGGGACAGTGCCCAAGCCCAGAGTTTACAGAGCCAGGCTTCGACCTGAGCACCATGTTGAAGGAATTGTAGACAGTATTGGGACTTGCTTACGTTGCAGATCTAATGAACAGAGTTCCAGAGAATAGATAAATACTATCATTTACGTATCAAAAGATGTGATTGTGGCTTGTAGAAATGAGAAGTTACAGCTACAGTTCAGCTAGATTATCTCTAAGATTATTTTAGAGATAATCTAGCTTTGTCAAGCAAGTAACCAGCCACCACAAAGCTATTTCACTTAGTTTGTACTTGATATGTGTATACACTCAAATGCTAACTATTCCTAGGTTTATCCATTTTATTATTATTTTATTAGCTGTTTATTTTTATTTTAGTATTATGCTTATCTTAGTTAAACAGAATGTTGGGAATTTCATTGTGGTTTATGTTTCTTTGGGGATTATTATCCTTTCTCAGCAAAAACAGAAAACAAAAAAAAGTAATAAAACAAGGTAGATACTGCCAAACCTTCCCAGTACAAAAGCATAGCACAATCAGGTGCTTAAAGCAAAATATTAGCAATGGGTTGTAGAAAAGTATAAAGTGGGTAAAAAGCAAAATTTATGACAAAAATATAAATCTTAGAAAGAGAAATTGAAATATATAGTTTAAAATCTTTATGCTATATGTGTGACATGGTGTAATATTACCTGGAGGTCAACTCTGATAACTATAGACTACAAAGCAAACTCTGAAAAAATACAACAATGATTTCTATTTAGTGATATAAAAAGGAAGTTAAAAAAGAGTCATAAAATACACTCAAATAATTAATCATGATCATCTCCATTAAAAAGGCTATGGAATTTGTAAAAATGATATTAGAAGAAATAATTCAACCAATTGGGTAAATATTATATTAAAATGCCAGCACATAAACTTAAAAAAAAAACAGCACAAGAATAAAAATCAGGGGCTGGGAAGGTGGCTCAGTGGTAGAGCGCTTGCCTTGCATGCATGAGGCCCTGGGTTCGATTCCTCAGCACCACATAAGCAAAAAGAAAAAAGCTGGAAGTGGCGCTGTGGCTCAAGTGATAGAGTGCTAGCCTTGAGCTGAAGAGCTGAGGGACAGTGCCCAGGCCCAGAGTTCAGGCCCCATAACTGGACCAAAAAAAAGAAAAAAAGAATAAAAATCAACATGCATCAGATCAGCAACACACAATAGGAAATAGAAAATATTACCATTTGCACTGGCATGTAAAAATATTAAATAATAAGGCAGGCATGGTTGTACACACCTGTCATCCCAGCGATTCTAAAGGAAGAGATAGGAAATGAACCGTTGGAAGCTAGCCCAAGCAAAGTTAGTAAGACTCTAGTAATAATAATAATAATAGTAAAAGAGCTTGGGGCATGCCTTGAGTGGTAGAACCCATAGCCTAGCATATATGTAAGGCTCTGGGTTTAACTCCTAGAATGTGAAAAGAAGGAAGGGAGGAAGAAAAAACAAAAGAGAGGAGGGGAGGGAGGAAGTGGGTAGAGAGAGAAAGAAAGGGAGGAAGGAAGGAATCAAATACTTAGGAAGGAAAGAACAAAGGAAGGAAGGAAGGGAGGGAGGAAGGAAGGAAGGAAGAAGGAAGGAAGGAAGGAATTAAATGCTTAGCAGCACATCTAACCAAAGATAAATAAAACTGATACACGGAAATCACAAAGGCTTCATTCAAGAGAGAGACTATGGTTTCAACATGTGGGTTTCTTTTTTTAATTTCACATAACTAAATCAGTTCCTCCCTGTATTGACTTACAGATGCAGTTCAATTCTAATCGAACTCACTAGGCTTTAAAAAAGAAATGCTATAAGGATTATATAATTCAATTTAAAAAAAATAGGTGAAGCATGCACACTCCACTTTGAAAATACTGAACCAAGAGTTACACACTCTGGTTTTGAGACAGTGTGAAGCTTCAAGAATCAGAACAGCAGAAGACAAAGATGCCTTTCTTAAAAGGCATCATAGCATTGGTGCCAAGATAAACCAGCAGATCAATGGAAGGGTGGGGTAGAATGGCCAGTGCACACAGGCAATGCAGGTACTTGGTGCTGGCTCAGGGATCTGCACAATCGTGGAATGGGGAGTCTACACCCTGGTGACAGCACATGCGAGAGGTGGGCTGTTGCAGAGGGAAGAAGCAAATTAACAAAGCTCTGCCATGAGACCCAGGCGTCCAAGTGCTCCTTGAGTCCAAAGCTGGTCTAGGACAACAGAAAACCTCCTTGTCCCATTCTGTAAGCAAGCACAAAGTGACAAGTCCAGTGGCCTGTGGCCCAGGGTGTATGGAGAGATCTCTGGGTGGATGCTAGGCACACAGAAGACAGAAGATGAGGATGGAGCAGGCACATTGAGAAAAATCCTTTGGTACTGCCTACCTGAAGCTCTAGATAGCACTAGAGGAATCTGAAGCCAGGGTACGTGGTGGTAACCATAGTAACAGCAAAATCCCAATGCAGCTCAATAACTGGCTGTCAGTCTAGTAGAAGATGGGCCCATCCCCAACACACTGGGGAATGGTGATGCCAATGGGCAACAAATGTTAAACTGCAAATGGACAGAGAATACCTCCTCTGGCATTGGGGTGGAGGAGAATGGTCTGAGGTTTGAGACCCTTCTCAACTCTCTGTGTCATTAAAGAGATTTGCAGATGCCTCATCTAAGTGGAAGGATCCCTGTTATAAGGTCCTTCAGGAGTGATGCCTAGCATGCATGAAGCCCTGGGTGCCATTCCTCAGCACCACATAAACAGAAAAGGCTGGAAGTGACACTGTGGCTCAAATGGTAGAGTGCCAGCCTTGAACAAAAGCAGTTCAGGAACAGTGCCCAGGCCCTGGGTTCAAGCCCTAGGACTGGCAAAAGAAAAACACATTTCAGAAGCAAGAATAGAGGTAAAGTTCAAGGAATTCTAACCAAGATGAATTGGCGAGGTTTGGAAATTCTTTTTGTATGTACAGAGCTTTTGGCGTTACTTCTTTGGTGAATCACCCATTATAGTCCTGACTCACTAACCCACTAGGGTCTTTATCTTTGTATTTACTTTATTAGAGCTGTTTATATACTAAGAATCTGAATTTTTGACATTTGTTGCAAAGGTCTTTGGTTTCATTGTCTCATTTTGTTTCACTTAATCTTTCCTTTCACTGTTTATTTTTTTTGCTTTGTGTTGATGTTTTGTTATATGATAACACTTTGCTATAGTGACAAGGGAAGTTGTATCCACCTCAGGTTATTACTCAACCAGAAAACACTCTCTTTTTCCTAATCAACCATCCACTCATTGAAAGACAGAACTAGGGGCTGGGAAGGTAGCTCAGTGGTAGAGTGCTTGACTTGCATGCATGAGGCCCTGGGTTCGATTCCTCAGCACCACACAAGCAGAAAAAGCCACAAGTGGCACTGTGGCTCAAGTGGTAGAGCGCTAGCCTTGAGCTGAAGAGCTGAGGGACAGTGCCCAGGCCCAGAGTTCAGGCCCCATAAAAAAAGAAAGATGGAACTGCTCTATAGCCTTCTCCCTCGGGAAGTCCCTGGGGATTCCTGTTAAACTATGTGGCAATCTTAGTTTTTTGTTACTAAAAGAGGAGAAATTTTTCCTGGAGAAAGGTTGGCCCTGACCAATTTAGCTAAAGTTAAGGAGGGAAATGCTGAGAGATGAATAGCTTCTGTTTACAAAACGTCAGTAGTAAATTCTCTGTCGGGGTGGGGGGTGGGGTGGGGGTGGGTACGTGTGCCAGTCCTAGGGCTTGAACTCAGAGCCTGGGTGTGTGTCCCTGAGCTAGTCTGTTCAGGGTGGCCCTCTACCACTTGAGCCAGCCCCACTTCCTGATTTTTGCTGATTAAATAAAGAGGCTCACAGACTTTCCTGCTTGGGGTTGTTCTGAACTACGACATTCAGATTTCAGTCTAGGATTATAGGATAGCTAGGAATTCGAGGCATAGCTAGGATTACAGGCATAAGCCTGGCTTTCCAATAGTAAACTCTTGAACAATTTTGTGCAATTAAGTATTCAGTTGTGTGGGAAAAGCAAAGGCAAAGGCGGGTGGAAAGCTGGGTGAACACATGAGGCTCGAGCACGGGGGACAATGAGGGCTGCAGCAAGGGGCTGGCCTAGAACATGAACGTGGGCCGGGAGAAGGACAGAACAGAAGGACCCAGGCGAGAGTGGGAGAGCAGATGGAGTGATGCTATCACAAAACGATGAAAGGGCCCCATGTAGGTGATTTATGCAATCACAGGACGGAAGAGATGGAGGGAGTGAGGAAGGGAGGAAGGGAAGCCCAAGGCCTTCGGCAGCCTCTGTCAAGATTCATCACGTCCCAGTCTTCCAGTAGTCTAGCCTGTGCACAATTATGTGTAAAAGGATGCATCCTGCCCCACTGGTATCATGAGACTGAGGTTTCTTCCTTCCGCTTTCCTGTTCTCTCTGACCCATGGATACACAAAGCCCCCACCAGCCTGGTTCTGACCATCTCATGTTCAGTTTCTTTAGTGTCTGATCAACAGTGACAAGATGAAGACGGTGATGATGATCCCTCGCATGTCACAGTCATAAAGTACATTTCATACTCCTAGGCCCTGGCACTTCCCAGCATCCTTGTGAATTGCTGTACAAGTTCACACTCAAGGAGATTAAAATCTGGAGAGATAAAGAGACAACCAGGAACCAGAGGCTCACGCCTGTTATCCTAGCTTCTCAGGAGGCTACTCAGATGGCAGTTCAAAGCCATCCCAGGCAGTGTGAGACTCTTATCTCCAGTTAACCACCAGAAAACCAGAAGTGGTGCTGTGGCTCAAAGTGGTAGAGCACTAGCCTTGAGCAAAAAGAGCTCAGGGACAGAACCCAGGCCCTGAGTTCAAGCTCAGTGGCCAACAACAAAACAAAACAAAACAAAAAATATCTGGTCAATTAAAATCCAGTCTTTGTCTATCCTTTCCCCCTTGGTAACCTTATGTTTCTCTTACTCTCTGGGGTCATCGATCTGATTGTCTAGCCACAGATGATGTGAAAACACCCAAAGAAGTCCAAAGGTCCAAGGTTGATTCCAGCTCTCTCAGATGGAGGAATATTTTATCACAGAGCAAGCTTAGTGTTTTCATGAGACTCTCTTTTCTGATAGTCTGCCAAACAGTTGTAGAGTTGAGCCCAGTGATTTTTTTATAGCCATTCCTCCCTACCTTACTCCCATTTCTCTATCCCTAAGTATTTCCCCGATGAGTAAGTAACATGCAGCAAAGCAGCATGGGTAGAGATTTAAGACTTCGATAGCAAGGAACTAAACACATGGTCCTGCTAAACTAAGCACACATACATTCACAGTATATGTGTGCTGCAGGGTAGGGGGTGGTATTTTGAAGAATACAGTGGAAGAATTAAAGTCACTTACAGATATTAGAAGACAGGCATGGTGACATATGCCTGTAATTCTCCCTACTCCAGTAGTGATTAGGAACTGGGCACTAGTGGCTCACACCTGTAATCCTAGCTGCTCAGGAGGCTCAGATCTGAGGATCGCAGTTTAAAGCCAGCCTGGGCAAGAAAGTCCCAGACACTCTTACCTCCAATAAAACACTAAAAACCCAAAGTGGAGCTGGGGTCTAAGTGCTAGAGTGCTAGTAGTAAGCACCAAAGCTCAGGGACAGTGCCCAGGCCCTGAGTTCAGGCCACAACACTGAAAGTAAAAGGAGGAGGAAAATCCTCAGAGATTGATTTCTTAGTCAAATTTCTAGTTGTATAACATGCTACCTGAGACTGGAGGATTTATAAAGAATAGAGGTTTATTCATCTCATGATTCCCACTGGGAAGTTTAAGTTCACAGCACCAGCGTCTGCTCAGTACCTCAGAGGGGCTTGTGCAGCACCAGAGCATGGCAGGCCCCATATAGTGGTACAGAGCAAGTTGCTAGCTTCCATGTCTTCCTCTCCTTATAAAGCCACTGGCACTACCTTAGAGACCCCACTCTGATGAAGTTAATTAGTCCTGATTACCTCCCATAGGCCCCACCTCCAAATGCCATCAATGCCTGACTTTGAGGATTAAGTTTTCCACACACAAGCACTTTAGCAGGTCCTTCCACCGCTCATTATGTGTTGTTTCTTTTTTTTGGGGGGGGGGGTCCAGTCGTGGGGCGTGAACTCTGGGCCTGGGCACTGTCCCTCAGCTCTTCAGCTCAAGGCTAGTGCTCTACCGCTTGAGCCACAGCGCCACTTCTGGCTTTTTTTCTTTTTGCTTATGTGGTGCTGGGGAATCGAACCCAGGGCCTCAGGCATGCAAGGCAAGCGCTCTACCACTGAGCCACCTTCCCAGCCCCTCATTATGTGGTTTTTATTTGTTTACTTCGTTGTTCAGATTTAAACTCAAAACTTACACTAAAGAAGCAACAATCACATCAAGACTTTCTGGATATTCCTTACCCAGACTCACTAACTGTTTAGATTTTGCTCCACGTTTGTTTGTATTAACTATTCCCCCTCCCTATCCAAACCTATTTATTATGTAATATATACATGAATCCTCTTCAAAACCAGTTTCAAGGAAGCTGGGGACCTCACGCCTTTCCTGATCATCTCCTTCAGTGGACATTTCCTCAGGACAGAGTTGTTCTTCAGAAAGGGACCCTGCCACGTGAACCCAGCACACTGCAGGACCATTCCCCTTAGTGCTATACCATTGCCTAGTATCTGCTCCACATTCCCATTCCATCAACCCTGCCATAGTCAAACCATCTTCCTCCAGCAGGGGGATCCCTGGACATGGTTTCATTTACTCAGGGATGACACCTGGCTCCTACAGATCATCCACCAGAGAAGCAGAGAAAATAACACTGCTGCTGAGCTCTGCCCACACTGAGAACAGCATGGACACACTCGAGAGGAAAATCTGCAGATGAGAGGCAGACGTTATCTATCCAGGAGCTAGGGAACTTACTTTTCATTGTAAAAAAGAAAAAAAATTGTTGGACTCACACATTGGCAGTGAATCTGTCCCTGTTTCGATACAGTTTGGGTTATCACTGCTTGCGATGTTAGGCAGACCTGTCTGAACAGACAGGGGAGCTGTGGGGGAAGAGCAGGACCATACTTGTGAAAGGCACAGGGAACAGCAAAGGCTGATGTGGAAATGGGAAGAGAGTTAGAGGGGCAGGCAGACCTTTGAAGATTCTTTGAGCTTTCAGCATTTGTTCTAAGAGCACCAGGCAGCCAGGGAAAGCTAAAAACGGTCATTTGATGCTGGGGATTGGACTCAGAGCCTTGTGCCTACTAGCCAAGTGATCTACTCATGAACTCCATCCCTGGCCCAACACTGAAGTTAGCAAGTTTGCATTCCTAGAGATGATGCCGGCTGCCTTGTGGAAATGACCAAAAGCTCGGGGGAAAGTATTCAAGGTGACAGATCTGAACTATCACTATCAGCAAATAATAATAATAATAATAAACAAGCAATAAATAATATCCAAGCTTGCCATAGACAAGCTGGTTTGGTCCAGTGGGGACAGAGCTGGACCTATTGTAGAGATATCGAGGGCTTGGAGATTGATGGGAAATGGAGGAAGGGAGAGAGGGGGTTCATTCCTGACTCCCCAGTACCTGTGTTGGGTGGCTGGCATGGAAGTTAAGCTCCTGGCTGGCATGGAAGTTAAGTTAAGAGGCTGAGTTCCCTTCCTGATCACCTTCCACATGCCTGGAGCCTGGAGTTTGGCTGAAGGAGCCCCGGGGCTAGGCTTCCTTCTGGCTCCAGTGTAATTTACCGTTGCCGCATGGTTCCCTGGAGAGCCATCTTGACAAGCTGAGATCTCACCGGTCCTCTCTCACATACTCTGCAGGCGTCATGTGCCCAAGCCCCATGTCTGTGGAACACGCAGACATCAACATCAAGAGTTACCATGTGAGCTCCAGGGAGAGGTATGTTTGCAACTCTGGTTTCAAGCGGAAAGCCGGCACGTCGAGCCTGATCGAGTGCGTGTTTAATGAGACCACCAACACGGCCCAGTGGACAATGCCCAGCCTGAGATGCATCCGTAAGTAGCTGCTCACTGCCCCGGTCCCCACCCTTCCTGCCCAGCCGAGACTCAGTATACCACTGGGACACTATCAGCCATACCTCCTGAGATGGAGATCCGTGGGCACTGTGCTTAGGCAGTTCTCCAGTTCAAATCCTGGCTCTGCCGTGTATCACCTCACAGTTCTGGGTAAAGTCCCTAACCTGTCTGAACTCAAATTGAACATCCAGCAAATGAACAAGATGACAACACTGTGAGATGTTAAGAGCCTTAAGAAGAGACTGGTAAATATTAACTATTACGGTGGCCATGCTTGTTTAGAGATCAGGGCAGTAAAAGGATTGATTGGCTCCCACAAGGGTGTGTGCTCAGACTAGCTTCCCAGACAGCTCTTCCAACTTCTCACAAGGCTGCAAACTGAAGGGAAGTAGAAATCTGCCTTGTCCATTGGTGCCCAACATGGGGCCAGGGGGAGGGGAGTAGCTGGAAATGAACACAAATCCAAGTTCCTCTTGACTTAGTCACACGGGTCTAGCAGCCAGCCAGCTTTCAAGAGGAAGGATAAGAAAGATGGCAAAAATCTTCTTTCCTGAATCACTTATAACTGGATAACCATCCTAGGAAAAGCCTAATAACTTTGGAGAAGCCATTTGGTGCTCTTCCCAAGAATATGAAGCTCAGTTCTACTTCCTTCTTCCTCCTTTAGAAAAAAAAAAATGATTCACCTCTGGTCTTCCAAGACACTTCTGATTTAGCAAGTCTTCATGGCTAGAAGCTAGATCTGTTTTCACTGAACATTTGCAAAGACGCTCCCCTTCTCTAGAGGCCAGGAGCCTGGAGGCGGCCATTGTACAACAACATCCTTCTGCTTGGAACTCTGGGGAAAGCCAGGTTTTCTCAGGGATGTGTAATGTGAGATTAATCCTCTAGATTCTTCCTTCCTGGAGGGCAGAGAACAGGGGTTCTGCCAGGAATCAGTGTGTTGGGGGATCAGACTTCCCCCACCACCCCTTGGCTTTGAGTACAGCTCAAAGGAAAAGCCCAGAAAGGCAACACTAACCATGAATGTGGAAACTGCAAGTGGAAAATCAGGACTTTTTTCTTCACTTTGGGGAAAGTTACCTTTTCTCAAAGTTCCACATCTTACGGTAAATGAATCCAGGAAAGACAACAGCTGCACATTCTGAACAGGGAGGGGTGGCAGAAAAGAAGAATCTAGAATCCTAAGATTTGTGGTGGTAGTTAAGTTGAACTCAAGGCTTTGCTCTTTCTAAGCAGGTGTTCCAGTTATTTTTTGAATGGAATCTTATGTTTATTCCTGGGCTTGCCCAGACTGAAATCCTACTATTTACCCCTCTCTTACTCTTACCTAGAGTGAACTACCTTGCCTGGATATCGGTTGAGAGGGGGTCTCAGTGGCTTTTTGTCAAATCTGGTTTCAAACTGTAATCTTTCCAATCTCTATCTCCCAAGTAGCTGAGATTACAGATGTGAGCTACATAGCCAACTCGGGTCAGAATTTCAGAACCTCCAGCCTGAAGGAATCTTTAGGTTTCATTTGTTCCAAATGACTGATGCCCTGACCTTTTTAACCACTAGCAACTATTTACACTGTTGCTCCAAATTTTCTATGTATCAAAAGATTCCCAAACAATGGAATCTATTATCACTTATTTTCCCATGAATAGCCAAAATTATAAAACTGGGCTCATATCATTGGCCTCATTCCAGCCAAAAAGAGGAAATTTGATGCTCAACTTATGCAATCTTCTCAGAAATGCTAGGGAAAAAAATGCCTTGGCATTTGGGTTAGGAAGCACAGTTTATTCTTGTGATTTTTTAACCTGCCCTCAGATACCAGTGATCTCCATTGTTAATGTGCATGTCACTTTAAAAAAAAATTACTTTCAGATCTAAAGCCACTCCAGTTTTCACCCCTTAGGATTCTAAACACCAGGTGGTTATCTTCTTTCTAGGAGACCCCTCCCTGACTCACCAAAGGCTAGTACCACCATCCACAGTAGTGACTACAAAGGTGACCCCACACCCAGAGAGCCCTTCCCGCCCTGGACAAGGTAGGACATTTCAGATCCCACCCTCTCACCCCCCCTCCTCAGATGTGCAAACCACTGTGTGCACTCTACTGCAAACAGCCAAGAGAGCAAACTTCCCATCACCCTTGAGAATATGCATTAATTGACACCCAGGTTGCATATGCATGCACACTTCGCAGTAGGTTAGAATCCTCTTTGACTAGGTCAGGCCAAATTGAATTGTTGCCATTTTTTTTTGCCAAGAACTGGGGAAAGTCTGAGATGTGATTTCACTTGACTGCTTCAATGTCACTGTCTCACCTGGGAGAGACAAAGAGCTTTCGCGCACCGTGAGCAATAGGAGCATCGATATTTGTATCTACCATTTGTTGCCCAGGCAACAGGGATGGGCCTATGAGTGTTTTCTAACTGGCAGCAGCTGTGTCTGCTCTTTGCTTCAGAAGGGAGTGGTCTCAGTCTTCCAAGACATTCACAGCGTATACATCCTTGAGAACACTGTCTGCAGAGAGAGCCACACAAGGCTCCTTGTTGGCAAAATGTAGAGCACCATGGCGGATCGGTGAAGAGTTCTTCTCCCCACCCCCCCACCCCCACTTCTCATGAGCAAGTGAACATCACTGCTGTTCTTGAAGCAAGGCATGAAGTTCCATATTTCTGCTGAGTCTTAGGCAATCTTCCAGCTCAATGTCCTTAGCCTTTTTCTTGATGTTAAGGAAAATTGAACCTATAATCCTATAATATTAGCTACTCAGGAGACTGGGATTTGAAGATGGTAGCTTAAAGCCAGCCCAGGCAGGAGAGTCTTATGAGACTCTTAGCTTGAATTAGGCAGAAGTGGAGGTATGGCTGGAGTGGTAGAGCACCATCCTTGAGAGAAAAAGCTAAAGGAGAATAACTCAGACCTAGGCCCTGAGTCAGAGAGGGTGGGAGGGAGAGAAAGAAAAGAGAGGGAAGGAAGGAAGGGGGGAAGGAAGGAAGGAAGGAAGGAAGGAAGGAAGGAAGGAAGGAAGGAAGGAAGGAAGGAAGGAAGGAGGGAAGGAGGGAAGGAGAGAAGGAGAGAAGGAGGGAAGGAGGGAAGGAAGGTTGGCTTGAGAGCTTGTATGCTGAATGTCTTGGGGTATTTGTCCCAAATCATTGGTTAGATTTCCACTTCCAAGGTCAAACTTTGCAGTCACCATACAGAAGAGGAGCCATTAACCCAGGCTGGCGGGGCCTGCGCACTGGGCGTGAGTGTTCCGCAGGCTGTATCTGCTGGGTTGCTTGGAGTGGTGGCAGCTGGCTGCAAGGTAGTGATGAAGGACTGAAGTCTAAGGCCTTCTCACAGCACGCAGGGCTGGGAAGGCCAGGGTGCAGAGCCACCACGGAGAGCACAGGCAACGGAACGCAGAGGGGCTTGTCTTACCAGATGCTTTGCTCCAGGGCTTCGCTTCCCAATTCCATATTCATCACATGAAAGACCCATTTTTTTTCATGAAGACAATGGCGGGCAGGTGTGGGGCACACAGCAGCTTTCAGTTGTGGGGAGAGGGTATCTGCCAGTGAAGGACAAGGAAACGAGGAACCTGAAGTCCAGGCAGCCTCTGCTCCTGAGGATGGAGTTAAATCGGGATAGTTTTCCTCGGATATAGCTCAAGGAGTTCAGACAGGCTGAGTCTCAGACTTCCTTTTATTTCAACAATGTGACAACATGTAAAATATAGGCAAGCATGGTAGTACATGCCTGTAATTCCAGCATTTGGAAGGCTGAGGTAGGAGGATTGTGAAGGCCAGCCTGGCCTACTCAGACCTTCTCCCACCTTACCCCCAAAAAAGAAGGAAGGAAGGAAAGAAGGAAGGAAGGAAGAAATGGAAAGGAAGGGAAGGGAAGAAAAGAGTTGGGAAGGGAAGAGAAGGAAAGAGAAGGGGAAAGAAAGGAAACAAAGGGGAAGAAAGGGAAGGGAAGAAAGGAAATTATCTTTGGCAAATAAGCCTCCACTTGTTTGTAGAGCCAAATTTTAAGTGTATCCTTCCCCAGGAAATAGCTAGATCTTCCCAAAGCAACACCAATAATTCTTTTTCCTTCTTATTTTGTCAGTCGTGGGGCTTGAATTCTGGGCCTGGGTGCAGTCTCTCAGCGCTTCAGCTCAAGTCTAGCTCTGTACCACTTGAGCCACAGCACCACTTCCAACTTTTTCTGCTTATGTGGTGCTGAGGAATTGAACCAGGGCCTCATGCATGCAAGGAAAGAACTCTTACCACTGAGCCACCTTTCCAGCCCAACCAATGATTCTTTATATGCACTTTGATGCAAAAAATGGTGCCACAGCCAGTTCCGTGGCTCAGTGGACGGTGGTGCCACTGGCTTAACACACAGGCCACTGGGAGCCGGCTGGCCAGGGAGGGCTGGCACATGGATTGTGAGGTCCAGCTCGAGCCAGTCTGAATCTTTATCTTCTGTCTTGGAATTTCTTACAGAACCAACCACATCATGGCCCAAGTCAGGCACTTCTGTAGCCATGGATACAGCCATGGTACCCAGCTCCCCACTCACCCCATCCCAGACGCCTTCCCCAGGAACCAGAGGGCTAGGCAGCTACGAGTCTTCCCCGGCCCCATCTCAGACCACAGCCAAGGCCTCAGAGCTCCTGCCCTCCACCCCCCATGGGACACCAGGTTAGCCCCCCCAGCTTCGCAGGAAGAGAGGACTACTGCTCCCCGCATGCTGCTTCTGACACTTGGGTTGAGAGCTGGTGCCAGGGACCCCCGTACTTTGGTGCCATCTAATCCATTGTCAAGACTAACCAAGACATATTCCTGCTCCCACCAGCTCTAGCTTCGTTGCCCTGGGCCAGAGGGCATGGCTGACCATGCCAGCCGCCTCAGGCATGTGCCCCAGCTACACCGATTAACCCACATGGCCTGGCCCGTGCTAGGACTTAACTGTGCTCTCCCACTGGGGGAGGGTAGAAGGGGTGCTCTGCAGTCCAGAGCCATGCTCTGGGAGATGTTGAGAAGCCCTGGGCCATCTGGCTCTCTTTGAAGGCCTGGCCAGGTCTTAGGTGTGGCCCAGCACCCCCGTGACTTACCCTGCTTGTTCGGTGCTATGCTCAAGTCTGGTTGTGCCAGCTGTGTATCTAAGGATCTGAGATGGCAGCCAAGCCGTCCATTATTTGTCCGGCCTCATGAGAAGCTTCTGCAGTCCTGACTGTGTGCTCTCCTCTCTCCTCCGCAGGTGTCCATCCACACAGCCGCACATCGGCCACTGGTGAGTACTTTTCCTTGTCCAGGATGCTGATGGGCAGAGAGAATTGTAGGTGCAGCCTGTAGAGTAGGCCCTGGTCCCATTCACACCAGCATGACCCCTCCTCCCTCCCTGCAGTGCCCCCAGCAGATAAGAAGGTGCATAATGCGTAACACTCAGTGGATGGAATTCTTCATTTGATTAGGACCATTTATCCTCACACAGAATGGTGCAGTCAGTCAGTGCATCACAAGAGTGTCCTTGTACGTAGTTCAGCTTTTCACAGGCGTGCATAGTTTAAACTCCATTCAGGTGCTGCTAACCTGATTGTGTGCGCGTGCGTGCGTGCGTGCGTGCGTGCGTGCGTGCGTGCGTGCGTGTGTGTGTGTGTGTGTGTGTGTGTCCCACTCACCCATTCTTGGCTCTTTGCTGGTTAACTGGAGATAAAGAGTCTCTGGGCTTTTCTGTCTGGGTTTTGAATCGACCTTCAGTCTCCCAAATAGCTAGGGATTACAGGCATGAGCCACTGGCACTAGGCGTGCTTTCTTAAATGAGTAGAATATCCCATCTATGTAAAGACGAGGCTTTTGTTTCTGTTTTTGGCAGCACTGGAGATTGAACCCAGGACCCTGTGTTTGCTAGGCCCTGCCACTTGAGTCACACCCCAAGCTGTGCAAGCAATTAGAAAAAAAAAGGCTCTCTGGGGATTATTTTTATTGAAAGACTAGTGTGTAATGTCCAGGATGTGGGGACAAAAATATGTTCATGATTTAGAAGGAGAACAGTATCCAAATTGATTATTTTTTGCCTTAGTCACATCCCAAATTAATCTTTCCACAGTATTTTGCATTTTTTTAATTTCTGTTTTTCATTTTGATACTATTTTGCACGTGGCATAGAACTCCAGTTATGAAAGGATGTACAGTAAAAAGTCCCTCTGCCCACTCAAATGTCCTTGAAGAATGCAGGTAGATTTTTTGCAGATCCTTCCAGATAGGCTGTGTAAAAAGAGAACACTGAGAGAAGATGCTGACAGCCAAGCAACTTGCCCTCATTTAATAGCACAGCTTGGAGGTTCTCCATATCAGTACATAAACCTGCCTATTCTCTTTTAGCAGCTACATACTATACCACTCATGGACCTGCCCACATTCTACATTGCCAGTCTACTCTTTGGACTTATGACTGCTTACATTCTTTATTAATTAAAAGCTCGCCAACCTAGGAATGTCTGCAGGATTAAATCCTGCAGTGAAATTCTCTACAAAGATCCTCAAAGTATTTGATTCTAGGCTATAATCTGTCATCTCATTTTTTTCTAGTTTGTGGATGAGATATAAAAAAAATTTACTGGATAAAATATGAAACTTCTCTTTTAACACCTGTAATCAGGTAAATATTAATTGAGTGCGGGAGATATGGCTCAAGTGGTTAGGTGACAGCCTTGTAAGTGTAAGACACTGAGTTCAAACCCTGGTATCACACAACAAACAAACAAAACATAAAAATACCATAGCTTAACGTCCAAATGGACAAAAATAGTTCTATATAAAGAGTTCTGGAAACACAGCATTATTTAAAAATCAAAACAAAACAGCAATTTAAGGCCAGGTACCTGAGTTCTAGAGGATTGCAATATGAAGCTAGTCCTGGGTAGGGTTGTGGATAGGAGAAAAGAGTCTATCTCCAGTTAATCAGCAAAAAACTAGACCGTAGGCCTGGTTTAGAGTATGGTAGAGTCCCACTAGTCATGATCAAGAAGTTCTAGTAAAAGGCCCTGAGTCCTATTACTGGGGGGATGTGGGGGGGGGAAGCTCAATGTCATTTTTTTTTCTTTTTTCTTTTTCTCTTTTTTCCGGTTCTAGGCTTGGACTCTAGCATGAGCTTTATGCTCAAAGCTAGTGCTCTACCACTTGAGCCACAGCTCCACTCCCAGCCTTTTCTGTAGCTTATTAGAGATAAGAGTCTCACAGACTTTCCTGCCCTTAATGGCTTTGAACCATGATCCTCAGATCTCAGCCTCCTGAGTAGCTAGGATTACAGGCTTGAGCCATGGGTGCCCAGCTTCAATGTCAGTTTAAACAGACTCCAATTTATAGAATTTTAAGGGTTAAACTCAAACAATTATTTATTGAGTAAGCCAAACCCAACAAGGATTTTTGTGTCTGTTCTTTGCAGTGTAGTATTGAGCCCAGGGTCTTGGGCATCCTAGGCTAGTCTTATTACTGAGCCACATCCCCAGCCTTGACCCCCAACACTTACTACACGCCTAGGTTGGGGGGGGGGGTAGAAAAAGAGAGGGAGAGGGAGAGGGAGAGAGAGGACAGAGAGACAGAGAGAGATGAGAGACAGAGACAGAGACAGAGAGGGAGGGAGGGAGGGGGAGAGAATAATGAATCAATGCTCTGAGCTCTACAGCGCCTCCTCTAGTGCAGACACGGGCACTACGCTAACAGTGACAGCAGTACTTCCACCAGGACTGACCTGGTTTATCAGGAAGCTGCTAAGGAAGGACTGGTCCCTCTATAGTCACTTGATCTCCATCTACGCTGAATACTGGCCCTGAGAGCCTACTTCTTTCACCATCTTAGATTCCATCAGCACTTGAGGCCTGAAGCCAGGGCAAGGAAAAGGGATGGGCGCTGGCCCCTGTGGCCTCCAGTACAATAATCAGCTTTCCCCCCCTTCCTTTTCCTCTCCTCTTCACCAACTCCTTCTCTTCCTTTCTCCTGAATCCATACCCTCTAGAAAACACCATAAGGTGGAGAGTTTGGCAGGTGATTTGTTAATGTATTGGACTAGTGCCCCTGGTTTGTTTTCTTGTTAACCTTGCCTGGAGGTTATTGGAGAAGAGGCTCAGGGTGAGGATTGAAGGCACTGAATTCAAGTTGCTTTCTGACATCCTTGGCCTCAGAGCCCTTCTCTCTCTCTTGAGTTTGACTCTGCAGTTTTTAGTCTTATTGAAAAAGAAACAGGAAGAAGCATCATGAAAGCAGAACTACAGTTCAAACCAACCTGCCTTTTCCAATAAATCACTCCTCAAACAGTAAATGTATGCCAAACATACTAGCCAATGTGGAGGCACAGTTTACTCTAGAATGCAATGCCTCTGAATAAAAAATCATTTGCTTCTTTTCCAGTCATCCTGATAATCAGTATTAAATCAGAACTCAAGAAACATCTTTCACTAATGTCTCATGGCTTGTTATTTCTTTTCTATCAACCTCACTAGGCTTATTTTGTTTACATAGGTTTTGGTTTCATTTCTACAATTTTTATGGGTTTATTTCTCACTGTAAAAATATGAGAGAAAAAAATTGAAATAGGCTGGTAATTGATGGGTCATGCCTGTAATCCTAGCTACTCAGGAGGTTGAGATCTGAGGATTGTGTTCAAAGCCAACCTAGACAGTCCATGAGAGTCTTATATGAAAACTACTCAGAAAAAGCCTGAAGTGGCACTGTGGCTCCAAGTTAGAGCACTAGCCTTGAGCAAAGAGAAGCTCAGGGACAGCTCTCAGGCCCTGAGTTCAAGCCCCAGCACTGGCAAAAACAAAACAAAACAAAACAAAAAGACACAAACCTGAAATATTTTAAAACAAAAATGAGGATTTTATGTTATTGTATAATTACATGACACATCAATGCACTATATATCTCTTGAGATTTTTCTGTGTACATAGTTGTGGCTTAGAAACTACTTTTTTCCCCTTCAATGAGCTTTTTTCATTCAAAATATTATAGACATCTCTTCATGTTAATATATGTACCTTCATGTCATTATTTTGTTTTTGGTGGTACTGGGGTTTTAACTCAGTACCACCAAAAAGATAAAAAATAGGTTCCAGCAACTCATGCTTGAAATCCTAGCTATGTAGGCAACTGAGAGCTGAAGATCAAATGTCAAAGCCAGCCCAGGCAGACAAACCCAAGAGACTTATCTCCACTGAACCAGAAAAAAAAAAGCCAAAAATGGAGGTCTGGCTTAAGGGGTAGAGCATGAAGTTTGAGCAAAAAAAGTTAATCAAGAGTTCAAGGCCCTGAGTTCAAGCCCCAGTATTTGGCACACAACAAAAATAGAGATAAAAATATAAATAAGAAATGACAATAGAAATGGATGGAAAATGGTACTAAATGCTATTGTCCCCAAATCTGTAGCATTAAGAAAAAAGGGGACAGTCAGAAAGGGGACAGTGAGGAAGATCAAGCTGACGTGTCCCTTATTTCCCACCCCCATCCTCCCCTCATTCATCCAGTTTTCACCTGGGGCCTCCCTCCTGACTTACTCCCAGTACCGAGGGTCACCCTGAGCTATTTGTCCAAGGACAGGGAGCAGGGATGTGGGACAGCAGGCATGGGAGCAGTCTGAATTGGCAATGTTGGCAGCAAAAATCACGTGGTTTGCCCAGATGTGGAAGAGATCCAACTAAAGCATGCTGGACTTCTTTGTGAGGATGCACATTGCCTACAAGTGACTGATCCTTGGCAATGAGCGAATGTACTCTCCACACCCGTGGTTGCAGCTCAGTTCTGTTCTTTTCCAGTCGCCATCTCCACATCCGTCACCCTGACTTGTGGAGTGTGTGTGCTGCTTGTCATGGTGTGGTGCATCAGATCAAGGTGAGTGGCACGGCAGGATCTGGTCTTCTGTCCCACCAGAAATGGGCCCTGCAGGACAGAGCCAGTCTTTGCTTCCCATGGTTCTCAGAGCACAAGCCCGAAATGGGACAACCGGATCCAGGCCAACAATACTGGAAGTCTGTCTACCAGAAGCTCTGGAATCGTTTCTTCTATGTATTCACAAATACATTCTCAAATATGTTCCTGACGTGTGCGTGCCCTTATTTATGGCAACCTTAATTTTTCATTCCTAATCACTGAAATTCTGACGTTTGTGCCATGCCACCTCCGACATTTCAGTGTTTTTTCCTCAAATCTTGAGGCTTTTTTTAAAAATCATTTTCATTGTCTAAAATGGCATATTGGCCTTTGTCTTTTCATCACGTAAGTTGATGTAGTGGCTCTGGATCCTTCCTTCACACTATTCTCTGGATGGATATCAGAGTTCTTGCAGCTTAACTTGAAGTCACTGGTAATAAATATTGTAGCAATATAAAACTTAAGACTGAGCCTGATTTTCACTCCATGTCTAATATAACCCACTTGGTGCTTCACATACTTGTTATATTGCTGTAATCACACCTCTCAGGAGGCGGAGGCAGGAAGATCTTGAACTTGAGGCCAGCATGGACTCCATAATGGGTCTGAGACCATTCTGGACAAACAAAAAATAGACAAACAAAAACAAAAGCCCAGGCATGTAGCCCAAGCTCGTAATCCTAGCTACTTGGGGGACTGTGATTCTGGGCCAGCCAAGCCTAAAAGTTTACGGGACTGTCTTAAACAACGGTTGGGACAGTGGCATGCACCTGTCATCCCAGCATCAAAGGGAAGCACACATGAGAGGATCACAATCCAGGCTAGCACAGGTATAAGGCAATCTTGAAATGAACCAACAGGACTGGCTGAGTGGCTCAAGTGGTAGAGAGCCTGTCGCAAGCATAAGGCCCTTCATTCAAACCCAAGCACCATCCCAAACATAAAACATATATACATATATAAAGGTAAATATACAGAGTGAGGGAAGGGGTGACCTTGCCCAAAAGAAATATACCTCTGATCATCACCTTTATTTTTTAAATTTTTTAAAAGATAAATATATTTGTGTATGAATGTAGATTGACTTTCAGGCAGTCCTCTCCTCTAGTCAAAACCTCTGAATTATCTCCTTTGCAGGCGAACATCCCAGCCACCTGCTACTGAAATGGAACCCATGGAAGTGATGCCAATGGCTGCGGACACTGGCCACAGTGGGGCATGGGAGCCTACCCGCAGGACTTCTGAGATGTGAAGCCAGCCCAGCTACATCTGGAGAGAAGGCACCCAGCTCTGCTTTCAATTAAGAGCACCTGAAAGATACCCACGGGGCTAAGAGCCAGGGAAACACCCACCAGTGCAATCAGGTCCCTGGTGTCATCTTACCTCCTGCAGAAGCTCACAGATGACACTGCCAGCTCATCAGGCCTTGGTTTCCCAAAGTTTGAGCGGCTGAAGTTCTCCTAGGAGAGGCTGGGGGCTTCCAGGAAGGCCTGGGACTTCACTCTGACAGTGACCCAGGATCGCTTATCCATATCTCTGCACTTTACAGATAATGGGAATGTACTTGAGGCCCCCGGTGAATTTCAGGGCTCTTCCTGGCATGGGAAATGTCAACCAGGAAGACATCCAGTAGCTCTTGAGATCCTAGAAACTCTGGCAGGTATCAAAAAGAAGCTGAGAAAGGCAGAAGAGTAATGGGCCAGCGAATCCTCCTGAGTGAAGGATTCAGAAGCAAATTGAACTCGGTGATGTTTTGTGTATATATATATTTATTTTTATACTTCCTTGTCTGTCATATCTACCTGTAGCATATGGTTTGTACAAGTGCCTTGTGTAAATAAAATATTTCCAATACCAAAAAAATTACACCATAGAAAAATGTTTCAAAACGAAAAAAGAAGGGAATGCAGAGTCAAAAATGGTTGAGTTCATGGGGCTGGGAAGGTGGCTCAGTGGTAGAGTGCTTGCCTTGCAAGCCTGAGGCCCTGGGTTTGATTCGTCAGCACCATATAGGCAAAAAGAAAAAAGCTGGAAGTGGCGCTGTGGCTCAAGTGGTAGAGCTCTAGCCTTGAGCTGAAGAGCTGAGGGACAGCGCCCAGGCCCAGAGTTCAGGCCCCACGACTGGACCCAAAAAAAAAAAAAAAAAAGGTTGAGTTGGTTTTCTTTGTCCGAAGATCTCTTGCCTAGAGATGGCACAGATTAGGGAATTTCCATGTGAGAAGTAATTTGATCTAATCAAAACTATGGCAAATTTGGATCCAGATATACACAGCATATACATTCTCTCTTTCCTGTGTTCTCTTTTTCTTTCTTTGCTGTGTATGACATTTGTTTCTAAAATCATATGCCAAATCCTACTTCCTTATGTTATAAAAAGAAAGAAAATTCTGAACCAGAGAAGTTGACCTTCCTAAAGTCATACAAATCAATTAATGTCAGAGTTTGAACAGAACCAGGCATGGGGTGGGGTTTGAGAGCAGTTGTCCTGATTGTAAACCAATTATAACCCTCCATTCCAGAGCTAGAGCATTTGGGAGGTGGAACATGGACATAGTACCTGATTCCCATGCTCCCTGGGCGGCCACAGTGCCCTTTCTCACTGACATCTGCTAGTCAAGTCATCAAAATCAAAAGCAGCCTTTCCACACAGCTGCTTGCGCTTCTTTACTGTATGGTGGTCTTGTGTTATTAACTCCTCCCCAGGTTACTGAAACACAGTAGAAACTTCCAGGCCCCTTTAAGGCTAGTCCAGAAACGAACACATACAACTTTTGCTGCAGTTCTATTGGTCCAAGAAGATTCAAGGATAGGGTAAGAATAAGAGGGAGGGACAGCATCCATGAAGTGGTTGTAGGTGTCTGGGCCTCCATTCTCCCTCCAGCAGATCTGGGTGTTAAGGCTGCTCCCAGCTGTCCTTCGAACCTTCTTCCCACCTGCACTGCCCAGGAGCTCCAGTGACCATCTACCATATTTTTCAGAGTTTTTGAAAAGTGTAACATATCTTAACACTTGGCAAATACCAGTAACTATTGACGTAATGAATAGAATGGTCTTGGAGTCAGTATCTGCTAGGTACTCAATTTTCAAAATTTTGTTTTAGAACAGGAAATGTATACACAACCACAGAGAAAAGTTCTACAGTTATTTTCAGCCCAGATGTCTTTAGCTAGCAATAGATAAATAACGAAAATTTCCATTTCCTCCTCCTCCCCTATTTCCCATCCTCTACAATATTGTCAAGAAGAAAATTGACCAGTCTTTGTCTTTTCTTTTTTCTTTTTTGTCAGTCATGGGCCTGAAATCTGGGCTGGGGCACTGTCCCTCAGCTCTTCAGCCCAAGGCTAGCGCTCTACCACTTGAGCCACAGCACCACCTGGCTTTTTTCCCCCTGCTTATGTGGTGCTTAGGAGTCGAACCCAGGGCCTCAGGCATGCAAGGCAAGCACTCTACCACTGAGCTAACTCCCGGGCCCCTGACCAGTCTTTGTCTTTTCTATTTTGCCTTGGTTTCCCTTGATGAAAAAAACAAAAGACTCTTCTTTTTAAATCTTCTAGACATTAGGAAGGAGAAAAGGAACCCATAAGACACATTTAAGGTCTTCCCTCAAGCCATTTCTCCTTGCTAATGATTTGGCTAAAGAGTGGCTGGGTTCCTTAATTCTGACCAACCAAATAGGAGGTCAGCTGAAGAGACTCCAGGGGAATGGTTTTCTTGCTATGCAGACACACAGAAGATGAGCTTAATTCTTTGCTACTGCCATTTCTAAACACCAATTTGGAAATGCTGGTCATAAGGGAAGCCAGATGGGGAAAAACAGGAAAGATGACAGGAAGAGAAAGCCACTGAATTCTTTGCACTGGTGCTAAGCAGCTGATAAAAGTCCCTTCTCCCTCCTTCCTTTCAACTTCTACGTGAGATCATTACATTTGCTGTCAGATATCTTTGGGGTTGTGCTTTGAAGTTAATCACAGCACAAAATATCTTGACACAAGGACCCAGTTGGGGCGAGAAGGGGTGGGGAGTGAAGAAAAGAGCGTGTCACATTATGAATACTCCAAGTCTGAGAAATCACTAAGACATCAAATGAGTAACTGAATAAAAAATTGAGGTTTAAGCATGCTCTCTTCTGTATGTGCTGGTCTCCATCTAGCCTATCTCTTAGGCTAGGGCACTAGAAACATCAAATATGCAAACATCACTGGTGAATATGGAGGAATATGGAGACAACAAGTCTGGGAATTGGAGATTCTCTTGGAGAATCTATAATGAAAACAGCCCTGTGAAAAAGGACAGGGGCACCCTGTGAATGTGCAGAGAGCCGCCACCCCTCTGTAAGCTGAAGTGCTAGGAGGAACCGTGGAGGGATTATGTACATAATGGGGTCTTCACCTGTATGGGACAACAAGTTATAGGAACTCTCTTTTTGAGTCAGCTTTAACTATACTAATTTGCTGAAAATCCAAAGCAATCAACTTCCAGTCTCTCCATGCACTCCACATTCCTAAAAACCCATAGGTTCAGGATGAGAAAGATCAGGCTTGATAGGAGTATTAGATCACCAGTCTGACTAGGTGTACAGCCCCCTTTCAATCTAGTAGTTGCTCTGAAAGGCAGAGCAGATGCCACTGTAGGATGGGTGTTTTGGGGTAGGGGAGAGGGGAGGGACAGCTGAAATCATTATGTGGCTTCCTGGGCAGGCTGTCTCACATGTACCCACTTTCCCTGCTTACCAAACTGTTTCAGTCTAACCATTGATGTGTCTGCTCTCACCTCTATGCTTCTGGAGGAGAAAACACTATCTACTCAAGGTACTGCTTACCATCAGCTCAGCAATGATACTCTCTGGTGGCCCTGTGCTGTCTTATCTGTCCCATATTTTTAATAATCTCTCTGGATGATCCTCTTTCTGACTTCATTGAGAAATACAATGATTGGGCTAGAGCTACATAAACTTCTTACTCAACAACACTTATTATGCGCATGTAGCTTTCTTCCTTTGCATCATATATCCTAATCCCCCACTTGCTGTCCATCCATCAACGCACCGATCATGGTACCTTTAATCTCTCTTCTTCAGTTTTACTCAGTATGTAAATCTGTTCAAATCTCTTACATTTAAAAATTTAAGAAAATCCCTCTCCAAGGTCATGTCATCCTCTCTCTCCTCTCTTATCTCTGTCCAGCCTTGCTTGTAAGGGTCTAATCTACAGGAATGTGTATGTTTCTTCGGCTCCCACTCAGACCTTGAGCTTTATCAGATGCAGAGAATCAATAATTGTATAAAGTGCCTTACCAAGAAGTGCTCTAGGCCCACACTCATAATCCAGAGGCAGGACAGCTAGAGTAAGATGGCTGGGAAAGTAGATAAAAAAAAAAAACAAACAAAAAAAACTACCAGGTTCAAGAGTTAAGACAGAGCCAGGAAATAGCAAGAAACTGAATTAATTATTTAACAATGCATACTCCTGCATTCTTTACATCATCCTCCCTCCCTTCTCTTTTAGATACTAAAGAGATTCACTGGAGCCAGGTGCCAGTGGCTCATGCCTGTAATCCTAGCTACTCAGGAGGCTGAGATCTGAGGATCACGGTTCAAAGCCAGCACAGGCAGGAAAGACCATGAGACTCCTATCTCCAATAAACCACTAGAAAACCGGAAGTGGTGCTGTAGCTCAAGTGGTAGAGTGCTCGCCTTGAGCTGAAGAGCTGAGGGCCAATGCCCAGGCCCAGAGTTCAAGCCCCATGACCAACAAAAAAAAAAAAAAAAAAGATTCACTGCTCTAGAAGAATGATTGGCCCAGGAATAGAAAACACCTGGGCTTTATAAACTGGTGAGCAAGAAGACCACAAAAAAGGACCATCAAGAACTGACATATATGTTACCCTTTGTAACCCAGACCTTTTTCCGTGTTTTAATGGTAATATCAAAACAAGGTAATTGGAAAGTTGCTAGGCAACCAAGTTGCTAAGCAACTGGTCATCCAAGTGACCAGTCCTGTACTAGAAAGCCCAGCCCAGTTAGGGGACATAGGTCTGAGTCAGCCAGGTGCTGACGGCTCACTTCTGTTAATCCTACCTACTCAGGAGGCTGAGCTCTGAGGACTGAGGGTCAAAGCCAGCCCTGGCAGGACCAGAAGTGGTACCATGGCTCAAAATGGCAGTGTGCTAGCCTTGAGCAAAAGAGCTCAGGTATAGTGCCTGTGAGTTGAAAGCCCACGACCAGCCACCCCTCTACCCCCCGACACACAAAATAAGGACATAAAGGGGGGGTCTCTGTAGCTGCCTTCTTGGAGATGTTAGTAAGGAGCTAAGAAACTAGCTGAATGGGAAGACATAAAAAATTAGATGGCATGCCTCATAAACTTACCTGTTGTCCTTGAGTTCTGGGTAGGCCTAGATCAGATCTAGTTCTAGAATAATAATACTCATCTTAGTCACCTGGCACCATTGTCTAATAATGCTAAACAGATGACCAGACATATTTCTCCAACTCAGAAAGTATAAAGACCCTAGATATGAAACTCCATTTTGAAGACATCGATCAAGACACATTGTGCTCATATGCTGATTGGTTGAATGACAACCCTTTGTGCAATTAAAGATAACAACAATACAATTACAAAAATCAAACACTAGCTGGGAAGGTGGCTCAGTGGTAGAGTGCCTGCCTAGCATGCATGAAGCCCTGGGTTAGATTCCTCAGCACCACATAAACAGAAAAAGCCAGAGGTGGCACTGTGGCTCAAGTGGTAGAGTGCTAGCTTTGAGCTAAAGATCTCAGGGATAGCACCTAGGCCCAGAGTTCAAGCCCCATGACCAAAAATAAAATAAAAAAAAGCCCACCATTTTGAATTGTCCACTTCTTTTTCTTGTATGAGAAGTAGGAAGTATTTCTCCCTACTTTGTTATGTTAAAATACATGCTTGATAGAATTCCCACCTTATAACACTCTCCATTTTGAGACACTGAAACTTGTCATTTTAGAGAGAAACTGTGAAGGTAAGAGATGCCTCATCCCTCAGCAGTTACCTTCTGTGTCTCCTTCATGAATGACTTCGAAATTCATTTTGTTACTAGTCCAAGACTGTGTGGGGAAGAGGTCCACAATGGACTTAGAAAGTTGAATAACAAGTGCTCCCCTCTTCTATTAGGGAAATCTCTGTTCCAAATTTCTTCCCAGGGACAACCCCAGCTACTCCTACCTGAAGACAAAAGGATCTCAGCATGAGGCCAGCCCAGGCACAGTTAGTGAAAAGACCCTATCTGAAAAACCAAACTAAGAGCAGAAGGTCTGAGGTGTGGCTACGTGGTAGAGAGCTTGCCTGGCTTAAGGCCCTGAGAAAGAGGAGAAAGGGAGGGGAGGGAAGGGAGAGTTGAATAAAAGTGAGAGAGAATATAAATTCAGGGCCTGTACTTGCTATGAAGGCATTCTGCCACTTGAGCCACCCCCTAAAAATGCCCGTTTCAGACTTGAAATTTAACATCATAATCACTGGTTTTGAAGCCAGGTACTTTCCAGTTGGCTGTGGCCCACTATTGTCTAACTTAGCATATAAACTCCTTCCCCCTGCCATGAGGTGCAGCCTTCACCTGTCTCCCTGCTTCTGAAAGTCTCCAGTAAGTCAATCTCTGGGCAAGTCAGTCTGCCTGCTTGTTCTTCTCTAGGCACCATCTGCCTCAGTGGCTGAGCCTCACACCAGAATCAGGTTTATCTGAAAGCTATTACTCTCAAAATTCCCACTTGCCAAGTGTTCTAGGCTTAGCACTAACTCCAGGCTGAATACTGCCAGGTATCTAAGTCTCCCGTGGCGATATGATCAGAAACATCATTCTACAAAGTTCATCTTTGAACAGTCTGCACCTGGAGCCTTGGGCCCTCCTCTGATGAAGTGCTCCTCTCCAATGGGGTACCTTGGCATCTAGTCCCTCCCCAACTGGATATTGCCTCTTAAGGCAATGTCCAGTCTTGGCTTACCCTCTCACTTGAGTGTATTACATTCTCTAGGAACTCCTATTCTCCTGATTTCTCATGACCTTCTCCTTCTCCCCCACTGCTTTCCCTACCATCCCAACATTCTGAAAATCAGCTTTGTTTTCATTTACACCTACATCTCCTACTTCCTTTCTCAATGAAGGTTGTCCTCATCTACCTGGAGAACTAGCCAGAACAGAGCCCATCATTGCATTGTGACACTGATCTAATTACTAGGATCTACTGGATTTCATCAAGAGTGGAAGGTCTCAGCACACAGGTGAAATACAGTCACTTCCAGGGCTTATCAATGACTGGGACTCAACACCAGAGCATCTGACCATGCAGATCTGAAGTAGGGCTTGTGAGACAACTTCTAGCAAGTTCCTAGGTGAAGTCAATACTGCTCATTTGAACTATGCTTTCAGAACCACTGACAAATGTGTTCATTCCCAAAACACCAGACCCACTGCAACGACCTGGGTCCAGCCCACCAGATATCACTATCTTGCCAACACTAGCATCCTGTAAACTAAGTAGAGCCATCTCTTTAAAAGATCTGATATTATCTGGGTGCTGATGGCACATACCTGTAATCCTAGCTACTCAGGAGGCTTATATCTGAGGATTGAGGTTTAAAGCCAGCCTGGGCAGGAAAGTCTGTGAGACTTGTATCTCCAATTAACAACCAGAAAAAAACAGGAAGTGATACTGTGCATCAAAGTGGTAAAGTGCTAGCCTTGAGCAAAAAAAGCTCATGGACAGCGCCCAGGCCCTGAGTTCAAGCCCCATGACCAACCAAAAAATAAAAAAGATCCAGTATTAGAAGATCTTTCTGGCTTAGCTAAAGACTAAAGTGTGTGTATTATTTGGGTGGTACCATTAGCATCCCTAATCCTGATGAATGGCAAACATACCAGCTACTGTTCCATGTACACTGATGTGATAGGTTTTATGTAAACATTATAACTTCATTACAATAGCTACCCAGCATCTTCAAGCACAATGAACTCCTTCCCATCTCTCCTCTACCAACACCCCATCCACCACACAGGGTCTGCCCGCCCCTTCCGATCTTCCAGCTGGATGTCCTAGAACCATGAGAAATGTGGCTACTCTTACTTTATACTTGTCTTTTGTGTGTGATGTGACATCCTTGCTATAATAGCAGACACACACTACACCTTTATATATGTGACTTTCATGTCAAAACAATGGTACGCTTAGGTCATGTGACCAGCCACATGCTGCTGAAAGCAAAAAGAGGAGAGAGTTGGAGAGAGTTTAGAAATGACCGTGCTGAAGCTAGGTGTCACAGTGGCATGTCAGTGCAATGCCTATTTAATTGAAACCTTGTAATAAAAGTTTAAATACATAAAATGTTGTTTGTTTGTTTGTTTTATCAAAAGAACTTCCCCCACTTCCCTGACCTGATACATATGGAGGCTAGGCAAGTGGAAAATTGGCTATTGTAGGGAACAGAGAAATGGCAGGTCCGACTTGGGTTGGTGTCTTCTTCCTCAGAAAGCAGTCCGTGATGGAACTCCCAGTCTCAGGTGAGCAGGAAGCCTGCCCGCACTGGCTGTCTGCAGCAGGTGGAGCCCACCGCAGGCCACTCTGCGTCACGGAGAGCACATCCTCAGAAGACAAGGAAGAGCAGGGCTTCGTGCCTGGGCAGAACTATGTTCTCCACAGTGCGCTCCATGGCCCGTACCTGCTCCGGAGAGGCAGTTAAGAACGCCAAAGGCCCAATCCGCTGCTCTGCACATGAGTGACACAGGTACCCACCCTGGTTTTCCTTCCTGTTGCTCTGTGGTGAAGGATAAGCAAAAGAGGTAAGGGACCAACCCAGCAACAAGAACTTCTCACCAACAAATGCTGTGTTACCATCGTAGCTGCCAACTGACAGGCATTATGATTTTGATGTTCTCCAACTGACACAAACCCTCAAAGGTAACACCTCCCACAAGTCTATCATCTAGCACAGATGCCACTCTACCAAGTTTCCTTAGAGCAGTAACGTGCTTCATCTGGTCAAGAGATGAAGAATTAGGAAGTGGAGGTGTGGCTCAAATGGTAGAGCTCCACCCTTGAGATGAAAAAGCTTGTAAGCAAGAGCGTGAGGCCGATTTCAAGTCCCAGTATTGGCAAAAAAAAAAAAAAAGTAGGGGAGGGAAGAACTAGGCTCTAGCAGGAGGGGGGGGGGGGGGTCAGTGATAGAGCACATGCTTCTTATGTACAAGGCCCCGGGTTTGATCCCAAATACCAAATAATGAAAATAAGAGCAGAAGAAGAGCCAGAGAGACAACAAAACCCAAGAAAAACTAAACAAAGCTCTGGGAAAAAACCTCTAGTCACACCCTCATCTCCCAAAGCAGAAAGCTTCAGCACATCCAGACAGCAATACCTGTTGTGACTCCTGACTATTCCATCCCTGCCATGCGGGCAGGGAAGCCCTCACATCTGCTGGGCTTTGACACATGAAGAGCTCTTTAAAAGGGATCACACAGCTTTCTCTTGTTTTCCTCACCCCACAGCCCAGGTAAGCACAAAGCTTACAGTGATGTAATGTGCACGGCTGCATTAAACCCCAGAGAGCAAACATACGTAGGTGATGGGCAGTTTCTTCATGGTGAGGACCGTGTCCACGGGGATGGCGTTATTGCACTGGCCCACACAGCAGCGAACCACTCCTGTTTTTAAGACATTACTTGTCAGCTCTGCTTGCAGGAAGTACTCCTGGGAAGGAAAGAGCCAGACGGAGATGGAATGGCAATACACACCACTGCTACATTCTTTAGACACAACCTGCGTCACTCATGTGAGAAATACACTGACTGTCCTGTTTTCCCTTTGTGGCTCAAACTGGTAGAGCGCCAGCCTTGAGCAAAAGAGCTCAGGGAGAGCACCCAGGCCCCATGTTCAAGCCTCACAACCAACAAAAACAAACAAACAAACAAAAACTAAATCAGGATTGGAATTACCAGTACAAATTCTTGACATTTTTCTTTCCTTTCAAAAACACAGATTTCCTAGCTCTGCTAAAAAGACAAAAACAAAATATTATCATTTCTGAAAGGCTAAGAATTTGCTCTGGTGCATGATGGGATGAAACATGAAGCAAACATGGCCACCTCCCCATCAGGGAGAAATCCTGACAAAGCCATGAAGGCTGAGTCTAAGTAAGCCTCTATCTATAGCTACTTCCAGTTACAGGAAGCCTAGGGCAGGCAACGGCACAACCAGTTTCACAATCACACAGGAAACATATCTAGAATGCTGAATATTCCATTGGGCAGACAACTGACCCAGTTTCTACAGTAAGACATGTGCACAGAAAGGGGAAAGGATATTGATTGCTCTAAATTAAGTAACTTAACGGACTAACAAATAAATGCTTATTTGGTTCCTGGTTTTAGCAAACCATTGTTTTTTTTTTTTTTTTAAAAAAAGCATTTTTGACACAATCACAAAAGTTCAAGTTCCCTGTCTGCCAGAAGATCTGCATCTTCCAGAAGTGGGGCTTTACTTAGTTTAGTGTAGATGAGTTTGAAGACCTGGTAGCTGAGAAGTGTCTCTTTCCTGATGGCTGTGGAGTCATATATGTCCCAAATCGTGGTCTTCTGGGTAAGTGACAAACCCTGCGCTGTGAGGGCCTGCAGTGTGCAATGAGCCACACCCACAAATAAATTTCCAATAGATCTTGCATTATGACAAAAAAAAAATCTTACAGGTGCTAGTGGCTCATGCCTGTAATCCTAGCTACTCAGGAGACTGAGGACTATGGTTTGAAGGCAGTCCAGCAGGAAAGTTCATGAGGCTCTTATCTACAATTAACCATCAAAAAGCCAGAAATGGAACTGTGACTCAAAGTGGTAGAATGATAGACTTGAGCAAAAAACTTAGGGACAGTGCTCGGGTTGAGTTGAAGCCCCCAGGACTGGTGCATGCATGCATGTGCCCACGTAAACACACACACACACACACACACACACACACACACACACACACACACATCCAATTTATCTCACATTGTGAATGATATTGTTCTTCTATTATACTTACTAATAAGTTAAGGGTATGACAATATGATTTTGTTACAAGTCAAACCACTAGGGTAAAAGTAATTCCATGAAAAGCCACACTACAAGTTCTTTAAAAAAAAAAAAAAAGAAGTACTTATAACCAAAATGTATACAAAAGTTCATGTAATATGTACAGACTATTTGTATATAAAAATTCTGCTTAACTCCTTAAAGTATCGGATAAGAGATTATAAAAAGTCGCATAATTTTAGACCTAAAATAATGATGGAATTTTCATGAGACCCTCTTGTATTAATTAATGTTTTAATATCAATTCAGGTTTTTTGTTTATTTGTTTTTGTCGATTGTGGGGTTTGAACTCTGGGCCTGGGTGCTGTTCCTCAGCTCTTTAGTTCAAGGCTAGTGCTCTACCACTTGAACCATAGCACCACTTCCAGTTTTCTGGCCGTTTATTGGAGTCTCACAGACTTTCCTGCCCAGGCTGGCTTTGAACTGCGATCCTCATATCTCAGCCTCCTGAGTAGCTAACATTACAGGCATGAGCCACTGGCACCTGGCTAATTCATGTTACTTTTTTTAAAGACTGTGAAGAAGCATACTTTTCTTCACCTCATTCAGACTAGATATCTGGAGATATTTTCTCTCTAGGAAAGGCTGATTTGGGGAAAAATCTGGCAGCAGAAGCAGGTGCATTTCAACTGAATCAAGGAGGGGAAGAGCGGAAGTTAAGATGCAGAAAAACTGACTGCCAAGCCCACCCCTCCCCCACTCCGAGTGCTGAGAACCAACTGACGGGGGAAAAAAAAAAAAAAAACAAAGTTAAGAAATACAAGAAGTCAGTTGACAATTTAGATGGGTCTTTAAAAATTTCATCAGGAAGGAATTTGGAAAGAAGACACACTCTATTTTACTGCTGGGAACCCTTTTTGCACAAGTGGCTGGCTTCTGCACATCCAAGAAACCTTTTCCCACCCAGCATCCAGATGTGAGGACTCCAATTTGAGTCCTCCAACGGAACAGTATTCAAATGCTCATAAATTAACTTGGGCTTTCCTGTTCCTCTTACCCCAGCAAGAGTCAAAATGTTTTCCAGTGATTTGGTCATTATGAGACGCTTCTTGGCACGCGTTACTGCAACATACAGTAAATTCCACTCATCCTCAGAAAATGACTCTAAAGAAAAAGGAAAAACAGTCAACTCAAAAGCCTGTTTCCACATCTTATGTTCTCATTCAAATATACTCAATTCCAAAATACCTCTCAACATTTGCTGGCTGTCTATACACAATTTTCTTACAAATAGCAACCACAAAAGCAAACAAGAACCTCACAGACTACAGTGGCATGAAATGCTAGATTTTTTTTTTCTTTTCTTTTAGCACTACCATAAATCCTAGACCATGCTAACTATTACCAGCACCTGATGATGTGGATATCCATCATCCAGTTCTCACAACACCTATGAGGTAGATGGAGAAACTGAGGCTCACAGAGGAAAAGTCGCTCCTACATGTAGGCCTACCATGAATCAGGGCCAGAGCTGGACCCAAGTCTACTGGTACCTAGTACCTACGTTCTCTCCCTTCCCACATTTATCTAGACTGACTCAGATAAAGCTGGAGATGTCTAACATTGTCACAGAGAAGGAAAACACCCCTGAGAGGGGCACTCTGTTGAAGTTAAGATTTTTCTACGAATCACAACATTAACAATCAAGAGTTTAAGTTTAATGATGTTGTTTATTTTATTTTTGGTTCCTTCTAGAAGGACCATATCAAGAGGCCACACGAACAAAAGTTAAGGCACTCAAAATGAAGCATTCAAGCAATGGTACCTACTAAAATACCAACATACCAAAGTAACCAGTTCATGTCCTTACCAACTCTAAAGTGAGGAAGCTGGGCAAGATTATGCCTGGCACAAGGCACTTTCACGAAATCATCCAGAACGTGCACAGTGTCAAACTCCAGGCCTTTGGCTTTGTGTACAGTACCCAAGATGTACTCTAGGACAGAAAAACAACTTTGTTAGGGAGGGTCTCAAGGGGGGGAGGGGGGAGCTTTGTGGGGAAAAGCAAATTATCATCAGGAAAAAAACCTGAAAGGAAAAGTAAAAAATAAAAAAAAATTTATCTTAATTATTATCAACCCTGGGAATACCAGGAATACCGCTAAGAATTGCCATCCACAGCCAAATGACTTGACCTACCTTCTCTCTACTCTTTATATATGGAGGGACAGAAACACAGGAGAGGGCTGTGTGGCTTGTCCAGCATTATCCCTGGCAGTGCTAGGGCTAGAAAATCTTGTTCTACTGGCTTGAAAATAGCACACCAATAAAAGAGGGCCTGAGGGAAAACAATTGCTTTGCTCCCTTTTTCTCATTATTTATTTGTTTTCACTTAATACTGCTACTGCACATCAATCCCAGGGCCTTATCTAACCCTTTCTCCTAAAAATAAATACCCTCCTTCAATGCCAAAGCAGCTGATAGCTTTTTTTTGTGGGTTGTGGGGCTTGAACTCTGGGCCTGGGTGCTGTCCCAGAACTCTTCAGCTCAAGGCTAGCACTCCACCACTTGAGCCACAGTGCCACTTCCAGTTTTCTGTTTGTTTACTGGAGACAAGAGTCTCACGGACTTTCTTGCCCGGGCTGGCTTTGAACTGCGATCCTCAGATCTCAGCCTTCTGAGTAGCTAGGCTTACAGGTGTGAATCACCAGCACCTAGCAGCTGATAGCTTTTGAAGGCCATCCACAGTTACTGACACTTCATGTAGGTAAAGAAACAGTAGAGGGAAGCCTGGTGCCGGTGGCTCATACCTGTAATCCTAGCTACTCAGGAGGCTGAGATCTGAGGATCGTGGTTCAAAGCCAGCCAGGGCAGAAGAGTCCCTATAGGACTCGTATCTCCAAGAAAGCACTCAAAACCCAAAAGTGGAGCTGTGGCTCAAAGTGCTAGAGTGTTTACCTTGAGCAAAAGAGCTCAGGGACAGTACCCAGGCTCCGAGTTCAAGCCCCACGACTGACAAAAAAAAAGAGAAAGAAACATTAGAAAGCAAGGAAGAATCAACTACTTTCCTTACCTGCAAAGTCCAAGTCTTCTATGTGGCATCTTTCTATCCTTTCCACCAGTTCTGGAATCCTGATATTGTACTTTTCAACCACAGCGATCTTTGCTTCAAGCTCCTTGTCCTCTGCAGCAGTCACATATCTCTTAAAGCCACTGAAGCCTTCTTTATGCACCCATCTTCTGATGAATCTGTCCCTGATGACGAGGTTTCCTAAGGAGGGGATGCACACAGCTTGACAGGAGGTAGATAACACAAATGCACATTTTCAACCACAAGCACAAAGGCAGATGGTAGAGTTGAGGGACCCAGGGGCGAGTCCTGACAGCATCACTAACTTGCTGAGTATCCCTGGACAAATCAACATGGTGGTCTCTCTACCTCCTCAGAGGATCAACAGACTATACTCAAGAGCTCTACCTCTTTCAGAGGATTTGAAATAGCACAATCCAAAATAAAAAGAAAAACTAGAAGCCAGCATTTGGGGCCCATATGGAAGTGTTGATGGGCAAAGCTGCCCAGCTTGACAGATACAGGGGAAGACAGCCTAAGGGACCAGCAGCAGAGAGCAGAAGACTTGTGAGACAAGGATTCTGGAACTCTGTTGGTACCTCTGAAAACAGGAGGTTTAGGGCATTCTACTCTTTGAGAGAGAAGATCAAAACAATCTCCCCTTCCAGAAGAACAACAAGAACACTGACTCTGGGACTCCCAGCTCCTAGCCCTAAGGCCAGCCAACTACTCACGTTTCTTCCGTTCTTCCTCTGGCTGAAGAAGAGTCCAAATATCAATGATTCTGTCCAGTCCAAATGATTTAATCCCCTGAAAAAGTTTGTTGGTAAGGCTTTTTGTTTTGTTTTGCTTTTGAATGTAACAAAATAAAACAAATGCAGGGATGGGATTTTACAATAAAGTAGTTTCTTGGAACTAGATCTCAAACTGCATCTACAGGAAGTGGGGAACTTCATCAAGCACAAAGCACTAAACTATAATATGGCTAGAAACTCAGAATTTGCAGATTCTCTTGCTCTAAATCTTCCTGTTCTAAAAAGGACAAGATCTAGCTAGCTACATATGGCTTTCTCATCAACAAAAGGGCAATTTGAGCAGACCTTCCAGGAATAGAAATTGTGTTACCAAATGATAAATACACTTGAGTAGAATACTTACCATTGTTTCTTAAGAGAGAACCCCTGAGTGTCTAAAGTCCATATCATTCTGTGATTTTGAAGGTCAGCCCTTGGAAGAGAGGGCCTGAGTACACTACAGGTTAACCTTGTTCTATCTAAGCAGTGCCTGCCCAGTCCTGGCTGTGACCCAGTGCTCCTGTGGTTCCAGCCCAGATCAGAGGACACATGTGATAAAGGCTCCACCCTCCCCCAGAACTGGTCATCTCTTAGGGAAGGACAGGTGAAACAATGACATAACACACAGATCAAAACATGACAGTATCCATTATGACCCACAATCAGATATGCAATGGAGTGTCATGGCATGTACTACAGGCAGAGCAGATGTAGGAGGGGGAAGAAAACAACGTGCTTCCTATCATACCTACGGGGATGGTATTCCATAATCACTTACCATAGTGAAAATGGCTAACTTCTAACAGAGGAAATAAGATAAAGTCATCACACCAGCAATGAAAGAAAATATGCTCATGTGCTGAGTGGAAAAAAAAAAAACAGCACCCAGTTCTTATGTATACAATAAATGAAATACTACGCAGAAATATTAATCTGTAAGGACAAAGACAACAGAACTATCCCAAAATAGATTATATGAAATACTGGGATTATGTGGTGGTTAACTGGAGATTATAGCATCATGGACTTTCCTGTCTAGGAAAGATCTTAGCCTCCTGAGTAGCTAGGATTACAGGCATGAGCTATTGGTGCCCAGCTTAAAATATACCAACCATATTTACTAAGTGCCTGCCACACAGTAGGGCCTTTTTACCATAAGTAAAAAAACATATATAGTAGTTATCTAACCTAAAGTTAAAAATATCACAAGCTTGTCACTGAATCCTACTTTCCCCATGGAACAGGCACAGGAAAGACATTGTTTCATCTTCAGTATGGAGAAGAGAATGGGGCATATAGATGCCACATGTGTTAGTGACAGAGGCAGAGCTAGAACTCAAGGTTTTAATTCCATGTGAATTAGGGTAACTGGTGTGGCCCAGGATGTCATCAGCTCCACTGTTCTCTCACATGGACAACATACAAGAAAAATTCCAGGGAGCGAGCAGTCTCCCATTCAGAGTCAAGACTCATTTTTTTTAGAGTGGAAGAAAAGGTCCTCGGTCCTTAGTGGGTCTGACATCATAGGAATATTCTGATACCATAATTAAAGTAGCCAGGAATAAGGACTTCAGGCCTGGTACAGTTGGCTAAGAATTCAAAAACCTAAAGGCTTCCTTGTAAGCTGATCCTAATGAAGCTGAACATTTTCAGTGGCTACCTGCTATGTTTCTGTGCATGAAGTGGTCTCCAGAAATTTACTCTTACCCCAATCAAATGTATCTTGGAAGGTACTTCTCCTTCTGTCACCCTGACAGCCTCATCAAACACGTTGGCATTGGTCCGTGACAAAAGAGCCACTTGTCCCTTTACATCACCTCGAATGCCACCTTTGGGAAGAAAGCATACATTCCATGGCAAATCAAATGAAAGACGGCAATTAATTTTATAACTTGCAACTTTCTAAAAGAAGAGCAACGGCAAGCCTTACTTTGATGGTTTCCTCCAACCAACGTCTTCTTCCTTACTCTCTTGCAGACATCCAAGATAGTAGCTCCCACATAAGCTATTTCCACACCAAATCTAAAACTCTGTTGGAAGACAACAAATGAAAGGAACTGAAACCAGCACAATATAAATGAACACACTTCTATCACTGCCAAGACCTGACTTGTGCTCCACAGGCTGGGGATGTGGACATTTTCTAGAGTAAAACTGAGCCTGGCTGGTGATTTGTCTAAGGGTTTTGTTATTTTGTGCTGGCAAGTTTCCATTCATGGGCATACTAAAAATGCCTGACCAGCACTTTTTTCATGCGTCATGGGGCTTGAGTAGGCTAGCACTCTACGACTTTAAGCCACAGGGCTACTTCCAGTTTTGGGGTGGTGAATCGGAGATAAAAATCTCATGGACTTTCCTGCCCGGGCTGGCTTTGAACCATGATCCTCAGATCTCAGCCTCCTGAGTAGCTAGGATTATAGGCGTGAGCCACCGGCACCTGGCCTGACCAGCACCTTTGAGAAACATTTACTTGAATAGTACTTCTCAAAACTGTCAATGTCATTAAAAACAAGTAGAGTCTAAGAACTTCTCACAGCCAAGAAAAGCCTAAGGACACATAACTATAACTAATGTGTTCTCCTAGATGGGATCCTGGAGCAGCAGAAAACATCATTCAAAAACTATCAAGGAATTTTAGCAAACTCTACACTTTCATTTATAATAAACTATCAGCTGTGGTTCATTAATGTGGCAAGTGTTCTCCATTAATATAAAATGCTAATCCTTAGGGCTTATTAGAGTTGAGCTTATATGAGAACTATCCTGGTCTGTACCATTATTTCAGTGTTTCTGTAAATTTGAAAGTACTCTAAGACACACATCAGGTCAATTAAAAAAAACAGCTTTCCTGCTGCCACCTTTAAATTAGTGCTGCAGATGGGAACACAAGGAAATATAATCAGTTCACAGACCTCTCACTAACTTTACACAACTCAGTAGTTTATACTTTAATACAAGTAACAACTCAAGTCCTCTAGGGTGAGAGAGCTGATCGTTTTTTACAAATGACAGAGGTCCTACAAAGAGTACTTTTTGAACGTAACTATAAGCCACCTTCCTCCCCCCTACCACCAAAAAAATAGCAAGCGTGACAGAGTTTGACATTTTTTGCAAATTTCTTTAATGTTTGACTTCTCTTCCTTATATCTGCATTCAGTCTAATGAAATATTGTCTTGGCTGAAGTATGTGAAGAAAATCTAGCCTTGGGGATGAGAACGTTGCTTAGTGGTAGAGTGCTTGCCTAGCATGCATAAAGCCTTGGGTTCAATTCCTCAGTACCACATAAACAGAAAAAGAAGTGGCGCTGTGGTTCAAGTGGTAGAGTGCTAGCCTTGAGCAAATGAAGCTCAGGGACAGCAACCAGGCTCTGAGTTCAAGCCCCAGGACTGGCCAAAAAAAAAAAAAAGAAGAAAATCTAGCCTCACACAGATGTGCAGCTGGAGAAGAAGGAATGCTTATATAATTAAAGGGCACTGTGATTTCTCACACTCACAAGCTTTCAAAGTTTCCACTTTGCTTGAAAGAACCCTTTTCTAAAAAAATTGTTATTATAGGGGCTGGGAAGGTGGCTCAGTGGTAGAGTGCTTGCCTGCATGCATGAGGCCCTGGGTTCGATTCCTCAGCACCACTTAACCAGAAAAAGCTGGAAGTGGTGCTGTGGCTCAAGTGGTAGAGCTGAGGAGCTCAGGGGCAGCACCCAGGCCCAGAGTTCAGGCTGCACGACCAACAACAAAAAAAATTGTTATTAAGCCGGGAGCTGGTAGCTCACACCTGTAATCCTAGCTACTCAGGAGGCTGAGATCTGAGAATCTCAGTTCAAAGCCAGCCTGGGCAGGAAAGACCGTGAGACTCCTATCTCCAATAAACCACCAGAAAACCGGAAGTGGCACTGTAGCTCAAGTGGTAGAGTGCTCGCCTTGAGCTGAAGAGTTGAGGGACAGCGCCCAGGCCCAGAGTTCAAGCCCCACGACCAACCAAAAAAAAAAAAATTGTTATTATAAAGGTGATGTACAGAAGGGTTACAGCTACGTAAGTCAGGTAATGCATACGTTTCTTTTTGAGCAGTGTCTCCCCTTCCCTCACTGTCTCCCAGCACCTAAAAGTAAGAATTTTGTCTTTGGCAACAAACACTGTTGTTTTTCCTTGAAGTCACTGTTATTTTCACTCATCTTTGAGAAACTGCAAATATCCACTCTGCCTAACCTGAGGTGGTCTGTCAGTTGTTCTTTCAAGTTGGAAAAAAAAAAAGGTACTATAAGAAAAAAGCATCCGGGGCTGGGAAGGTGCTCAGTGGTAGAGCGCTTGCCTTGCATGCATGAGGCCCTGAGTTCGATTCCTCAGCACCACATAAGCAAAAAGAAAAAAGCCGGAAGTGGCGCTGTGACTCAAGTGGTAGAGTTCTAGCCTTGAGCTGAAGAGCTGAGGGACAGCACCCAGGCCCAGAGTTCAGGCCCCACAACCGGATCCAAAAAAAAAAGAAAAGAAAAAAGCATCCACTTCAGCTCATAATTGCCTTGTGCTCCTTGTCAGTCTACAGCTTCAGTCTGCAGAGGAAGTGGTTTGTGTGTACTTCCCATTGCAACACAGGAATATTAGAGAGATGTACTGCAAAAGGTCAATGGGTAACAAGATAATCATTTTCACTTCAGAATCAAGGACATGCTCAAGTAAACCTTTTTCTTTTTAATCTGAATGTGCTGAAAGAATATAATTGTTAGCCCAGTTTGGTATCAAGGCGTTGATTCATAAGACACCAATAGTTTTACCCTACAACCATGCAAATGCCAACAGAGAAACATGACTATTATGAGAATAGTTTTGACTCTGTAGACCTGCTGAGAACCACTGCTTACAGCAAAGGGTTTGTTATATACTGTGAACCTAGCATAGAAACATACACAAAGCCCAGCATGTAAGAAACTAGGAGGGGACAGGAAATACATTGTTTGCTTACAATCGTGGGGAATGAGGGGCAGAGACTTACCTGTGTGAGATAGAAGACGTGTGTGTGGGGAACTGTGAACAGAGCATTGACTGCACCCCGGAAGGTATAGATCTGTTGGTGTGGGTCCCCTACAAAGATCTTCCCACATGGCTGAGACAGAACTATATTCATTATAGCTGCAACCAACAAGAGGGAAAGTGAGAAATCTGAAGGATTCCAACCCATACAGCTAAAAAGAAACCATATTTAAAAGAGAAAAGGATGTATATGCTTTCACAAAACTAAGCCAGAGCAGGATAGACAAGGGTTGTCTTTTCTTACAGGATAGGTGCTCAATCAAAAGGAACACTTGTATAACAGTCAAAGGAAACAGGTTCTGGTTCTACAAATGCAAATGATCTTTCGTTCTGGGTGAACTGAGTATAAGAAAATTTATAGGCAGATATAAAACGAGGCAAATTATTTTCTCTAATACTCTAAGACTCCAAAATTACCTAGAAAGTCATATTCATACCACTTGAGAAATAAAAAACAATTTTTTTTAGGTCTAAACTGAAAACTTTTTCCCCATTCAGCATGAGTCTAGATCTTTATCACTGGGTGAGCTCCTCAATCAATATTTTTATGTTTTATTTATTCTTTATAGTGCTGGGGATCAAACCTAGGGCCTTGCGTATGTAGGCAAATATTCTACCACTAGCTACATTGCTCAGCCCCCACATTCTAAGAATAACTTCGGTAAAACAGTTAGAGGAAGATAAATCTGCTTTGAGTGAGAACAATTGCTAACATCTTTAGCCAAATAAAAAGGATTTCTCAATGACTAAATATCATTTGTTCCTCTTCTTTATCACAAATAAGAATAATCAACTTATTCCACACATAGTCCTCTTACATAATCATGATGGTGTTTCTACGTATTTGAGACTACTGATGTCCTGAATAGTTTATCACCTGGGGTACAGTCCTGGGCCTCATCCACAAAGATGGCGTCAAAAGAGGCAAGCAAAGGCTTGCTCAGCTGCCAGAGTTTCAAATAGCCTGGAAGAGGGAAACAGCAAAAGTCATAATTCACTTTCCTTAAGTACTGACACCTAACAGTGAGTGAGGTATGGAAACTTGCCTACCATCATGAGTCATTTGGTAAGCCTCTTCTTTGCATTCTCCCAGCTTCCGCATGTTGTCCCAGAGTCGGCTTGCTTCAAGGACACCATTCTAGAAAGTAAATGACACAATAACTCAAAGTTTAAGACCTTGGAAAAGAGAGCAAGGTGAACTCATGCTGTCACTACCACATACAGCAGGACAAGCAAAGGCATCATTACTGAATAAAGGGACAGGCACCTCCCAAGGCTCCACTTTTAACAGTGTGGAGGTTTCACATGCTGAGAGGAGGGACAAGCTGGGCTCACACAAAACATGAGAGCAGAGATCAAAGTCACAATGGCTGAAGAACTAGAAAAGGCCCAACTGCTCTTCTAGGTTCATTACTGACAATTGTTTAAAAAAAAAAAAAAGAGAGAGAAATGAGCTGGGCCCTGGAAGCTCAAACTTATAAATCCTAGCTACTCAGGAGGCTGAGATCTGAGGATTGTGGTTCGAAGCCAGCCCAGGCATGAAAGTCTGTGAGATGCTTATTTCCAATATCATTATTGGAAAAATCTGGAAGTGGCACTGTGGCTCAAGTGGTAGAGTGTTAGCCTTTAGAAAAAAACATCTCAGGGATAGTGTCTAGGCCCTGAGTTCAAGCCCCTGGACTGGCACCAAAAAAAAGAGAAGTGATTGAATAGACTTGATTTTACTAGTAACTTTTCTGCTAGTGAAGTCAATATAGAACCAATAACCAAAACAATTAGAAAAGACTCCCAATCATTAGATTTGATTCAATTCTGGGGCCTGAGGATGCAATAAGAAGTTCTGGGGGAAAAAATCATCATTCAATGTCTATTCTTGTCTGTTTAACAAGAATTAATGTGATGACTGACATGTCTATGCATGGTCTTCCCTGGAGAAAATACTGTACAATTCCCAGTGCCATGTCAGGCCTGTACTTTAGAATTTTTTTTTAATATATCTTTTTTAATCTTCAAGTGGTTATACAAAGGGGTTACCTTTTTTTTTTTTTTTTTTGGTCATGGGGCTTGAACTCTGGGCCTGAGCTCTGTCCCTCAGCTCTTCAGCTCAAGGCTAGTGCTCTACCAGTTGAGCTACAGTGCCAATTCCGTTTTTTTTTCTAGTGTTTTATTGGAGAGAAGAGTTTCATGGACTTTCGTGCCCAGGTTGGCTTTGAACAGTGATCCTCAGATCTCAGCCTCCTGAGTAGCTAGGATTACAGGCATGAGCCACCAGTGCCCGACTGGGGGTTACCTTTTGACACATCAACTTGTGTTTATAGTGCATCTTGATCAGTCACCCTTTTCACTGTTCTCCTCCCTCACCTACTTCTCCCCTCAGTTCCATCAAGTTTTCCGCTTCCTTTTTCACATATGTACATTGAGTGTTAAGACTGTACTTGTCCTGACAGACCTTAATCTCATCTGCCTATTTTCAATTTCTTGTGAGAAGGAAATAAGAAGATAGAAATAAGCTGGTCACTAGCGGCTTGAATTTGTGATCATGGCTATTCAAGAGGCTAAGATCTGCTGGGTACTGGTGGCTCACGTCTGTAATCCCAGCTACTCAGGAGGCTGAGATCTGAGGATTGCAATTCAAAGCCAGCCGGGCAGGAAAGTCCGTGACACTCTGATCTCTAGTAAACCACCAGAAAACCAGAAGTGGCACTGGAGTGCTAGCCTTGAGCTTAAGAGCTCTGGGACAGCACCCAGGCCCAGAGTTCAAGCCCCACAACGAACAACAACAAAAAGAGGCTAAGATCTAAGGATCTCGGTTCAAAACCTTTCCAAACAGAAAAATCTGTGGGACTCTTAGTAATGATTAACCAGCAAAAAATTGGAAGTGGAGCTGTGGCTCCAATGGTAGGGTACCAGTCTTGAGTGAAAAAGCCAAGCAAGACAAAAATAACAACAGCTCCCTAAAACTAGGGACATCTGATACTTACCAACTTCTCACTCTGTTCAACCATGACTCTCTGTCCTTGGCTGTTCTTACACCAAATAGGTACATGATCAATAGTCAGCTCTTCATCAGCGGAGGCAAAGAAGTTTTCCAAAGTCTTACATACAAGCTTGGCCCTGATGAATCCACCTTTCCCTTCAGCAAGAACCGAATTGACCATGAAAGGCGTTAACTTGAAGAGATTCAACTTCTTCTTCAGCTGGTACCTGTAATGCACATGTCAAGTAAATACCATTTGGCTTTACTGGCACTGTGGTAATGAGTTCCCCCTCTCCATCCCCCTCTCTCCAGTGACACCACAGGTAACTGAGAGATATTATACAAGGTGAGACAGAATGCTTAAAAGGCCACAAAAATCCTGAAAAGTCTTCATCTAATTCAATCTGGTTTTTGCTAGGCTTTCATGAACGAACATCTCACAGATCCAGAAGATGAATCTACTCATGGCTGTTGCTACTATTCCCAGCTGGGATCAAGGCTCCCAGAAGCCCCACAATGGGACACTTGAAGCTCTTTGAAGCCTTTGTGCACAGGAAGCCAGGGGTACATGCAGGTTTCCCCACCCAACTTTCCAAGTATCAAGATGTGTGATATCTTGATCATTTTGACTTTCTGTGCTTCAATGTCAGAGAAATGAGAATGCTCCTCTCAGCAAAATATTATGTACGAACAATATATCTTCCAGGGTAAGAGAACCAACCACTAACGCTGCCTGTAAATGGATAATGGCATCACATATTCTTAATGTTGTGGGGTAAGTTCACATGCGATCACGAGGATCGCATATAAAACCCAGAAAGAGACGTGCAAATGGCGCTGGCCTGGCAATGCTCACTTCCGCCCGACGTGCCCGTAGGCCATGGAATGAAAGGTTTTGCAGATGACATTACTGGGGAAGACGAGCTCAGCCTGCTTTGCGATGCTCTTGTTGAATGTGACATACAGAAATCTGCTCTGAGACCACTTCTCGGCGTACTTGACTAGGGTAGAGGTCTTCCCGGTGCCTGCAGAAGCCAAGAGGAGAGGATGTAACCCAAGCAAAACACACTCCAAGGGGGGACCCTATTCAGGTCTTAATCAGGCTTCTCTCTCCTCTGGCTTGAACTCAACATGACTTTCATAAGGACAAAAAGGGTGCAGCAACTTTAAAGTCAGGTAAAGGTGGATGGGGACATTGTGTTCCTGGCTCTAGCCAAACAACAAAGGGGAAGCTATCTGACTCTCCTCACTGAGCTCCAGTCTGACCCAGGGGAATATGTGAGTAACCTGTACGCATAGGATTTGCAAGGGCAAAGATAAACATCAGGTCTCCCGCAGCAGGAATTTAATAATGGGTAACTGTTGCTGGCCTAACATTCAATGATACATGCCAAGCAAGAGCATGAAAGGGAGACTCGGGGATTCCTCGGATCCATTCTAGACTCTCGTCTGTTCTACCTCTCCACCACTCAAGTCAATTGTTCTGTCACTTACTTAACAAGGATTTCTGAGTACCTACTACACGTTCAGCTCTGTGCTAAGCATTGTGAGATGCTAAAAGAAGATATACTACAGTCTAGCTGGAAATAAAACACCAACACAAGTGAAACAGACAACATGAGAGCATAGTGTGACACAAGACAGTGAAAAAGAATATGGAAGCTGGCACTGGTGGCTCACACCTGTAAGCCTAGCTACTCAGGCGGCTGAGATCTGAGGATCACAGTTTAAAGCCAGCCTGGGGAAAGAAAATCCGTGAGACTCTTATTTCCAATTAACTACCAGAAAACCAGAAACGGTGCTGAGTGCTTGCCTTGAGTGGAAGAGCTCAGGGACAGCACCCAGGCCCAGAGTTCACACCCCATAACCAACAACAACAAAAAAGAATATGGATTATCAACAACAATAAAAGTCTCACCTATAGACAAAGAGGGTTGTTTTGAAGAACTGTGGTAAACTAAAGAAATATTTATAAAATCCATTTGTCACCTATCTCTACGATTGTGATGAGGTATCAAGTGATTAACAAATTATTAGTTATAAGAGAAAAAGCTGGGTGCTTGTGGCTCATGCCTGTAATCCTAGCTACTCAGGAGGCTGAAAACTGAGGATCATGGTTCGAACCCAGCCCAGTGAGAAAGTCCCTGGGAGACTTTTATCTCCAATAAACTACTAAGAAAAAGCCAAAAGCGATGCTGTGGCTTAAGTGGTAGAGCATTAGCTTTGAGCACAAAGAGATTCAGGGACAGTGCCCAGGCCCTGAGTTTAAGCCCAGGACTGGCAAAAAAAAAAAGGTTACTGCAACTGGATATTTAGGATTCAAGTGACTGAAGAAACCTTTATCAGGGAGTTACACAAATGATGAGTCAATATACATGGCAAAGAAAAAGAGAAGAAAGAAGAAGAAGATGGAGCAATAAAGAAGAGGCATTAAAAAAAGAAAGAGAAGGGCTGGGAAATTGGCTCAGTGGTAGAGAGCTTGCCTTGCATGCGTGAGGCCCTGGGTTCGATTCCTCAGCCCCACATAAGCAGAAAAAAAAAAAGCTGGAAGTGGCGCTGTGGCTTAAGTGGTAGAGCGCTAGCCTTGAGCTGAAGAGCTGAGGAACAGTGTCCAGGCCCAGAGTTCAGGCCCCACAACCAGACCAAAAAAAAAAGGGAAGGAAAGGAGAGGGGAGGAGGACACATGTCTTTGGAAAGACAAAAAACCAGCTTTGAATTCTGGTTCTACCTCTTATTTGTTTATATAATCTGAAATAAGTTTCTTGTAGCTTAAACTTCCTTATGTATAAGCTAACCAACTTTTACAGAATGATGTTAAAGAGAACACCAAGCCAGTATACTGCATGCATTTAATAAATTGTAGTTAGCAGGTAGAAAGGAAAAAGAAATGGGTTCTAAGTAGAGAAAAATAGCATGAGAAAAGATTTAGACAAAAGACTAGTCAAGTATTTCAGGAGACTATAGGATCAGCTCAGCGACAACATATTTAGGGAAATTGCTAAAAATAAATGGAGGGAGGGCCCTCAAGATATCACCCTACAAAATTAGAAAGCTACTGGAACTCTTTATGCTAATTAGCAATGGCCTAACTTTCCTGAAGCAATCAGTTACTGTACATATACAATGATAATTGATGGTTTCAACCAATCCCACTGTCAATTAATATCTACGAAATATTTGTTAAAACAGGAATTCTAGTGTCAAAAAATGTTCCCTAGAGTAGTGCAAGAAAGCAAGTACTTCTTGGCCTACTGCTTATGAGACTATCTGACTAGACAGTTTGATAAAAGATCAATGCACAGATGTTCTGGCAGGCAGATAATGGGTAGCAGAGGGAATGATGGTAAAAAGTAGCAAACATGAACTGGATGCTCTATTCCAGGAACGTGCTGTGTACTCCCTTACCTGCAAAGGCCATAATTTTTACCACCTGGAGAGGCTCCATTTTATGGTTCAGAATCAGCTGTTGCTCATGTGTAAGTTGAATGGATGCTTTCTTGCTATAATCATTCACAGAAGAGAAATTAAAAAAAGGTAATGAAAAAGTGCAAGGAATTGACTGTCCAAAAATCAAATGAGCAGCTGGGTGCCGGTGGCTCATGCCTGTCATCCTATCTGAGGATCACAGTTCAAAGCCAGCCCAAGCAGGAAAGTCTGTGAAACTCTTATCTCCAATAAACCACCAGAAAACCAGAAGTGGCGCTGTGGCTCAAGTGGCAGAGCTCTTGTCTTGAGCTGAAGAGCTGAGGGAGAGTGCCCAGGCCCAAAGTTCAAGCCCCACAACCAACGACAACAACAACAAAACAAAGTCAAAGGAGCAAACTGGCTCATCAGAAGTTGACCCAAAATAGACTTCCCCTTCAAAGGATAAAAATGATGTTCTACAATCAGATTATGATACTGGCTGCACAACATGGTAAAGCTACTCAAAAATTACTGAATTATACTCTTCAAATGGATGAAATTTATATAATGTAAATTATACCACAATAAAAATGGTAATGTAAAATGTCTCCACTCCTTACTTAGCAGAATTAATAATGGAAGAGAAAACACTTGCTTATATTTATATACATACATACCCTGGCCAGACAGATGGCTCCTCCTTAACTTTAGTGGCCTGAGTATTAGAATTCTCCTGAAGATATAGGCAGTAGAAAATGTTGTAGTGAATCCTAATAAGGGAGAAAAGTAAATTAAAAAGACTTTCAAATTTAGGTCACAATCTATTTCTTAATCAGATTCTCTCTGGAGGTGACAGAAGCACTGTCAGGAAACACAGTTCTGAGCAAGGTGCTTGTTTCTATGTGTGACGTCAAACGGAACAAGATGGGGACATGCCATCCCCCGAACAGGAGCTCTAGATGTGATCTGAAAAGATCATTGATCTGGCTATGGTAATCCCAGCAACTCAAGAGGTAGAGGAAGGAGGATTTCAGTTTAAGACCAGCTCAGAAAAAGTCAGCACATAACCCTATCTAAAAAAGAAAAAACAAACTAAAAGAAAAAGGACTGGGGATATGACTTAAATGGTAGAATGCTTGCCTAGAAAACATGAGGTCTTTAGTTCTATCCCTGGTACCAGAGAGGAAGGGAAGAGAGGTAGGGAGGGAATGGAAAAGCAGTAAAATCCATGTTAGGGTTGCACAACATGCTTACTGCCTGCCCATCTGGGTGTCTTTACTCCAGGCAGCCTGCCAGATGTTACTGCTGGCAAGTGGGAGGGAGAACTGGCCAAGTTGGGACCTTCTCACATTACCACAGAGATTGTCATCCCCCCTCCGGCCGCGTACCTATTGCTGATGTTGATTCCCTTCTCCCTCATGGCGTAGAGCAGCACAGCTATACAGTATAAGGTTTCGGTGACATCTGGCATGGTCACTGTGGAGCCGGGTCTCCTGAGGCAGAACAGCAGCTGCTGGATGTCCTGGACGCCGCTGGAGAGAAGCACCATGGCTGCCACCAAGGCCCAGACATTAACGCCCTGTGAAGTGAGGCACACGGGATAAGCGGAGCCGCCCAGGCACAGGACACAATCAGGAAGATTTGCACCAGAAAATCAGGGACTAGCTACAGCTTGACTGAACTGAGCCCAAGTGCTCCAATAATATTTGGGAAACTACAGGACCTTCCTTTTGCTCCAGATTCCTTCTCTTCTTTGATTTTCTTTAGTATTATTACATTAATAAAGTACTGAACATGAAGCCTTGCATGGGGGGCGGGCACTCCAAAATTATGAATTCTCTTCTCATTGTCCCATCTCTCCTTTCTAGGTCAGTAGGAGTTCACATGTCCTCAGTGCCTCACTGGGAGGCACAAAGATGAAGAGACATCAGGACATTATGGTCCATGTCTGTAATCCCAGCACTCGGGAGGCTGAGAAGAAGGATCAAGTGTTAAGAAGCTAGACTGGACTATATCATGAGTTCCAGGTCAGTATGGGCTATATCGTTGACTCCCAGTCTCAAAAGACAAAAGACAGAAAAACGCACTGCAGTTTTTGGAGACATTGTAGCTGACAATTCTCTCACACTACAACATTTATTTACGTTTTTATTAGTTAATAATGACTAAATGTTAAGTTAAATACATATTAAATATGATTTTAAGTATCCTCTATGACGATAGTAGTAATGCTCCATTTAGATAATTCTAAGTAAATGGTGACTAACACAGAAGGAATTAATTAACAATGGGCACCTTATTCTTTATTATTCTTTTTTTTGGTCGTGGGCTTGAACTCTGGGCCTGAGCGCTGTCCCTCAGCTCTTCAGCTCCAGGCTAACGCTCTACCACTAGAGTCACAGTGCCACTTCCGGTTTTCTGGTGGTTTATTGGAGATAAGAGTCTAATGGAGAGATAAAAGTCTCAAAGACTGGGCTGGGAAGGTGGCTCAGTGGTAGAGTGCTTGCCTTGCATGCATGAGGCCCTGGGTTCAATTCCTCAGCACCACATAAACAAAAAGAAAAAAGCCAGAAGTGGTGCTGTGGCTCAAGTGGTAGAGCACTAGCCTTGAGCTGAAAAGCTGAGGGACAGCGCCCAGGCCCAGAGTTCAGGCCCCACAACCAACAAAAAAAAAAAAAGTCTCACAGACTTTCCTGCCCAGGCTGGCTTTGGAGCACAATCTTCAGATCTCAGTCTCCTGAGTAGCTAGGATTACAGATGTGAGCCACCGGCGCCTGGCTTCTTTATTATTCTTATACCTATCCCTGTTAAAGAACGAATTCTGAGAAAGGAAGTTTCCCATGCCCCTCGACTATACCTATTCTGTGAGAGAAAGTATACCCTACCACCATTAGCCATCAAGACAGAAAGAAACACAATGCTGGGGTTTCTAAACCTCTGTGGCTAGAATACAGGTGAAGGTTGCATGTAGTTACCAAAAAGAAACATGAGAGCCTTGGATCTGTGTGAGGGCCAAATAGGGCTGAGAGCCAGGAAACTCAGGGCTATTTTCTATCTTCTCCTTACCTCACTGTGACTGTAACAAGACCCTTAACTTCTCCACACCTTTCATACAACCAAAACTGCCCCCAATCTTATAAAGATAGATGGCTATCTTTCAGGAATATTTCAGACAGGACTTTTCAACAGAATAGGAAATTGCTTCTTAAAATGACTTCTAAATCCAAGAATTTGGAATTATATGGCCCTTTATTTCCTCCAAGGGGATCCACAACAAGATTAATGCTTCAACACATTCACAGATGAAATGGAGACTGTGAAAATAAATTTTTATCATCAACATACTTTCCTCCCTTGAAAAGCATTGCCCCCATCCTCCCACGGGCTCCTTCTCTGCGTACCCCAGCAGCCATGTAGAGGTCGGGCAGGTACTGACGCACACATGCCTCTGCCTCAGGAAGGAGAGGATGATCCCTCAGACTCCACAGCACCCTCTCAGGATCCACACTTGGGGAGCACTTAGTGGTGGCTGTGTATCTGTAAGACAGTCAAAGATGAGTCCATAAGGCAGAGGATCCATAAGGCAGCAACATACAAGAAAGGACGTGGTGAACTCTCCCTTGCACCAAGGAAGAAACGCACCGTATGAGGTTCAGCACACACAAGTCTGACTCCTTTTCTATGCCACAGTTCAAGAGGATGCCGTCCACTTTGCTCACAGCTTGCTCTTCATTCATCAGGTATCGATGATACAGCTTTTTCCAAGGAATGAACTGTGTAGTCAGAAAACAAAAGGAAGTGACGTGTGGGCAACGGCTCTTAGAAAGAAAACTAGGCCACAAACACACAGACAACATTCTACCAACTTACAGGCACTTAGAGCTCACAATTCAGAGGCTGAGCAAATCAGGTAGAAATGTTGCATCAACTCTGGGTGGAAACTAGGAAAACTGGGGCCTTAGTTCTAACAGTAATTTACCACAGATTCTGGAAAAAGCTAATGCTTGAGCTTCCTTATCTGAAACATCAGGACACTATAATATTCAGAGTTTCTTAAATATATGAAGCAAACTGATAGAAAAAAGAAATAGATAGTAACAGCTACTTTCAGTGGATGAGCAACCATACAGAAGTTGAATAAGGGAACCCAAGACTTGATCAACTCTTTAGTATAGAGGATACACCACCCAACAACAGAATATGCATTCTTCTCAAGTATACATGGAACCTTCTCCAGGAGACTCACAGAAATCTTATTAATATGACTCAAGTTATACCCAGTAGTTTAAAAAAATACAATGAAACTAGAAATCAAAATAGCAGGAAAACTAGAGCATACACAAATACACAGATTTTAAACAGGAAACTTTGTTTCTTTTATTCTTTTTTTTTTTGGTCTCCCTAGTGAAGGTTAGGGGAGTTCTAACAAAGATTGAAGCAGAGCTGAGCTTGGCAGTACATTTGTAATCCCAGCAATTTGGAGCCTTGAGGCAGGAGGAACAAGTGTGTGTTCCAAGCTTGTTCCTGCAACAGAACTATTAAGAAAAATCGGAAAAAAAAAAAGGCTCACCAAAACATAAAGCTGAGTTTTGGGGTAGGGGATAAATCCTTAGATAAACTAAGAAAAAAGAAGAAATGAAAGAATATTATAACACTATTTCTGATGTACAGAAATAAGAGACTACTAAGAACAACCACAACCCAACAAATTGAGTCATTTAGAAGAAATTAATACATTCTTAGAAATCACAATCATGAAGATATAGACACTGTGAAGACATCAATAATGAATAAGGAAATCAAACCAACTATCAAAACCTCCCAAAGAAAAGCCTACAACAGATAGCTTCACAGGGGAATCCTACACAACATTTAAGAAACAATTAAGTCCTACTTATACTGTTCCAAACACTGAAAAGTAGGGAGCACTACCAAAGTCACTCTACTACCATGATACAAAACCAGACACAAACACTAGAGGAAAAATCCTCAGCTGGGACAGATTACCAAAAATAAATCATCAGAAAATAACAAAAATAGCATTATTTTACCATCTCAGGAGGTTAAGTACAAACTAGGACACTGTCCCAAGGAGCTTCCCAAATGGAACAGAGAAAATCCTGACTTAGTCCCACCTATGACTGCTCGGTTCCTCAGTTCTCAATTTTGTGAACAGAAATACTAGTACATAAATACCTCTTAAAGCAGAAAGAATAGAGCTAGAGTGACACAAAATTTCTTCCAAAATCTTTTAAAGAAAAATCTGCTATCTTGCACTCCATCACTAATAATGGAGCAATGAAGGAAAAGGACAGGATCTTTCCTGAGAATATGGTATCCCAATATGTCCATCTCAAAGGGAGATTCCTTCATAACACTCATATATTAACCACCTCTTATAGATTAAAAACAACATGGGAAGGTACAACAATGAATCCAAAACCAAACCTTCAAAAAATATGATAGCCAGCTTAAATCATTAGCCTCTACCAATGAGCTAGGTGGGCAGGAAGCCTGTTTAAAACTATAATAACAGAACATGATAAATGATGTTAACAGAGTTATAACGTGCCTCAAAGAGGGGAAAATGATGGAGTTCAACAAGATGAGAAGGGAAGAAATTACTGGAACGGTTGAGCCTTGAAGAAGGCCACAGAAATAAGGGGACCTCTAGCTGGGTACCACTAGTACGTGCCACTCAGGAGGTTGAGATCTAAGGATCACAGTTCAAAGCCAGCCCAAGTAGGAAAGGCCATGAACTCTTATCTCCAATTAACCACCAGAAAACTGGAAATGGTACTATGGCTCAAATGGTAGAGTGCTAGCCTTGAGCTTTTTAAAGCTCAGCAACAGTGCCTAGGCCCTGAGTTCAAGCCCCAAGACCAACCAACCAACAGAAAGAAAGAAAGAACAGTACCTCTAAGTAGGGTGGGGAAACTAGAAAACAGTGGGCACAAAATACAATCCAAGACTAAAACACAACAAATCATGTAAATCAGGTGGACTAAAGAGATGTATTTAGATGAAGGATCAAAGAAGTTGGAATAGTAGGGTAGGACAAGCCTTCTTAAAGGCTGGCCCGAGTTTGGACATTTTTCTGAGGAAAAATGGGAACCACCATGTTTGAAGAGAGTGTCTAATCATAAGGCTGTGTTGAGTGAAGCTAAAGATGCTCAACAGAGTGCTTGACTCACCAGTGGGTCACTGATTATTTCCCTCCACAGGTGGCACACCAGGCTCAGATTCCAGTAGAGGTCTTCCACAGGCAGGAAGGCAAAGATATGCCTCAGGACTTCATTAGGCAAGCTACAAATGTGGCTTGGTGGTTCTTGGCAGGGCAAGGTCCCAAGAAGGCCATAGTATGAGTCAGGAATGGGGTCAGGACCAATGTCCTCAATGTCTTGGACAGTTTCTCCAGAATCTGCAGAGTGCTGTGACAAACAGTCCTCTGCTTCTTGCATGGCCTCCCTAGGCCTTGTGCACGGTGGGGAAAACTGAAGCCGTGCAGTCTTCTTAGCCACTCCATCCCACTGCTTGGTCCCTGTAACCTTATTGCTGTCTTCCTCAAAGGACCGGGACCTCTTCCTGGGAGGTAGAGCTGACCTTGATGAGCCTACTCTCACTTCTCCATCGCCTTCCTGGGGCAGGGCGTAACTGCCCTCAGCAGGAAAGATCATGTGACCCTCAGAGTCCTGACAGCTGTCCTGGCCAACTGAACTGCTCTTGGCCATGTCATTGGTGCACTGCTGCTGGCCAGCTAGGAAGAACTCAGGACTGTGTCTTTGACATCCTTGACCTGTGCAAAGAACAAGAAGAAAATGGAGAAGCAATGATTAGTGATTACTGACCCAAAGTTGACCCAAATAAGACAACCTAATTCTTAATTATCTAACAGAGGAAGAGACAAGGATGTCTATGGGTCAAGTGGTTATATGAATAGCTAATTCAAAAAATAATCAGACATTAAGAAAGAGACAGAGATCAGTCATTGGGTGGTATGATTATCTAAGTTATACCTTAAAACATATGCAATGTCAAATGCTACACACTGGACACTTGACTGGACAGATAGAAAGAAGATAATTGTTCCTGTTCACATATATACTCATACAACACAGCTCTCCTGGCTCTTACCTACAAATCTGTAGGAAGACTTCCTGCTTAAGCAGAAAGAAAAATGCCTTACCTTGCCAGGTTCAGAAAATCCTACTCTTCTAATGTGACAGTTAAAAGTCTTTTAATGTTTTTTTTTTAACTTCCTTCTGTAAAGCTGATGCATTAAGTTCAAGGAATCATAATTATTTTTGTATTATTAATTGTGTCCAATTTCTCATATACATGTCTTTAGTTAGCACTTATTTATTATCTCTACTTCTGAGACAAAAATAAAGTGACAATTCCCAACCTCACAGAACATCTAGGCATGTAGGAGATGCCATGGTGATTTACACATCCTGGTGGCATTTTCGAATCCTAAAGTTATTTTCAAATGCCAACAAAGATTCTTACTTTGGAAAATAAGGTAATGGACTGAAACTAGGTTTAGCCTTTTAAGTGAATTTATGGAACTGCAATGAGTATTTCCTTCATATTATAGAAAGAAATCATTATAGCTGCTTCTAGAAAAATGTGATAGAAACCCAGAATTTTCAAGTCAGGCCTAGTTAAATTCTGGCATTTCATAATTGTCAAATTCATTTACACTAATAGTGAAGAACCTACCATATGCTCAGGTCCACGCTCAGAGTCCTGAAGAACTCACAACACAGAAAGTGACTTAAACACATTAAGCACACCAAGTATCAAAAACAGGTAATTAAGATTTTTTAAACTGCCTCACAATATTTTTACAGGTACCCACAAAATAAGAAACATATGAATGTATGTGTGTATGTATGTGTGTGAGAGAGAGAGGGAGAGAGAGTTTTTTTTTTTGCCAGTCCTGGGGCTTGAACTCAGGGCCTGGGCACTGTCCCTGAGCTTCTTTTGCTCAGGCTAGAACTACAACTTGAGTCATAGCAACACTTCCAGCTTTTTCTGTTTATATGGTACTGAGGAATCGAACCCAGGACTTCATGAATGCTAGGCAAGCACTCTACCACTAAGCCACACTCCTAGCCCTACAATGTTTTAAGAAAAGTAGGTTACATTAAAATTCCATGGTAAAATCAGATGCATCAAAAGAGAAAACCAATCTAGTTTATACTAGCAGGAATTAGCAAAATAAGAATTCTTCTGGTAAAGACAGGTAATAAGAGAATCAAACAGCCAGATGAAGACATTTATGTATTATCAAATATGCCAGTGCCAGTGGCTCATGTCTGTAATCCTAGCTATTCAAGAGGCTGAGATCTGAGGATTGTGGTTCAAAATCAGCCCAGGAAGAAAAAGTCTCAGTGAGACTCTTATGTACAATTAATGACTCAAAAACTGGAAGTGGCACTGTTCTCAAAGTGGTAGAGCTCTAGCCTTGAGCAAAAGAGCTCAAGGACAATACCCAGGCCTTGAGTTCAAGCCCTACCACTGACAAAAAAAAAAAAAAAGAAAGAAAAAAAATAAGGTGATGGCAAGAATAAGATTGCATCTATTACAGAAACATGGAAACATGTTTTTTAGGAATGACTGTAACAAGCTAGAAAATGATGTCCAAAAATATTAGCTAAAACATATATTCCAGTTGGGTACTGGTGGCCCATGCCAGTGTTCCTAGCTCCTTGGGAGGCTGAGATCTGAGGATCACACTTGGAAAGTAGCCCAGGCAGGAAAGTCTTTGTGACTCTTATCTCCATTTAGCCAGCAAAAAGCTGGATGTGGGACTGTGACCTAAGTGGCAGAGTACCAGCCTTGAGTGAAAAAGCTAAAGGTTAGTGCCCAGGTCCTAAGTTCAAGCCCCAGTACTGGCATAAGAAAACAAAGCATGTATTCCAGTTGATATGAAAAAAACTAAAATCTTGTAAAGGAGAAGGGTTACTAGATGACAAAGAACAGGCTCTGACATAAAAGCACTGAATGATGGTAGACTTTGGGAAACAAAATTAATGACATCATGGACCTAGTGACACAGTGGTCAAAGATTAATAAAGTCGCATAATCACAATGCTGACACTGATCCATATCTCTTAGAACATACTAGCATGTGTCCTGAGGCTCTGGTCAATCATTAGGACAGAATTCTCATGGAAAATTCACAGGGAAAGTATCACACTACTGCAACAGGACTATAAAAATCATACCAGTGGTATTTTCAAATGCTTTTAAACTGGAGATACTCAAAGGCCACACAAATGGGAGTTTGAAATGCAAGATTCTTTTTTGAAGACCTACCCCTACTCCCTCTTTGTGTTCTGGGTCTAGGATAGAGACCATGGTTGGGATCTCTGTTTGTCCATCTTTGGCCGAAGGGCTGGGTTCCAGCCAAGTGACTCTGAGCCAAATGCTGGCAGTCGATAGCTGTAAGATGCTTCCGCTTAAATCGTTGCACTGTTTCGTATCAACAAGCAGAGGAAATGAGATATTCATTAGTTATAACTAGCTCTATAAGCGAGCCAGAAAATTACTCAAGTTTTTAAAAAATATAATAACTGATGACTGATTTTATAGATCACTCCAGCCAGCCCTTTCCTTCTTCCAGTGCCACCAACATTCAGCCACTGTCGTAATGTCTTAGTATTCCTTAGCATTTAACAGAGAGCTGGAGGTATGGCAAGTGGCAGAGGACTAGCCTAAGAAGCTCAGGGCCCTGAGTTTAAACCATCATTATCACCACAAAAGAACTTCATGGGCTGGGAAGATGGCTCAGTGGTAGAGTGCTTGCCTTGCATGCCTGAGGCCCTGGGTTCGATTCCTCAGCACCACATAAGCAAAAAGAAAAAAGCCAGAAGTGGCGCTGTGGCTCAAGTGGTAGAGCTCTAGCCTTGAGCTGAAGAGCTCAAGAGTTCAGGCCCCACGACTGTACCCTCCCCCCCCCAAAAAAAGAACTTCATAAAGAATCTCAAAATGATATTTTAAGATCCTTAAATGATTTTGAAATACTCATTCAAAAAGAAGTTGCTATGAATGGATAGTTGTAATTTGACATCTTTTCCAGGTCATTGTCTAGACCATAAACTTTTTTTTTTGTCAATCAATGGGCTTACACTCAGGACTTAGGTACTATCCCTGAGCTCTTTTAATCAAGGCTAATGCTCTACCACTTGAACGCCATTTCCAGACAAATGTTTTTATATTTACAAATATTTAAAAGTTGGCTATAGATTTTTTAAAATAAAATTGTAACATATTTGAAAAAAAATCCGTATATTTGTCTTTTTCCCCTTATGATTTAATAAACAACAACAACCAAGAGCAGGCTACAGCTTTTTTCTTTTTTCTTTTTGGAGGGGGGAGTGCCTATCCTGGGGCTGGAACTCAGGGACTGGGCACTATCCCTGAACTTTTTTGTTTAAAGTTAGTGTTCTACCACTTAAGGTACAGCTCCATTTCCAGCCTTTTGGTGGCTAATTGGAGATCAGAGTCTCATGGATTTTCCTGCTCAGGCTGGCTTGATCCCCAGATCTCAGCCTCCTGAGTAGCTAGGATTTAGCTAGGTGAGCTAATGGCACCTAGCTAAAGATATAGCTTTTTAAAAATAAACATATTCACCATCCCTTGTATATACCAGCTTCTCCAAAATTTAGAATCAAAACACAGTTATAATGAAATAGGCTAGAAATTTCTTAGAAGGACCACCTGGCATACACCTCTCTGCCCCACAAAACAGCATGGTACTGAGAACAGACTTTGAGGCATAGCAGTAAGGCCCTCAAGTGGAAGAAAACTGAATCCAATTTTCAGAACCCTCAGAGGAAGAAATTTCTCATCCTCCCTAACATTATGTTAAGGAGTAATTGATCCTAGAAGACTCTTTCAAGAGTACCAAAAAGGGGGACTGGCAGTATTGGCCAGTGGCAAGCACTCGCCTAGCATATATACAACTCAGGATTTGATTAATAGAGTACCAGGTAAGCCACAGCTCCACTTCTGGCTTTTTTTCTAGTTAATTGGAAATAAAGAGTCTCACAGATTTTCTTGCCTCAGGATTGGCTTCAAACCATGTGCAGATATACATTATAGTTATCATTTTCAAAAACTAGATGGTAGGGCTGGGTGCCAGTAGCTCATGCCTGTAGCCCTAACAAATTAGGAAGCTGAGATCCGAGGATCATGGTTTGAAGCCAGTCCTGGAACAAGAAAGCGCGTGAGACTCTTATTTCCAATTAACCAGGAAAAATAAAAAAGCCAGAACTTGGGGCTGGGAAGGTGACTCAGTGGTAGAGCACTTGCCTTGCATGCATGAGGCCCTGGGTTCGAGTCCTCAGCACCACATAAGCAAAAAGAAAAAAGCCGGAAGTGGTGTTGTGGCTCAAGTGGTAGAGCGCTAGCCTTGAGCTGAAGAGCTGAGGGACAGTGCCCAGGCCCAGAGTTCAGGCCCCACGACCAGACCCAAAAAAAAAAAAAAGCCAGAACTTGAGTGAGCTGTGGTAGGTAGAATGCCAGTCTTGAGTGAAAAAAACTAAGAGACAGCGCTCAGGCCTGAGTTCAAGGCCCAGAACTGGCACACACACAAAAAAACAAAACAACATACACACACACACACACACACACACACACACACACACACACACACACACACACACACACACACACACCTATCTTCTACTGAATAAAGCTTCTTTGACTAACTTTCATAAAACATGGAACTATCTTTCAAAATATAAAGATAATATATAATGGTAAGACTGAAAGTATACCAGCAGCCTCATTACAACCAATTGTTACTAGAAATACTTTAATAGCTAATATCTTAATAGCTCATATCTTATTATAAACAGAAAATCCAATATCCCTTCCACTTGAATGATTTTATGATTTATTTGTTATTGCTGAATACTCTAAACACTAAATCTTATTCACCCCTATGAAGGCACTAAAATTTTTTTTTAAGTTTTTCTAAATTACAAAGGCAAATATAAGCAAGGCATGGTAGAATAAGCTTAAAAAAAGATTCTATAACTGTGCAAAATAAACTTAGGTTACTGATAAGTGCTACCCAGTCTATGGTGTTTTATCATAATAGCCTCAATGCGCATGTTCTGAACAAACTGAGTGAAAGATGAGGAGGGCAAAGTGAAGTGATCTAGGCTTAGGTGGTGTAGAACCTAAGCCTAAAAGAAAAAAAAGAACTTAAGCCGAGACCACTGGGCCTTTTATGTGGATCTGGGCAAGAGCACAGCCAGAAAAGGGATCTCCTCAAACACCACATAGGACAGATGGAGAATATCAAAAGTGTTCGGTCCAGTCTCAAAAGGAAAGGTTTTGAGGAAAGGGGATAATATGGACAGAGGAATACATTAACGTATTTGCCTCATCCAGATCTGAACTGTTCGCTGAGATTACGTTTGTAGAAATCAAACTAAGGCACAGGAATGAAGATCTAATGGAAGTGCTGGAACACATCGCTCTGAGTCAAGAGTTCAGCTACATCCCAGTGTATTCTCTCACCAAGTCCTTACTTGGTGAGTTTAGGTAATGATGTGTGGAGGGGGCATCTCACCTGGGAGAACCAGCTTTGGTATACTTAAGGAAGTTGCCTCTGTTGTACATTAAATGGTGCAGTGTTACCTGAGGAAGAGCTGTCATTTTCACTGGATTGGCACGGCAAAAATAACTGTCCCAACTTCAGCTAGTAGCCGGTACAAATAAACTCTATCTCAGGTCTCTCAGATGTAAGTGCTGTGATACCCAGAAATGGGGATGGGGAGCGGGAGATCTGACTCCACCTCCTCTGGCATTAACTAGCCATTAAACACCTCCTCAAAGCCCCTTAAAGACTGGGTGGTAGGTCCCCTGGCAGGTGTCTATATTATTCAAGTCTATGAAAACAAGGGGCATAACAACCTGTCACACTGAATTCACAGGAGAAAGTCTACTTGTGACACCCACGTGGAGGCTGACGCCTACCTCTATACCTCAAAGCCTAGCAACAGAAGCATTAGAACAATTACCTGACGACCATACCAGTGGAGTGTCTCCTTAAAGGGACCTGCTTTATTTTAAAAGCATTAGTGTTCTTGCTAAAGTATAGTTTAACTACACCGAAATTCTAATTACCCTTCTATTTTTATTAGTATGCCTTTTTTGAAAGCAGGTCTAGTACAGCTTTATCAACATAAATAAAGATGTTCAAATGCCACCCCCCTCCCCTGCCTGCTTCCATTAAACCTTCCACATCACCCAATTTCAAGGTGCTGAGCCCTCCCCGCATAGCAGATGCACTTTACATGTCTCTAAAAGGACATCTGAAACCAGAGTGCTAGCTGCCACGGTGGGCACGCACAGGAGAGGCAAAGCTGTCTAAACCAGGGAGCATCCTTATGCTTACAGAGAAAGACAGTGAGGCTTTCCAAACTCCATGAAGCCTCCACAGATGCTCAGGTTCACCTTCTCCACAGCACGAGGCCTATACCGCTCTTTCAGACTCTCTCCCAACGGTGACTAACAGACAGGTGTCATATCCTCAGGGGACACGACAGAAAAGACCAAGAATGTGGGAAAAAATATTTTCTCAAACAGAATTTTGCCAGGCTCAAGTAAACCCATTCCCATACTGCTTTTTGTGGGATAGCTTCTCTTCTTGTGCTTTATCTCTGTTCCCCCTCCCCCTACGTAAGACTCCCCCCTTTCTAAAACCCTCAGATGTCTCTGATAATCCTTGCATTTTAGCTCTGGCTCTGTGGCCTGCTGGCACCTCAGTTTCCTCCTCTTAGCTATTGACTTAAGGTAGTCATTACCTGGAGTTCAGACTTGCCCCAGTCGTCAGATCTCTTCACTTCAGGACTGTCTATTCTAACTCTTACCCTTTGAAGGGAGATCCTCTAACGGAAATTAAGTTTAGTCTCCCTTGAACAACACTTAGTACTAAGCCTCCACTCCTTGAAGGGAGGGATCATGACTCATCACTTAACCCCCAAAGAAGGAAGCACTAAAGTAACCGACTATCTCCCTTCACACATCAACATGGCCCGACAGCCGTCAATATACATGGAAACTTCTTAGATTATTAAGGGATTGAAGATAAACTTCTATTGTGAGGTCCTTGCAGGTTTGAATTTATTTGTTTCTGCAGCAAAACTTACCCTAACCATCTCAGGGTCATTTGAAATTGATACCAAATATTTTCCTTTCTTCCCCTATCTTTCCTAATTAAAAAGTCCTCTCAAACTTAACAGGTTATGAACCAAAATGGACAAGATGAGGATAGTAACTGTCCTAAAAGGGAATAACTATGGCTAATCAAAGATCTTTTAAAAAATCAATTTAACTTCCTAAAGCATGGTACTCAATGGAAGAAACTGCTCTTAACACCGTATCTACCTTTGCTTATCAGACAATATACAGAGCCACTTACCCTCACTTGGTGAGCTTTTCTACAAGCTCTGCACTTTGACAGGAGGCTGTGAAGATATACACATGGACGTCTGGTCTCTATAGATACTACAGGTGTACTACAACGTTAACCCTCATCATTACATTGACTCTGGAATGTAGTGGGTCTAACTACAGCCTGAGAAAACTGAGAGCCCAACTTAAACACAGTTAACAGAGTTGTTGCTCGACTCCAGCATTGCAGAATAGATTCACTCAGCAAGGAAGCATTTAACACGTTAACATAGCAACAAATGATCTCTGACATACTACATATTATAACAACTTTTTTTTTCCCTCTTTTTGTTGGTCGTGGGGCCTGAGCTCTGTCCCTCAGCTCAAGGCTAGTCTCTACCACGTGAGCCACAGCACGTCTGGCCTTTTCTGTTTATGTGGTATTGAGGAATCAAACCCAGGGCCTCATGCTTGGGAGGCAAGCACTCTACCACTGAGCCACCTTTCTAGCCCACAACTTTTTTTCAACTTGATATGAATGCATACCTTATGCAAATTACTGTTTATTTATCTTCATTGCAGTTATTTCATGTTGTTCTTATATAAACAGCAATTATTTGTGTAAGAACCTATTTAATAAGTCTTTTCCACTCCTAGATTAAAATTTCTATGGTATTAGACAAGAAATGTACTCACTACCTTACTTACGTAACTGCAACTCCTCTGTATATCACCTGACAATAAAATTTAAATTAAAAAAAAATCTCTATGGTAATGGTAAGTAGGAAGGCATAGCTCACTTATCTCCAGAAGCTAACATATTGCTTCATAATTGAAACAACAGCATCAAAACAGGGCCCTCTTCTCAGGCTGAGGCCGTCTCCCTAGGCTTGGAAGCTCTAAATTATCTTACAGCTCCTGAGTACTTTACAAGTTCTTCTGTTCTTTCCTATACTCAAATTTAATCTGCACAGTAATCCCATGATTGGGCCACAATTAACTGGGGCTCAGAAAAGACTTGCTGAAAGTCACGACAGCTTGTAAATGATGAACATGGGTCTCCTGACTGTCAGGTCTAGTGTACTTGCTATGGTAACAATCTCCTTTCTGTGTCAGAAAGCTTTTTTTTTTTTGTCAGTTCTGGGGCTTGAACTCAGGGCCTGGGCACTGTCCCTAAACCTCTTTTGCTCAAGGCACTCTACCATTCTATCACAGCACCACTTCCAGCTGAGGAATTGAACCCAGTGCATGCTAAGCAGGCACTCTACCACTAAGCCACATTCCCAGCCCTGTAAGAAAGCTTTAAGTTAAAAAACCTCAAGTTAGCCTAAGTGCTTGTCTAGCAAGCAAGAGGCGGGTTCAAGGAGGAAAAGGAGAAAGGGAGGAGGGGAAGGAGGAGGTGAAAAAATAAGAGGAGAAGGGACATTGGGTTCAATCTCCAGTATTGACAAAAAAATGAAGGAAGAAGAGGAAGAGGAGTAGTAGTGAAGGAAAGGAGAGGCAGAAGAGGAGGAAGAAACAAACAAAAAATCCCTTCAAGTTAGCCAGGCATGGCACAAGCTGGTAATGCCAGCACTTGGGAAGCTAAGGCAGGATGATTGTTGAGTCCATATAACAACTTCTAGGCTACCAGTGAAGCTCTGTTAAAAAAAAAAAAATTCTCCTTAAAAGTGGCTTACACCTATAATCCCAGCTACTCAGAAGGCAGAGATCAGGAGAACTGCAGTTAAAGTCCATTCCCAACAAAGAGTTAACAGTGAGACCCTATCTCAGTCAGTAAGCCAAATATGGTGTTAACACATCATGCCTGTAACCCTGATGGGATGTAATTCAGGTGTAGGGAAGAGGGAAAAACTATCAGACCCTATGTAAAAAATAACTAAAGCAAAAAAAGGGGAGGGGGGCTGGGGTTATGACTCAAATGAAAGAGGGCCTGTGTAGAAAGCACAAGTCCCTGAGTTCAAACTCCAGTGCTGCAGAGAGAGAGAAAGAGAGAGAGAGAGAGAGAGAGAGAGAGAGAGAGAAAGGAAAAAACCCTCAAGTTTAATTCCTGTATCAAAATTTTAATAATATTCAAAAAACATTACTATAAGAAAACTTCTAATATTTTCTGCAGACTCAAAATGGGAAACTAAAAGTATTTTGCTTTCTTTAAAATAAACAAGGAACACACTGCAACTAGTTCAACACTCTGGTATTAACTCTTTTTTGTATGTTGGTACTGAGGCTTGAACTCAGGAGCTCATGCTCTTGCTTAGATTTTTCACTTAAAGTTGACAGTACTCCTTGAGTCACAACTCCACTTTGGGCTTTCTACTATCTAATTAGAGAAAACAGACTGAAAGACTTTCCTACGCATGGGATGGCTTTGAACCTTGATCCTCAGTTCTTAGTCTCCTGAGTAGCTAGGATTACAGGAGGGAGCCACTGTGCCAGTTGGTATTAACCCTTGATGCATAGCCAGATGGCTACCAGCTATCCTCTAAATCCACAGGGTACAGGTTAGGAGGTTCTATCTCTCCAATCATCTTATATGCTAAACTACCATGATTCTCTTGGAAACAGCACTCATTTTCTACAAGCATGGATAGGTTGGATTGTTCACGGTTATGTTTCTCACAAGGAGAGGAATGACAAAAGAAAGAAAAAGACTACTATTTACTGTGCAGAATATATTCTTATATATTTGAAAGGCTTTCTCCACAACCACCGTTATGTATGTACTATGTCCCAGATTCATTATAAACTCCCCGAGGGATTTCCTTATGGTACCCTTGTTCAATGCTATTTTAGATACTGAGAATATAAAAATGAATATGCTTGACCATAAGGCAGGTATCAAAACAAACACAAATTGCTAAACACAAGAGCAATATAAGTGCTATATAAATACATAAAGCGCTATGGTGGTAAAGAAAAGTAAATAGAACTAGCAATGTTGGAAGAGGCTTTAAGAAGTATTGAGCCTTAAAAAAACAAATGGGTGTTGGGCACTGGTGGCTTACAACTGTAATACTAGCTATTCAGAAGGCTGAAATCTGAGAATATAATGGTGCTCAGGGACAGCACTCAGTCCCTGAGTTCAGACCCCACGAGACAGACAGACAGACAGACAGACAGACAGACAGACAGGCACACACACACACACACACACACACACACACACACACACACACACACAGAGAAACGAATGGGATTCAGTTAGTCAAAGAAACATAAGCAAACCCCCAGAGGCATGGCCAACCACTTGTGTGGCAGAAAAGGTGCATTTCTTTAGAACAAGGTCACTGATGAGGAATGATGATAAACAAGGCTGGAAAATGAATTTGAAGTCAGAAACAACAAAGGTCATTTAATACATTGCTAAAAAAATTACCTTCACCAGCAAAATGTAAACCAAAACTAAGCCAGGCACTGGTGGCTCACACCTATAATCGTAGCTACTCAGGAAGCTGAGATCTGAGGCCTGTGGTTCAAAGCCACCTTGAGCAGGAAAGTCTGCGAGACAATTCAATGAATCACCCCCTAACCAAAGTGCAGCTGTGGCTCAAGTGGGACAGTGCTCAGGCCCTGAGTTCAAGCCCCAGGCCTGGCAAAAAAAAAAAAAAAATGGCTATCATAAACAAAACAAATATGGGGGTGGAGATCTTACTCACTGTAGGAATGTAAATTATTCCAGCCAATATGAAAATCAGTTATGGATGTTCCTCAGAAAATTAAAAACAGAACTCTTCTATAACCCAGCCATACTATTTCTGGGTAGATAGAATCTCAAAGGAATCAAAGTCAGCCAGGTGCTGGTGGTTCATGCTAGTAATCCTAGCTACTCTGGAGACTTAGATCTGAGCATCATGGTTCAAAGTCAGTCTGAGGCAGAAAAGTCTGTGGCACCTTTTCCTCCAATGAATCAGCAAACAGCCAGAAGTGGAGCTGTGACTAAAGCCAAGGGATACAGTAAGGTTCTTAATTCAAGCTGTAGTACCAGTACACATTTATCCTAGGACTGTTCACAATAGCCAAGTTATGGAATCAACCTAGGTGCCCATCAACAGATGAACAAATAAGGAAAATGTGATTTTACACACATACACGTGTACATACAAATATATACATACTTATAAACACACACAATGGAATTTTATTTAGCCATTAGAAAGACTAAAATATCTTTTGCTGCAAAATGAACAGAACTCGGAATCATTATGTCAAGTGAAATAAGCCAGTCCCTCAAAGACAAGTATCAAATACTTTCTCTCATTGTGAAAAAGAAAATCAAAGTCATGAAAATAAAAGCAAGGAATGGGGGGCACACAATAAAGAGAAGGGAAACAGGAAGGAAGAAGAAGGATAAGAAAGAGTACCAGAGAGGGCAAATATGATCAGAATATATGATCAATGTAATCATGTGATCAATATGATCATATACTGAAATAGTATGACAAAAACTCTTCCTATACGGTTCAATATGTGCCATTACAAAAAAGAAGATGAAGAAACTGGCCTTTATTCTGTAGGCAATTCAGGGTACCATGCAGTTTTTAAGTAGGGTCATTATAACAATCAAATTTAGATAGACGTGAAAACTGTAAGAAAAACAAGTTGGAAGTGACTTTACCAACTTATGTCAGAGCTAGTGATTGCCTGAGGGCAGCAACACTCAGAGCTAGTAATTGCCTGAGGGCAGCAAAACATTTTGAAGACCAAAAATGTGTTTTGAGCTGTTGACAAGAAAAGACAAAAGAGAAAGAACAGCAAGGACAAGTAATGTTACTAATCATATTAAAGATTAAAAGATCTTCTTTTCTTCAATCATGTTTTTTCTAGAGTGAGGAAGGAGGCTCAAAATTCCAATTTTAAAAGTAATTTGGGGTTCTGATTTTTCGAGGCAGGGTCTCAATAGGTAGGTCAAGCTGGCCTTGAATTCAAGATCCTCCTGCCTCAGTCTTCTGTCTCCTGGGATTACAAGCATCCACCATCACATCTGGTCTTTATCTTTTCACAGTATCTGTGGAAAATCAGGTTACAGCCTAGGAAACAGTGTGAAATATGAGAGTAGTCATCAAAAGGCATGTGAATGGCCAAAGAGTATCTAAGATGTGAGTTGATAAATTTCTAGGAGTTAAGCAATTTCATAGCCAGAAACAGCAAAGACAGAATTCAAATTCAATTTCCAAATAAAAGCCTAGGAAAGAAATAGAGGAACACTACAAGCAAAAAGAAAAAAAGAAATGGTAGAACATACGAAATTCAAGTGTCTTTTTTCATTTTATCTCCCGTTTTATGTTGCTTGCGTCAGGCACTAATGCATTCTGATTGCACCCATCCTTCCTTCCTCCTTTACACTTCGCTAACTACATTGTCATGGTAAAGTCACTAACTTCATTATGCCTTAAGTCCACTGCTTGTCAGACCAAAAGGACGGCTTTATGGGATGGTATGTGGATTTACTTAATGCCAAGTGCTTTGTTAAACCAGAGCGCAGAACCAAATTAACGATCAGTTGTTGTGCCTTGCCCTGGTGGCTCATGCCGGCAATCCTAACTACTCAGCAGGATGAGACCTGAGATAGAGGTTCAAAGCCAGCCTAGGCAGGAAAGTCCATGAGAATCTTCATCTCCAGTTAACCATCAAAAAAGCCAAAGTGGAGCTGTGTGGCTCAAGTGGTAGACCAAAATAAGCTCAGGTTAAGACACAGCCAAAAAAAAAAAAAAAAAAAAAAGCGGTTGTTTTGAAGCCTGGCCTTTAGTGGTGATTTCCATTTTTTTCCCCTGAAATAAGAGAAAAACACCGAGGCTAAATGACTAGTTCCATCAAGGAAGACCACACCTAACCCTAATTTCTTCCATCACCTCCAGTCAGTCCTCAGATCTCAGTGAATCCTCGAAAAGCTTAAGGCCTTCTCACCTCACCTTTATCTTCTTACATTCAGGTAAAGAAAAGGAAGGGGGGGGGGATCGATGGTAGAGGGTGGTCTGGGCAGAATAAAACGACTTACCCAAGGTCAAAACAAGAGTGGAGAAGCCTAGCTCGCCAGTAACCAAGGCCACGTCTCCCCAGCCACCTCCGCAAGCCCCCGAGAAATGACGGCAGGGCCTCAGGGGGCAGCGCGGGGGCTCGGGCCTGGCTGGGGTTCACCTGACACGCGGGCCTCACCGTGCAAGCGCTCCGCGACCTGCACCCGCCCGCAGCCCGCCGAGCCCGCCGAGCCCGCCGAGCCCCCACACCCACCCCCGGCCGGGCCCCGCCCCGCCCCGCCGGAGAGTACGGCCCCACCCCCGAGACCCGAAAGGCTGAAGTTTCCCACGCATCGGAGCCCCGCCTGCATCCCCGGTCACGTCTAGGATCTCACGCACTATGGCGCTCCGGACCCGGGCCCCCGCCGCCGCCGTCGCCGCCCGGTCCCCGCTGCTGGCCTCCCAGCCCAGCGGCCCCCTGCAGCAAGCCCCTCCTCCCGCCCCGTCAGCGAGCCGAGACCGCGGACGACTTCCTCCACGAGCTCCGCCCCGTCGCTGCCCAGGGAAGCGCCTGCCACCGGATCTGAAGGACGGCCGCCTGAGCCAATCGAAATGCGAGTCTGGAAGGGGCGCGGCCACCGCGAGCGGACCACGCCCCTTCCGTGTTTCCGCTGGCCCGGAGACGGCACCGGGAAACTTTCCCAGAGTTCCTGGGGGCTGCAGCGGCAGGGGCGGGGAGGACGCCGGGCGACTGTCGATTGGATGAGGAGGCGGAGCCCAGGAGCACCGCCCCGTCCCCTAGCACCGCCTCAGACCCCCAAGACCCGGGCGGTGTCCAGCCCGGGCTCCGGGATCCGCGGCGGCCCCGGCTCGCAGTCCGCGGACGCGCGCTCGGCAGCGGCAGCGAGAGCCGCTTGCGTTCGGCTCTTAGCTCAGGCCAGGCCCCGGACCGACGGCCTCCGGAGCCGTGAGGGGGGGGGCGGTCCGGCCCCACGGGCCCCTCAAGCTTCGGGGCTTCGCGGTAGAGAGATGCGCCCCCATCCCCTGACGTTTTCGGCTCCCTGTGCAGAGGGCAGCTCCGGGACCACAGGTGCGCCCACGTACCCCTAGCAGCAGGGGCGCCTGGAGCCGGGGGCCCCGCCCCGACGCGCCGGGAGGGCGCAGCTCCCCGGCCCCCGGGGCGAGAAGGGGCTCTGGCGGCAGCGGCGGCGACCGCGCCGGGAAAAAGAGCTGGGCGGAGGGCGGGGTGGCTCGGAGGAGTGTCACGTGCAGGAAGCGGAAGCCCAGGCTCCCTTTGAGCTTTGTGCACCCTGCCTCGGACTCAGGCTCGGTGTCCCTCCCACTCGTGCCCCCGCCTGGCCCACCGGGATGGCCCCGCCGGGGGACCCGCGCCGCCTCTGCAGGCTGGTGCAGGAAGGCCGGCTGCGCGCTCTGCAGGAGGAGCTGCGGGCGGCCGGCGGCTGTCAGGGCCCGGCTGGGGACACGCTCCTCCACTGTGCCTCCCGTCACGGACGCCTGGACATCCTGGCCTACCTAGCCGAGACTTGTGGCATGGACATCGAGGCCGCCAACCGAGACTACAAGCGGCCTCTTCACGAGGCTGCCTCTATGGGCCACCGGAACTGCGTGGGCTACCTGTTGGACCGAGGGGCGGCGGTAGACTGCCTGAAGAAGGGCGACTGGTAGGTGGCGACGGTCCAGAAAAACACGCCTCCTCCCTAGTCCTGCAGAATCAGAATCGTGGCTTGTGTACCCCGTGGGTACACGAGGGGAGCTCTTCTCAGCATCCAGTTTTCACCCAACGGCAAGGTCTTATCGCCCCCAACCTTCTTGCTTAATGTGGTCAGATAGGGAATGGATTGTACCGGTAGTGATGTTCTTCTGGGGACGTCTAGCTAAATTCTTAGCTCACAGATTGCATTATTTTAACTGGTATTGTACAGACCATAGGAATATGACTGATACAGTGCAGGTGCAGATATAACACTATGTCGTTTTCACCTCTTGCCTTGCTGTAACAACTACTATCAACACAGTCCAGAAACTCTACCTCACACAAATTCAATCTCATTTGTTAGATTAGATTTATTTATTTAGGTGCTGGTACTGGGGTTTGAACAGGCCTAGGTGCTTTCCCCTAGCTTTTTTGCCCAAGGCCAGTGCTATACCTCTTCAGCTACATCTCTAGTTCTGTCTTTCTGCTGGTTAACTGGAGATAAGAGTTTCAAGATGGGCTGGGAATGTGGCTTAGTGTAGAGTGCTTGTCTAACATGTATGAAGTCCTGGGTTCGATTCCTCAGTACCACATAAACAGAAAAAGCCAGAAGTGGTGCTGTGGCTCAAGTGGTAGAGTGCTAGCCTTGAGTACAGAGAGGCTCAGGGACAGTGCCTAGGCCCTGAGTGTTAGCCTCAGGACTGGCAAAAAAGAAAAGAGTTTCAAGAATTTGTCTGCATACTGGATCCTCAGATCTCAGACTCCTGAGTAGCTAGGATTGAGCTACCTCTACCTGGCTGAAATTCTTTTTTTCATTGTGTCTGGTCTTTCTGAAGCTATGATTTCTTTTTAATGGTTACTTTTTTGTTTCTTTTCATTTTACTTATTTTTTATGTAGTACCAAGAATCAAACCCAGGGCCTCAGTCAGGCTAGACAAGCATGCTGTCACTAAGCCACATTCACTGGCCTGCTATGAACTTCTTAAGGCTTATTACATAGTGAAGCTTCTACTTCAAGTGATTCCTGATCTCATTACAATTAAAAAAAGAAAACAGGGGCTAGGAATGTAACTTACTATTATAGCCTTTGCCTAGTATGTATGAAGTTCTAGGTTTGATTCTCAACCTCACAAAAGAAGAAAAAAGTACAGAAGAGAATGGTATAAAGTTCATCTTCTCCACTATGGGAGAAAAGTAGACCTGGTCCTAGGTGGTTCTTATTAGTTCTGTCCCAGGTCACTACTCAGGTCTAGCTCTCAAGCAGTTTTGCTTCCCAGGTCCCCATCTACTTGTAGGTGACAATCATATTCCCCTTGTTATTTCTCCCAGTGTTCTTACATCATGCAGAGGATTTACCAGTCAAAGCTCTTTTCCTTCCTTCAAGACCACTGATCCTTCTAGGTTGTCCATCTGTGCCAAGGCTATATGCATTTCCTGAAGACTTGACCTCTCCCTTTTAATGTCTCAGCTTCCTTCCATCTGATGGCTTACACTGGTTGGCCTTAGGACTCCTCTGATGATGGCTTGCACAAGGAAGAATCTTGAGGTGATCCAGGCCCTCGTGGAACACGGTGCCAATCCACTCCTGAAGAACAAAGACGGCTGGAACAGTTTCCACATTGCCAGTCGAGAAGGCGACCCCCTTATCCTCCAGTACTTGCTCACTGTGAGCCCAGATGCCTGGAAGACAGAGAGCAAAATCAGAAGAACTCCTCTGCACACTGCAGGTACAGCCAGTAGCCTTAGGCAAACAGGTACAGATGTGCAGTCACTTCACTCAGCACTGCCTACATCATCCTGTTCAAGCTGCCTGCAGGGAAATGAAGGTTATGAGAAAATAGATGTAAGGAAAAAGAATGTTTTCTATAGATCATGTAACTGGCTAGGTGCCTTTCTTTTTCTTTCTTTTTTTTGTTGGTCGTGGGGCTTGAATTCTGGGCTTGGGCACTGTCCCTGCACTCTTCAGCTCAAGGTGAGTGCTCTACCGCTTGAACCATAGAACCACTTCCGGTTTTCTAATGGTTTATTCGAGATAAGAGTCTCACGGACTTCCCTGCCCGGGCTGGCTTTGAACCAATCCTCATATCTTAGCCTCCTGAGTAGCTAGGATTAGAGGCCCGAGCCACCGGTGCCTGGCTAGCTGCCTTTCTTATGTTAGTAAACTCTTCATGTGTATCCTTCTTACCTTCTATTAGTTAGATGGAAAACTGGTTCTGTTCCTCTCAAAGTCTTTGACCTTCAGTAGAAAACCTAGTCTGTCTCTTTTTTTTTTTTTTTGCTGGTCATGGGGCCTGAACTCTGGGTCTGGGCGCTGTCCCTCAGCTCTTCAGCTCAAGGCTAGCACTCTACCACTGGAACCACAGCGCTACTTCCGGCTTTTTCTGTTTATGTGGTGCTGAGGAATGGAACTCAGGGCCTCATGCTTGCAAGGCGTGCACTCTACCGCTGAGCTACCTTCCCAGCCCCCCTAGTCTGTCTCTTGAGCAAATGTCTTCATCAGCAATGATACCCATGATACATAATTACTGTAGGGATAAAGAGGTCATTATGTGAGTTCCTTCACACAATCCTTGGCACATGTAGGCCCAGAATAAATAGTTACTATTGTCTTAACAGTTTATACATTGTTACTGAAGGGGCTGGGAAGGTGGCTCAGTGGTAGAGTGCTTGCCTTGCATGCCTGAGGCCCTGGGTTCGATTCCTCAGCACCACATAAGCAAAAAGAAAAAAGCCGGAAGTAGCACTGTGGCTCAAGTGGTAGAGCACTAGCCTTGAGCTGAAGAGCTGAGGGACAGCGCCCAGACCCAGAGTTCAGGCCCCATGACCGGACCCAAAAAAAAAACAACAAGCATACATTGTTACTGAAGACAAGAAGAAAAAAAGAAAATATTTCCTTCATATTCTTAGTAATACCATGTTTTATGTCTAAATAAATACAAATGCTTATAGATACATTGGCCCCAGTGTCTAAATACAATTTAGCATACGGTTTTTATTTTTTAATTACTTTTAACTGTTATGCATCTGTAGATGATTTTAAATTAAGAAAAATGTAAAGTTGTTACAGTAAGAGTCTAGAACAAGAAATTTGAAATTTGGAAAGTAACCTTATCCTACTAGGAAGTGTGTTGAATTTAGTTTCTCTAGAACTTAATGCCTGCGATGTGATATAGTCTAGGTAAAACACATCCAGTTGTTTTCTAAACACAGTGGCACTTAGGGATGGAAGAATATCTTCCTAAACATTCCAAGTAAATGGAAAGACATTTCTCTAGCTTATTAATTATTTGGTCACCTTGCCCTTCACACAGATCTGGAGATACTTCCCTGGAGACATAGCACCCTATCATTTGCCCCAAATAAGTAGAAGACATCAAAACCTTTATTATTGAATATTATTTTTAGGAGAGGGACTCAATTTCTGGTTACTTTGTTAAGGATTAATACAGACAGTAAAATGTTTTTGTATTTTCTGGATGAAAGCTGACTGACCTTGGAGTTTTACAACACAAAACTGGGAAGATAAGTTTCAGACTAAAAGTTTGCCATGAAAGTGCTCATAGAGATAAAATGGAAGTGGAGCTGTGGCTCAAGTGGTACAGCGCTAGCCTTCAACAAAAGAGCTCAGAGACAGTGTCCAGGCCAGAGCTGAAGCCCAGACCTGCCAAAAAAAAAAAAAGAGAGAGAGAAATAATCAAGTATTGGCCGTGTATTCCTAAAGTAAAAACATCATTACCACTAATTGAGTTGAATTTTATTTTTAGGGGCAGTAAAAGTATACCAAATTTAAGTATTCCTGTAAGTCATAACTAGAAGACTGAGGCAGAAGGGAGAGAACCAGGAGGAAAGAACTTTATTTATTTTTGTGGTGCCAGGATCAAACTCAGGGCTTTATGCATGTCAGGCAAACATTCTCCCATTGAGCTACATCCCCAGCCAAGAAACATTTTGAGTATACAGTATACCTAAACGTTCTAATTTTCAACTCTCTTCTCCCAGCAATGCATGGCTGTTTAGAAGCAGTAAAGGTACTTCTTAAGAGGTAAGAGCAAAGCAATAAATTGGGGAGAAATATTTATTAGACATTTTAACAAGAGGTTAATACTGTTTTTACTTGAAGAGGATCACAGACTGGCAGCAGTACAGACTGAACAAGCTCTGTAAGACTTACCAACATTGCAAGGAATTGCAGTATCCCAAAGGGAGCATATAACTGAGTATACCTTGGAGTCAGAATCTCAGCACCAGCAATATTGAAGGTGCCACTTGAAGGGGAGAATGAGAGTTAATTGCCAATAGGAGACATGGGAAAGTATGGTATATCTGAGAAACAGGAAGTTCAGAATATGCTGAAGCCTGGACAATGTGGACACTGTAGACCATGTGAGAAAGTTCAGATTTTATTCTAAGCATTTAAGATGCTATTGAAGGATTTTCAGACAACAGTTTCCCAAAATTGTCAATCCTTAGGCAGAATGGATTGGGGGATGGGGTGAGCAGGAGGTTCCATGATCTATTTGGTGCAGTGAGAAAGACAAAAATGATGGTAGGGGGCTGGGAACATGGCTTAGTGATAGAGTGCTCAACTAGCATGCACAAAGCCCTGGGTTTGATTCCTCAGTACCACATACACAGAAAAAGCTAGAAGTGGTGCAGTGGCTCAAGTGGTAAAGTGCTAGCCTTGAGCAAAAGAAGCTCAGGGAGAGTGCCCAGGCCCTGAGTTCAAGCCCCAGGACTGGCAAAAAAAAAAAAAAAAAATTGATAGTAGCTGGACACAAAGATGTCTAGGGATGAAGAGGGGGATTTGGAGGTAATTTTGAAAGTGGAGCCAATGGGGCAAGATGAGTAACTTGTTAAAGGAGATGAGAAGGGCTAGAGATCCAGCTCAGTGGTAGAACACTTGGCAGCATATGCAGGGCCCTAGCATCTCTAGCATAGCAACAAATTAAACAGATGAAAGGAATGAGGAGTAGGGAACATCAAAGATGACTTTAGGATATGGTGTCAGAGCCACTTGCTGAGAAATGGAACACTGGAAGAGCAGCAGGTGGAGGAGAAAGATGATAATTTTACTTTAGGTAATGTTGAGTGTTGTGTGCCTGTGAAATATGGGGCTCAGGCAGGCAGTTCAAGACACAGGTGGGCCCAGATATAAATGTGGGGGTCAGCAACAGAGATGATAATTTGAAAAGATAACCTGAGGAGACAACATATGGTTAGAGAAGACAGTTTGAAGGTAATACTCTCAGTTCTGTAATTCTGGGTTTGGGCTTTAGGTGCCAGTATGAACCAGACTGCAGAGACAATTGTGGCGTCACCCCATTTATGGATGCAATTCAATGTGGTCATGTGGAAGTAGCCAGGCTACTCCTTAAAAAACATCAGGTATCAAAATTTATTCCTTGATTCTTCTTACAATTTTTAGATTATAGGATAAACAGCACACTTTATTTCCTGGGTCCTAAGTATCTGTATTTCCAGCTATAAAATAAAGAGAAGTTGAGTTTCTTCAGATGGCTCCTAGAAGTATTAAATAATGTAATCTACTTAGAGCAGTTAGCAAATTAAGTATTCTAGAAATAGCTCCTTATTATTATTATTTTTAGGTATTTAAAAGAGCTAGGTGGTGCATGCCTGTAATCCTAGCTACTCAGGAGGCTGAGATATGAGGATCACAGTTCAAAGCCAGCCCAGGCATGAAAGTCCTTGAGACTCATATCTCCAATAAACCACTAGAAAACCCGAAGTAGCGCTGTGGCTCAAGTGGTAGAGCGCTTGCCTTGAGCTGAAGAGTGCAGGGACAGTGCCCAAGCCCAGAGCTCAAGCCCCATGACCAATAAATAAATAAATAAATAAATAAATAAATAAATAATCAGAGCAAGCTTATTTAAAAGGGAAAGAAAAGCAAGGAAAAGCAGTCAATTTCACTGACTCTGTGGAGAGAGGTCCCAAAGATCCATGTTCTAAGACATACTAGTCCTTTGATGGCATCGGAGGCCCCTGGAAGCACTTTTGGCACTGTAGCCAGGAGTACTGACTCATCCGGTTCTTTTTCCTTTCATTTCTTTCTTTCAAATCTTTAAGTAGTTTTACAAGGAGTATACTATTCATCAAAGCAGTTTGAGCATAATACATCATAATCAATGTCACTGGATTCATCCATTTTTTTTTTTTTGTTAGAGTCCTTAGAGAAATAGACAGAAGCTCCACATCCTCTGCCCAGAGGAAGGTACAGCCAGCCAGGTGTATGGGCCCAGGTTTTTCTGCTTCTTCTGATTTTTGCCCCTCCCATCTACAAGGCTTGCTCTTCAGCTGAGGACAGCCTGGGGGCCCAGGCTCTGCACAGGGCAGCTGTCACAGGGCAGGATGAAGCCATCCGCTTCCTGGTGTCTGATCTTGGCATTGATGTAGATGTGAGAGCAACCACAACCCACCACACAGCACTTCATTATGCGGCCAAGGTTGGTATTTTCTCATGACAATGTCCCTACCTTACTTTGACTTGCGTTATTCCATTGATGGATGGCTCTGTAATCCTGTTTTGTTTTGTCAGTTGTGGGGCTTGAACTCAGGGCCTGAAGGCTGTCTCTGAGCTCTTTTGCTCAAGGCTAGTGCTCTACCACGTTGAGCCACAGCTTACTTCTGGTTTTCTGGTGGTTAATTGGAGATAAGAGTCTCATAGACTTTCCTGGCCCGGCTGGCTTTGAACTGTGGTCCTCAGATCTCAGCCTCCTGAGTAAGTAGGATTACAGGCATGAGCCACTGGCCCTCAGCTATAATCCTGGTTTTTATGGCTTCATTTCGGTGAATGGTAATTGTCCATATACTTGAAATAATCATGAATCTGAAGTCGTTAATCCCTTTAAAAGGAAACTAAAAAGAAAGAAATTAAGAAATAAAGAAGTACCCTTTATATTCTTGGGCTTTATGTCACACTACTAACATTTTTGTTTTCAGGAATCATTTAAAGCCATACATGTCTGTTGTATGAAACTCCTAGATCTCTATACTTATGCAGCATTTAGAAGTTAAGATCTCTTTAAATGGGAGAAGGGAATGGCATTCATTGGTCTCTCCCTGTCACATTGAAGACAAAATGTTCAACTAGAAAGGAAGCTGTTGTCAGTGCCTGCAGTCTCCCATATTACTGATCCATTACTTAGTTGTCCCATGCTTGATTTTCTAGCAGTGATTATTTTTAAATCATCTACACTCTTCTGTCCTATTTTCCCCTCATGAGAAGGTAGGGAGGTGCGTAAGGATGGGCTGAGATGCCACAAGGGGAGACAGGCTTGTGTTTTCTCCAGTCTTCAGGGAAGACTGAACATCAAGCTTTGATTTTGGTTTCACCAAAAAATATATATATATATATATATATATAATTGCTTCATAATACTAGCTGCAGTAGGATTCTCTCTTTTTTTTGGGGGGGGGGGTCCGGTTGTGGGGCCTGAACTCTGGGCCTGGGCGCTGTCCCTCAGCTCTTCAGCTCAAGGCTAGCGCTCTACCACTTGAGCCACAGCGCCACTTCCGGCTTTTTTCTTTTTGCTTATGTGGTGCTGAGGAATCAAACCCAGGGCCTCAAGTATGCAAAGCAAGCGCTCTACCACTGAGCCACCTTCCCAGCCCCTAGGATTCTCTTTTATAAGAGGTTATGTAGTCTTTGGTCATCTATATCTACCCTACAGATTTTAATTAGATAAATATTGGTCTGGAAAATTTTGGAATTGTAGTTCTGTATAAATCACAAAATTTATACAGCTTATATTGATAGATTAGGTCACTAATGTGGCATATAAAGTTGATCATCTAAATCCTAGTAATGAAATGTGACCAAGATATTTAATGATGGATGCCTTATTAAGAGTGATACAAGTCATTACCCTTTAGCTATACAATTTAGGTTTTTTAGTTGACTATTTTAGAATAAGTGCCTAATATGATTAGAGTTTGTTTAAAGGTTTGTGTTATCATCACAGTAATAATGAATTTATTTCAACACTCAGGAAGGACACACAAGTACACTTGAGACTCTCCTATCCTTGGGTGCTGACATCAATGTTAAAGATGAACGAAATCGATCAGGTATTGAATGTGTGAACAACTCACCAAGTTTCATATTTGGGGCTGAGAGTATAGCCTAGTGGAGAGTGCTTACCTACCATGCACAAAACCTGGGTGCCATCTCCAGAACTCAGAAGGCTAAGGCAGGAGAATCCCAAGTTCAAGCCTACCCTGGGTTACATAGCAAGACCTTGTCTCAAAAAAAGAAAAGAAGCCAGGCGCTGGTGGCTTATGCCTGTAATCCTAGCTACTCAGGAGGCTGAGAGCTGAAGATCACAGTTCAAAACCAGCCTGGGCAGGAAAGTCCGCGGGACTCTTTATCGCCAATAAGCCACTAGAAAACGGGAAGTGGCGCTGTGGCTCAAGTGGTAGAGTGCTTGCCTTAAGCTGAAGAGCTGAGGGACAGCGCCTAGGCCCAGAGTTCAAGCCCCACAATCAACAAAAAAGAAAAGAAAACATTGGTGCTAATATTATTCTTAAGTATCTCAACAGCTTTTTCTTTCTTTCTTGGCCAGACCTGGGGCTCGAACTCAAGGCCTCAGCACAGTGCCTGAGCTTCTTTTGCTCAAGGCTAGCACTCTACCACTCTTAGCAACAGTGCCACTTACAGCTTTTTCTGTTTATGTGGTACTAAGGAATTGGAACCCAGGGCTTCATGCGTGCTAGACAAGCACTCTACCACTAAGCCACATTCCCAGCCCTTGACAGCTTTTTCTTAAAATAACTTTTTCTGTATTTGCCAAGTTGGAGAACTAATGCTATTACCTTGACAATGGTGATGACTATCGGCTTAATTACTACTGTTAAGTCATAAAATCACTTACTTCCCTTCTTTTTACAGTACTGGGAATTAAACTCAGGGCCATGTGCTTGCTAGGTAGATGTTGTACTACTTGAGCCATACCCCTACTCTTTAGCTTTTAGTTTGTTTTTCAGATAAGACCTTGAAGTAACTTGGCTGGGACTGGTCCACCTATTTCTGCCTCCTGAACAGCTGGAACCATAAGCATGCATCCCCACATCTGACTTATTTTTGAGATAGTTTCTCACTTCACTTTGCCCTGGCTGGATTCAAATTGCAACCTTAGGCTGTGTACTCCAGCGGTTGTGTTCTAAGCTAATGTCATTCTTGCCTCTCTCAGCCCTGCATCTAGCCTGTGCAGGTCAGCACTTGGCTTGTGCCCAGTTTCTCCTGCGGTCTGGGCTGAAGGATTCTGAAGACATAACGGGCACCCTGGCTCTGCAACTCACACAGAGAGCGGACATCCTCCAAGGCTTTTACCCCTGCGCTACGACCTAAGTAGGTTTCTACACGGAGCCAATAAAATGCAAGGCAATTTCTACTCTGCTTCTTTTCTTCAGTCATTAACAGATTCGATGAAAGCAGTCAGCAGCCAGTGTTTCCATCCCCCTCCCCTGCCACCTCACCTGCTCCTCTGTACACACCTCTCCCACTACAAACGTGAATGACGGGGAATCTGGATTCCCACTGTGTTATAGAATCCCCCAGCAGGGTCATGATCCCTCCACATCTCACTTTTTCTAACTATAAATTACAGTAGGAATAATTATTAGGAAGTGAATCTCAGGTATCCTTCCAGAAGTATGTAACATGCATAAATGTTCCATCATTTTCTCTGAATTGCAAAATATAGTTATTCATCTAAGTCAGTCTTTTAAGATTGGAATGCATCAATCCTAATGATTTAATCCTTTTTTGTTCATCATAATCCAGCCAATACTTATTGCACACTCACCTGATCCTCAGCCTGTGCTGGCCTTGGAAAATAGCAAGAATTTCCAGTTTCTCTTGATTATTCCCCCATGTCAGCAGATTCCTATTCCTAACTCCCAAATAATTAGGATTGAGGTAGAAATTCAATCCTGTCTCATGACCTCTCTGGGCTGATTGGAGATGTGATTATTTGGTTGCTTCAGAGATAGCTGAACCTTTGAGTGTGGAGATGATGCGTACATGCAAGTGAGCCAAAAATCAGCCCAAAGCTACCCTCACAACAAACATAAAGCACTTTCTGTCTTTATTTTTCTCTTTTTAAGACAAGTCTATGTAACTCAGGCTGGCCTGAACTTGCATTCCACCTGCCTCTGTTTCCCAAGTGTTAGGATGGCAGGCACTGGCCACCACAGTCAACAGTTTCTTTTTTTTTTGGGGTGGGGGGTCCTGTCATGGGGCCTGAACTCTGGGCCTGGGTGCTGTCCCTCAGCTCTTCAACTCAAGGCTAGCGCTCAACCACTTGAGCCACAGTGCCACTTCCGGCTTTTTTCCTTTTGCTTATGAGGAATCAAACCCAGGGCCTCAGGCATGCAAGGATAGCGCTCTACCACTGAGCCACCTTCCCAGCTCTTCTTTCTTTCTTTTTATTTTTTGGCCAGTTCTGGGGCTTGAACTCAAGGCCTGAGCACTGTCCCTGACCTTTATGCTCAAGGCTAGGACTCTACCACTTAACCACAGTGCCTCTTCTGGCTTTTTCTGTTTATGTGGTACTGAGGAATTGAACTCAGGGCTTCATGCATGCTAGACAAGCACTCTACCACTAAGCCACATTCCTAGCCCCACAACAGTTTATTTGCAGTCCCTTGTATGCACAAAAGTTCCTGTGTGTCCCTTTGCTCTGTCCTTACAAACTAGCCAATGACTGTGTCACACTTGTTTCCTGGTAATTCCAGATCCCACATACTTATGTGACATAAACCTTAGCTTCTGGAGGCCATTGCTGAAATGACTCAACAGCCAGAGGCAGCATGGTTATAATGACAGCATTAATTGTAGCAAAGAAAGTGCTGATAATGTGTAATAATATACTTCTGTAATAATATATTGAAGTGCTGTGCACAATGATGATAATTACTGTTATTCCTTCACTTTTCTAATTACAGTTACTTTCCCTTCTTTGGCTGCTGAAGCTCTCATATTCTTGTCCCAGACCATAACTGCAGCAGTCCCTTAATGACTCCTCCTGCTTCTAGACCTGTCCTCAAGTCCCTGCATGCAGCAGTCCAGAACTCTGGCCAGTTTAACCAAGGGATTGCCTATGGTGGCTCATTGTACCTGCCCTCCTCAAGAGTGGACCACACTTTCATTAGGACTTCTGGCCCTCAGCTGTTCCTAAAAGCACACCCTGACCACATGAACACATTAGTAATTAAGCTTAATCAGGGTATAAGTTGCTAGAAAGAGATACAAATAGGTAAGCACTGCAAAAACTTGAAGGTAGCTAGAATGTGATATAGGGGAAAGATTTATGAGATATGAAGAGAAACCAGAGTATTAGAATGTGATACATTAAAACTACCCACATAAAATTATATGTAAAAAATATTTATAGAGCTAAATGGAAAAGGGATTGCAGAATAGAAATGAAAAAAACTTCAGGTTAACAGGAGTTCAGGTTTGGAGAAAAGGGATGAGCAGCCACTGAATTTGGGTGTTGCTAGGATTTACCAGCAGGTGGCAGACCAGAAAAGGCCTGTTCTCCCAGACTTGTTTTACGAGGCTATGGTGAAACATAGAAGATACAAGAAGTATTAGAGGAGAAAACAAACCGAACCCTGGTGGAGTCCCTCTAAATGCATAAAATGCATATGGTTAAAATGCTCAAGCAAATTCAACGTTTTTACAAACTTTGTGAACTTTACTTTTAAATCACTGCTACATGCTTCTTTATATAACCGTTTATGTTCTTTTGTATAGATGTTGGGGTGTGGTTTTCTCGTCTTTGTGGTAATGGTGATCAAACCCAGGATTTCATACATGCCAGGCAAGTACTCTACCACTGAGCTATAGCCCCAGTTCCCATCTTAAAAAAAGACAACATAGCTTTGTTTCTTAAGGATGTAAAGCTTTGTCAAATTTGACTGCAAGCCAGGGCAAAGGGATAGGGACTGAACAATGGGTCTTGGGTTTGATCACTAGCAGGCCAGAGGCTAAGTGAATGCTTGAGAGGCCACAGAGGCCATGGAAGTGCTTGAGCTCACTAGTACTCCTCCTTTTGAGTGTTCAAATGATACCAAAAGGAAAGAATTTGGGCCTAGAATACATGTCAGTAATGGAATACTTGCCTAGCATGTTCAAGACCCTGGGTTCTGGGGTTCTGTCCCTACCATGAGAGAGCTAGGTGGGGAGGTGGGTAGATGGATAGACAGGACATAGAAGAGTAATCTGTTTCAGAGGGTAAGTGCATGATGTTTATAGATGGGAAGAAATAAAAGTGACAAGAGAGGTTCACGATGGAGCCAGAATCTTCAGCAGGTCAGGAGAAAGAGGAGTCAGGAGGCGTTGGGATGGCGGTGCAGCTCCACATGCAAAAGGAATATTTCCTGCTCAGAGGCATTAAAAAGGGGGAGGGGGCAGTGAAGATAAAAAGGTTAAGGCAGAATGCACATCCATACATGACTGAATGTCAGTGTGGGAGCGGTTAGTGACATGCATATTGCATTTTCTATAATGCTGACTAGTAATATGAACTTGTATTTGATAGTCTGTATGCTTGTATAACCAGCAACCTGAAAAAGGGGTCAAAGTTAAGTTAGAAAGAGTGGTAGAGTTTTGTTGAGATAACAAAACTAGTAAGCTAAAGTGTAGCCTGTGGCATTAGCTAGGGCAGTGAGGATTTGCTGGGTATTTGTGACTAAGCCCAACAGAGAGAATGTGCAGAATCTTGTCTCCTCAGCCATCCCCGAGAAAAGTGATTGACAATAAGGAGGACAGGCTGAGCATTCCTTAGAAAAGCACTGCATGATTATACCTGTCAGTACCCTACTTCTGCCACTGTGCGTTTTCAGGCCTCAGCACATCAGCCTAGCTGTCTCTACAGGCATCTAACCCAGCAGGATACTTTCCAAGAGCTGCAACCACTTTCCCTCCAGTTCTATAAATCTCAGAATATCCTCAAGGACAGGGTAACACAGAAGCATTTGAAACACAAGTTTCACATGCATCATAGTTCACTCTCATATGGAGTTGGTACTGTCTCTGAGATCTTCCAAGTAAGGAAAGGCCAGCATAGCTTTGCCAATATGAGCTCTGGATTCAAACCTTAGCTTTTTCACTTAATAATCATGTAGCTTTGGGAAATGTAGCTCACTGTCTCCAAGCCTCATCTAATTCACCTCAGAAATGAAAATATGTTGGGCGACTGTGGTTCACACCTGTAGTCCTAGCTATTCAGGAGGCTGAGATCTGAGGATTGTGGTTCAAAGCCAGCCCGGGCAAGAAAGTCTGAGACTCTTACCTCCAGTTAATCACAGAAAAAGCCAGAAGTGGCACTGTAGCTGAAGTGGTAAAGCGCTAGCCTTGAGCAAAAGAAACCCAGGGACAGTGCCCAGACTCAGAGTTCTAGACCACAACCAGCTTAAAAAAAAAGGAAGGAAGGAACGAGAAAGAGAGAGAAGAAAGAAAGAGAAGGAAAGAGTGAGTCACCTAAAGTAAGGTACCTGCCACAGGGGATTACATGTTCACTCAAGTCCATGAGAGCCTACTGTGTGCCAGGAACACAGACACCAATGAAATAAGTAGTGTATCATGTGGTCATAAGTGCTAGGAGGAACATAAAATGGAGAAGGGGACAGGAAGCACCAAGGAATGGATTTGCCAGAGACATCTCAGCAGAGAATGTGTAAGCTCCAAGAGAACATTCCAGACAGAGCTAACAGTGGCTGCCCAAGCTCTAGGGAAGCTGTGTCTGCCATACTGAGGAGAAAGAAGGAAGCCAGCCAGTGTGGCAGAAATGAGTAAGCAGGGAGAGGGTGGCAGATGAGGTCAGAGCCAGATGACACAGGCCCTTATGGGACATTAGGAGGTTTGAAGATTAAATCTGACCTGATTTTTAGAGCATTATTCTGAGTATTGAACAGAACCAAAGAAACTAGTTAGGAGGCCACTGAGAGATGGGGCAGCAGTATGGACCAGGATGAAGGGGCGGAGGGTCAGGATTCTGAGATGGTTTCAAAGTAGAACCAACAGAATTTACTAAGGAGTTGGACGTGGGGTGAATGGATAGCAAGATCAAACATCTGAGCCTGTGCAAATGGGAGCAGCATTGCCTCCTTTGGGAGGTGGGTGTAAGAAAGGTTGGGAGTCTAGACTGGATGCTGGTCCAGTATGGACTTTCCAGGAGACGTCCAGGAGTTGTCCTGGAGGCAGCAGGAGAGCCCTCGAGAGGTTGGCAGGAGGTGCCGTGCGTGTGCAGACAGATGGTGTGAGGTGGCTGAGATCACCCAAGAGAAAGAGAAGAGAAGCAGCTCTGCAATTGAGTCCTGGCTACTGCAGCGTAGACCTCAAGGATCAGAAAGAATCAGACAAGGAGGTGGTAGGAAGTGGGTGTGATCTGCATGAGTAAGGAGGAGGCCAGAGCTCCTGGCCTGACCCCTGGGGCTTCCACAGGACTATGTTGTGGAAGTAATGGGCTAACAGTGTGATTGGAGTAGCTTCAAATGAATGAGAAGCCAGGACCCAAATAATGAAGCCATGCAGAGACAGAGACAGAGAGAGACAGAAAGACAGGGAAAGAGGGAGAGAGAGAGAGAAGAGAGTGGCATTTTCTTTTATTTTCTTAGGTGCCTATACTGGGGATTGACCTCAGGGCCTCCAGTTCTTGCTTGGTTTTTTGTTTTTCCCAGATTTTTTTCACTCACAGTTGGTGTTCTACCATTTGAACCATGCCTTCATTGTTGGCTAATTGAAAATATTAGTCTCAAGATCTGCCTACCCAGACTGGCTTTGAATGTGGATCCTCCTAGATCTCAGCCTCCTGAGTAGCTAAGATTTATAGGTACATACCACAAGCACACAGCTTGGTATTTTCTTTTCTATGTTTTGTTTTGTTTTTGGTGCTGGTTCTAGGGCTTGAACTTAAGGCCCGGGTGCTGTCCCTGAACTTGATCCAGGCTAACGCTCTACCACCGTTTGAACTACAGCTCTACTTCTGGCTTTTTAAGCCAGGGCTGGCTGCAGTCCTCAGAGCTGGGCTCTGGTGGCTCATACCTGTAATCCTAGCTACTCAAGAGTCTGAGATCTGGGGATTATGGTTCAAAGCCAGCCCAGGCAGGAAAGTCCATAAGACTCTCATCTCCAGTAAACTACTCAGAAGAAGCCAGAAGTGGTGCTGTGGCTCAAGTGGTAGAGCACTAGCCTTGAGCACCAAAAGTCTCAAGGACAGTGCCAGGCCCTGAATTCAAGGCCCAAGACTGGAAAAAGAAAATGCACACACACACACAAAAACCCTGCAGGGGCTGGGAAGTTGGCTCAGTGGTAGAGTGCTTGCCTTGCATGCATAAGGCCCTGGGTTCGATTCCTCAGTACCCCATAAGCAGAAAAAAGCTGGAAGTGGCGCTGTGGCTCAAGTGGTAGGGTGCTAGCCTTGAGCTGAAGAGCTGAGGAACAGTGTCCAGGCCCATAGTTCAGCCCCCATGACAAAAAAAAAAAAAAAAGAGAGAGAAAAGACAAAACAAAAACCCTGCAATCCTTAGATCTCAGCCTTCTGAGTAGCCAGGATTACAGATATGAGCCACCATGCCCAGCTTCCAAACTGGTATTTTCTCTAATGAAGCAGCTTCTTTAGTTTGCTGAGAGACAGAAATGGCACTCTGTCACTATCATGACCATATCCTGTTAATTTTGTTTCCACACAGGAGCTCTAATAGGTCCATGTTTTTCCCAAACCACTGCCATCATACAAGTTCCAGACACTGCCCTCTTCTTCCCATACTAAGGCTGTAGAGCAAATTTGACTCCAAAATCTAACAGTGTGAAACGGCTATTGATAAAGCTTATGGATTCTGTGGTCATGAATTCACAGCATGGATGGCTCTTCTCTGCTCCCCAGTGATGGGGGCCTTGGCTAGAAGACCTGAAAGCTGAAATCACGCAGGTGCCTAGAGGTTGCTGTTGCTGTTGCTTGGCAACCTCATTTCCCCTTCACATGGGCAATGTTGCTGGGGGAGAGGGGGGTACGCGAAGGTGGGCAGGGAAGGAGGGTCTCACCATCTGACTGTAACAGTACAAAAGCAATATTGTAGGCCAGGCACCAGTGGCTCACACCTCACATCCCCAGCTGCTCAGGAGGCTGATATCTGAGGACTGTGGCTTAAAGCCAGCCTGGACAAATTGAGAGCATCTTATTGCCTATTAACCAGTAAAACACTAGAAGTGTGGCTCAAGTGGGAGAGCATTAGCCTTAAGTGGAAAAATCCAGACAACAATGCAGCACCAGTCTTGTGCAGAAAAAGCCAAGCAACAATGCAAAGCCCTGAGTTCAAATCCCAGCATCTGTGTGCGAGCACACGCGCACACACACACACAAAGCCACATTGCCTTTCATAATGTATCTGAAAGTCATACAGCATCTTTCCCCCTCATTCCATTTGTGAATGTAGTTGAAAGAGTGCTACTTAGGTTCAAAGGGACTAGATGGACTCCATCTCATAGTGGAGTCTTCTATATTCTGGAAGGATTTATGGGACAGGAAATCCAGTGTGAGCACCTCTCAGACATTTCTCTTGTCTGAACTGTAACATCTTCCAAACTGGTCTTACTACTTCTGCTTTCGTAATTCCCTTCATGCTCCATGCAACCCTGACAGCAACCTGGGAAGGCTGACAGTGGACGGTGCCCCTCCCCTCTCAGACTTCTTCCTTGAGGTAAGTCCAGCCTCATTACTAGAGGCACAGGAAGGAGTGCCCTGCTGTCCCTCCATCCAAGCAGTGAGGCCTCCCCCTGCCCCCTCCTCAAACCTCACTCACACAACACAGGCCTTTCACTTCCTCAAACACAACAGACCACATCTTCTTCCTGGAAAATTCTCAGTATGTCGTGTGGTTTGCTTCTGTTGCCTTCTGGTCCCAGCTTCATAAACTTAATTCCTGAGAGGAGCATCCTTTGTCACTTTTTAAGACATGAGAGTTTCTCACATGGTTTATCTTAACAAAGATGAGCAACTTGCCAGGGACAATGGCTCAACCTGTCTTCCTAGCTACTCAGAAGCCAGCCCAGGCAGGAAAGTCCATGAGACTTATCTCCATTTAACCACCAAAAAGTTGGAAGTGGAGGTGTGGCTCAAGTGGTAGAGCACCAACTGTGAACCAAACAACAGCAACAACAACAAACCTTCAGGGACAGCATCTAGACCCTGAGTACAAACCCCAGGATTATCATAAAAAGAAAAAAAGATAAGTGAATAAGTGCAATTACTCTTGCAATCTCTGCTCTGAAACCAGTCACTATTCTGTCAGATCCAATTAAAGTATGAACCAGCCTTTCCTCCTGAAATAAAAGGATATGAAACTAAGAAAGGAGAGAGAATGAGAGAAGATTGGCTAGCAGAAGACAATTACTACTTAGGCAGACAAAAACAGGATGGAGATTTCTCATTTGTACTTAACAGGAAAGAGAAGCTTGTTGTCAGAGCAGCTGCTCTTTGCATGTAGAACATAACAAATAAAGCTGAAAAAAAAGTGTAAATATAGTTTTGTATGTGCAAGCCCCAATTTTAACACAAATTCCAACAGATTTTAGCTACATCAAAAAGATGTGGCTAAATGAGACACCAGTGGCTCATGCCTGTAATCCTAGCTACTCAGAAGGCTGAGACCTAAGGATCATCGTTTGAAACCAGCCTGGAAAGTCCGTGAGACACGTATCTCAAATAAACCAATCAAAAGCCAGAAGTGGAGCTGCAGCTCAAGTGGTAGAGCACCAAGCTTGAGCAAAAAATCTCAGGGACAGCACCCAGACCCTGAGTTCAACTCTCAGTACTGGCATTTACACAGACAAAAAACATACCAAAATGTAGCTAAAAGAGGTGATGTGGTGATCTTTTTTCTTTTTTTTTTTTTTCCTCGGGGCTTGAACTCAGGGCCTGGGCACTGTCCCTGAGCTCTTTTATTCAAGGCTAGTACTCTACTACCTTGAGCCACAGCATCACTTCTGGTTTTTGAGTGATTAATTGGAAATAAGAGTCTCGTGGAGACTTTTCTGGCCCAGGCTGGCTTCAAACTATGATCTTCAGATCTCAGTCTTCTGAATAGCTAGGATTAAAGGTGTGAGCCACTTCAAGCAAAGGTTTTTTGTTTTTGGTACTAGGGATAAAACCCAGGACATTGTTCTTGCTATGCAAGCACTTTGCCTCTGAGCTACATAATGGCTTTGTTAAATCATTATGTCATTTGGGAGGAACGGTTATTTGGGAAGAATGGCATCTCTATTAACTGGTTTATTAGTAGGGATTGGCTTACTGAATGTTAGATGTAGCATACAACTCCTAAATTTTGAGTCCAACATTTGTTTACCTTGGTCAGATCCCCAGTGTCTGAATCAGTTTCTTTATCTGTGCAATGGATTCAGTAATATCTATAGTGTGATATCTATAGCATTAGAAGAACCAACATATACTAAATACCTATGCAGAACCTGGCTAAAATGGAACCTCAAATAGAAGTGTCCTTGATCAAACAGATTATACAGTATCAGTTCAGGAACTGGGAAGAGCTGGTGCTCAGAATAAGGGGCCTTTAAACGCGGCAGGCAGGAAAGGTGGGAATGAAGGGGGGGAGAGGGAGCTTGAGGGCTGAGGACATGCTGGCCTCACCTAACCAGCCTGGCTTGCAGCCACGTAGGCCAAAACATTGTGCCGAAACCCTGCCAAGGCCACTGCAGCTGATGAGACCTTCCGGGATGGGATGTGGGGCTTGAACTCCGGGAAGTCCATGTCCTTATTGGGTTTGGCCAACTGTCTACACCAGTCCTCAATGGGGTTCCAGGAGAGCAAGGGCATGAGGACCCTGAGGTGGGCCCCAGGCTCTCCCCTTCTCCCTCAGACATGACCCAAGTGAGCTGCAATACAGAAATCAATCTACTAGCAAAGAAAAATCGACTTTCTATCTGCTTTATCCCTACAACAATGGTGCTTTTGTTCGTGTCCAGTAAATTTATGGCCTCTGGGGAGACTGCTCAGGCCTATCGTGAGCAGGCCCAGAACATGCAGCCTTTTGATAATGGCCTTTTATCCCAGACTGTAAATCAAAGTAACAAGAATGCCTAGGATGGCTCTAGCAAATACAACCAACCCTTGGAGGGCTGACCTTGAAATGGAGAGCCACTCCGGGGAGAGACACGAGTCTTCTTGTACATCCCAAAGAGACAGGAACTCCAGGAGCCCCCACACAGGGGTCCCTTGCTCCAGTGGCTCAGGTGGCCCCTGCCTCCCCAGGAATCCTTCCAGAGTATTCACCCACTAACCCGTCGCCACACATAGTACTCAGATCAGGCTGTGCCCAGCTCTAAGCTACGACATAATGTGCAGAATAGTAAGTAGCTTGCAGCCTGGGCCTTGCCCTGAGTGACTCCGTTTTATAAAACAGCAGCTCTGTTCCAGTCTGAGTGAAAATGCTGAGGAAGAGCAACTCTGCATCTGTTGTACAGCCATTCAGCACAGACTAATAATGTTTACACAATAAAATACTGCCATCTATGAATTTACCCAATTAAATCAGGACTACTCAGACACATGGGTGTATTAACACTATTGGGAAAAAAAACAGGCCCATGAGCTACTTTTTTCTTCCTTATATTTTGTGGACCAGGGGGATAGGGTTCAAACTTTCTACGCAGATGCTCTACCACATTAGCCACGCCCTTCCCAGCCTTGTGAGCTGAAAGGCACAATCTGCCATCAAGCGTGTTTTCACAGATCTACTACTATGGGAGGTGGGGGGAGAAGCAAGCTCCTCAAAGCTGCATCTGGGACATTTTACCCACACATTTACCTACAATTCGTTGGTGTTGGGATGAGCAAAACCTTTGGAGAACTAGAACTCCAGGAAGCTCTGTCTGTGTATGACAGGACTAGAAGCACAGGATGTACAGAGCAGAAAGCTGGGAGCTCATGTCATACCAGACTGGTAAAAATTCTTTTCCCCTTCATTTTGGAGACAGGATTTCACTATGTAGCTTAGCCTGGTTAGAAATCACAAGAGAGGAGAGAGGAGAGGAGAGAGGAGGAGGAAGAGGATGGAAGGGGAGAGAGGTGAGAGAGGGAGGGAGAGGGAAGAAACGGGAGGGAGAGGGAGGAAGTGTGATCAAAGTTTCCAGGCCACAACCCAATGCACATAGTTCTTCTTAGGCTGCCTTCTTGCTGCACCAACCAGTAAGACAAAGGTAATGAGGCCAAACCTGTGGGCTCAGCCTCCCTCACAGATGTAAACCACACTGACAGCTTTCCAATGGGAATGGTTTCTTTGAAGTGACAAAGCTGAAGTAATTCTCTGCATCTAAATTACAACCTTCAAAGCATAAAGCCTGCCTTCATAAAAGCACGCAGCCCTGGCAAGGCTCCAGAAGGAGAGAAATTTAATTATCTATAAGATAATAGTTAATGATACAAGATATTTTGGTAGGTAGCAGTTTCCTAACACCCCAAATGAGTGAGGGAAATTCTGTGAGGTCTCTCAACCTCCAGTTCTAAATGGTCTGAAGACTCCAGCACAGAGAGAAGAACTTTGGACAGCAACACTCTACATGCCAGTGAACCATCGTCGCAATTGTCACCATCACCACCATCATCCCACTGTACATCATCACAAAATCCCCAGATGATAAACAAGTCTAAGTGTGAGAATGACCACAATAAAAACTTTTCTGTCCACAGATGTTTGCAATAGACTTCCAGGATTATCTTTGACATTTCTAGCCCATCAGTCCTTTCTCAAGTTCTTTGCACTTCCTAGCATGTGGGGAGCCTCTTATTCTTAGGTGCCCACTGGAGAAGCCAGAGGTGCCCCTCTGGCCACAGAAAAGCAGAAGAGCCAGGAGTCCCCACTGCCAGGATCATGGGATGGGGGGAGGTTCTCCCCACCAGGGTGGTCAAGGTGATTGAGCAGACACATCTTGTATGAGTCTTCTACCTACATTTAGTTCTTGTGTTATGTGGCTTGCTTTTACATCTATATTTTGTGCTAGCCCTTAAATTTCAACTCTCTGGGCTAAGAAACACAAAAGACATGTCTTTTTTTCTTTTTGTTAGTTGTGGGGCTTGAACTCAGGGCCTGGGTGCTGTCCCTGAGCCTCTTTGTGCTCAAGTTTACCTCTCTAGCACTTGAGCCACAGCACCACTTCCAGTTTTTGAGTGGTTAATTGGATAAGAATCTCATGGGGACTTTTCTGCCCCAGCTGGCTTTAAACTGCAATCCTCAGAACTCAAGCTTCCTAAGTAGCTAGGATTACAGGTGTGAGCCATTAGCACCTGGCACCTTTTTCTTTTGAGGTGGTCACTTCAAACTTGAAATCCTTTTGCCTCAGCTTCCAAATGCTGGGATTACACCATACCTGGTTTAAGTCTATTATGTTTAACCATCTGCTTTTTATCTGAGTCCCTCACTTTTTAACCGCTGAAGCTCCTTTTCTATTGTCTTTGAACTTGTGAGTTAGCATCTTAAAAAAAATTCCTTTAATGGCATTGTTGAAGAGGATCAAGAAAAGAGTGGGAATGTGTTCAATTTGAATGTGTTCAATTTGCAAAATGTTCTCTGAAAATCAACCCTTTGTATCATTATTTCCTGCAATTGTCTCTTCCTCCATAATACCCCCCTCCCCGAATCAATGTCTTTTCTGTTCAACATGTATTCAAACGTTAAGTATAATTTGAACAAGGGCTAACATGCACATACCTTTATATTTTTAAATAATGATATAGGAGAACAAACATTCTCACTTGACTGCTAGACTTTTTCTTAGCCCTCATATTGTTACCTTTTAGCATAAGGCTTTTGATTGTTGCAAGAAGTCTTACTGCACTTCACATTTTACTTGACATTCCCTGAGGAGGGAAAAATGGGCAACTCTCTGCCACTGTATATTATAATTTCATAAGCATTTCTGTATAGTGTATCTTCTTGTGTGTGTACACATGCACACAGGCCAGTACTGGCGGCTTGAACTCAGGACCTGATACACTCAACTTGGCTTTTTCCACTCAAGATTTTTACTCCACATGAGCCACATCTCTATTTCTGGCTTTTTGGTGATTAAGTAGAAATAAGTGTCTCACAGGCTTTTCTGTCCAGGCTGGCTTTGAGTCTGAACTCAAGGCCTGGGCACTGTCCCTGAGCTTCTTTTGCTCAAGGCTAGCAGCTCTACCACTTGAGCCACAGTGCCACTTCCAGCTTTTTCTGTTTATGTGGTACTAAAGACTCCAACCAGGGCTTCATGCATGCTAAGCAAGCATTTTACCACTAAGCCACATTCCCAGCCCTGGAGGACATACATTTTAAAATCAGGTATTTTTACTTAAAATCCTTATAGTGAAAAATTGGAGGTTTAAAAACAAAAGTTCATGTTGCTGGGGCTTTTTTTAGGTGCTTTGAATCAAACCCAGGGCATCATACATGCTAAGTAAGTCCTCTACACTGTGCTAGAACCCAACTCCAAAATTTTTTTTAAGGGTATAGAGATAACTTAAGTGTATCTCAACATTTCAGCTAAACCATGTAGGAGCCAGAGTACATGGAGTTGGGCTAGAAAAACCTCATGACTAGGATTAAGGAAATGTAATTGACACCTACTACTTATCTGTCCACTCCTCTTTTCTGGGAATGGGCCAGCACTGGCATAGGTGTGGATTCCTGGCAGCCATATCTCTGCCATGTGATCCCACGTTCTGGTTATAATTCATTGGCTCCAGCTGGGCCAATGAGATTTGTCTTCTGGGAATTTGATAAGGAATTTTAGAAATGGTGGTAATCTAATTCAGTGGTTTTCAACTGAAGTAAATGTTGTCAACCAGAGATCCTGCAATGTCTGAAGGAATTCTGACTACCACAACTAGTGAGGTGCATGAGGTGGGTGCAGGTACCCAGCGTGTAGTCTAAGTATCATACAAGGTACAGAACAGACTGCACAGAAAAGAACGACTTAACTTTGTATGGCAGCTGTGTTAGGTTGACAGACTGCTCTAGATTTGAGTATTTAGAGATAATGCCCTCCAAAGTTAACCATATTCAGCTTGCCTCTGTGAAGATGGACTCTCTTGGGCTTTTCTGCTTGGGCTGACCAGGAACCAGGATCTTCCCAAGCTCAGCTTTCTGCAAAGCTTGGGGTGACAAGGACTTGGAGGGCGGGGGATGTTTTGTAAAGTTTTTCCATGGGCTGACCTCAAAACATGACCCGCCTGTCCCCTAACTTGTTTTACACGTAGGTGCTAGAGTGAGTATAAGCTTTTTCAAGAACAGAGGGATATAGGACATGCCTGCAGCCTGTTTATCAGATTTTTTGTATATCAGAACACCAGGCCAACCTGCTTTGTTACTATCCCTGAGCCCCACCCATTACTACCAACTCCCAGTCCTTATATACAAAGCATTCCATAGAGCTGCAGCTAATCACACACTTGCACTTGCAACTGATTTCTGCCATGAGATGTATTTTCTATAACACATCATGAGTCTGGAGACTACACCATGTAGAAAGTCAATTAAAGTTGTAAATTCCTATAAAGTCACTAGAAATAGCCTTCCCTATTCCCGGCCCCCCCAACTCCCCAGCCCCCATACCAGCACAGGGTTTGAACTCAGGGCCTTGATATCCTTTTGATTTTTTCACTCATAGTTGGCATTCTGTCACTTGAGCCATACCTCCAAGTTCTGACTTTTTGTTGGTTAATCAGAGATAAAGTCCTGCATATTTGTCTGTTTGGGCTTGCTTTCAACCACAATCCTCAGCTCTCAGTCTTCTATACAGTTAGGAATGTAGATGTGAGCAACTGGGAGCTCAGCAGAAAAAGCCTTTTTGATACTCAACTTCTTCCGGGAATTTATCTTTTTCTTTACCAGATACCATATATGTTGTTCTAGATTAGCTATGATTATAGCTAATCTCCTAGCCTCCAAGCCCACAGTGTTAAACATCAGCCAGGACTTCAGTGCCCCATCTTGGCTGACCAGCCCCATTGAGTCTTCAGACAACTGCAGCCTCAGCCACTGACAAAAATTTCCTAATAAACCTAAGCAGTTCCCACCCAGCTGACCCATTCAACAAGCTAATCTTACCTGGTTGTCTTAAACCCGTCTATTTTAAAGATATAATATTATTGTTATTATTAAGGTATTTACAGAGGGGTTACTAATTTATAAGTCAGGTAATAAGCACATTTCTTTTTTGGACAATGTCACCCTTTCCTTCATTTGCCCCATTACCACTGTTTATTTTTAAGCTCCTGAAGTTGGGGATGGTTTGTGTACAGCAATGAAATCAGAGCAGACAAGGGACAAAGATGGTATAATAAAGAATGACATCTAGAATTCTGTCTGAGCAAAAGACGTAACCAGTCACTGCTAAAATGGAGAATGGGAAAAGAGGAAGAGTTGTTAGGGGTGGGCATAGACAAATGATGCATCATCTTAGGAAATACATATATTTGGAGCTATATAAGATTATTTTTCATAGATAGCCTATTATTTCTTTTTTCTAGAGCATTAGCAGGAAATTTGAAAAGATACCAAGTCTCGAAGACTTTTTGAAACAGTAATTATAGTATCTTAGGAGAAAGGACCTACTTCTCAAGTGTCTGGAAGAATTGGGACTGATTCTACCACATTTAGTCTTCGTTGACTTCTGAGTCATTTATTCTTTCCTCAAATATTTGCTCATCATCTACCAGGTGCTCAGCACTCTTCTGAGTGCTAGGAGCATTGACTATGAACAAAACAGATGATATCCCTGCCCTAGTTGGCAAAGAACAAGTGAAGAAAATAATAAGCAAATTGATAAGGCAGTGAAAAGAACTAGCAGAGTGCTGTAGCAATGGCTGAGGGGAAATAGAAAGAATTAACTCTGTAAAGAGGTGCAGGGGGGAAGTGACCCTTGGCAGTTAAGGAGCTGGTAAGAGTACAAAGGCCATTGGGTAGTTAAAGGTTGATCAGATTCTAGGAACTGAGAAACTACGGTGCTTGAAGTGTAGTGACCAACAAGCAAGTAAACACTGTAAGACAAAGTTGGAATGTCAAACCTAGAGCAAACAATCCCTTGTAGGCCCTATTAGAGAGTTTCCATTGTATTCTAAAAGATATGGAGAAGTAGTGACATGATCTAAATTCATATTTTAGAAACTGATAAACAAAATAGACCAGGTAAAAAAGAGGTGGGAAAATCTGTCGCAGAAACTGCTGCAGTGACTCAGGAGAGTGAAAAGTGGCCTGGATTAAAGTTCACTGTAACTTTCTCTCCTTAGGTTCATTCTCTCCCCTGATAAAGTTCAGATAATAGAACAAATTAATAAACAATATTTTCTAAAAGCCAAATACAAGTAAGACATTTGCCATAAATTCCTCATTTGTGTAAAGATCTGCAGTATTTTCAAGATGGATGGTGCTTTCTATTCTCCTCCATCAATGTACCTCCTTCCACTAAACCTCAGGTTTCACTCTAGAAGGAACCAAAAACATCTGTGACCCCACAATCCACTGAACCAAGTTAAGCTACTTTAAGCTACTTCACCATAAAATGTTTTTTTGCTTTCCAAGTTTCTTGACAACTGTGGTAAGTGGGGAGGAAAGATCCAAGTGCAGGCTCACACTTTGGGAGAGACTCAGTCTCCTTAAGATACTATTTGATTCGTTTTTCTCCAGGGAAGAAGGAAGGAAGCTCTCCAGTATAAGGAATTCTTATTCTAAGTCTTAAATTTAATCCCCTTATCTTAATGCCTTTAAGTTTCTCTGTAACCCTATTCTTCATTCAAAACACAGCATATCTTAGCTGACAGACTTAAAACCCTCTTCAACATTTATTTACTATTATTGCTAAATCAAAAAAAATAGTGGGGTATTGTATGTTAAAAAATACAGGCCTTGTGAGTTCTAATTAAAGACCTTCTTGAATATCAGCTGTTTTGCCAACAAGTCAGTTAGACCCACTGTTACATGAGGACATTCAATAGTCTCTTCCATTTTGTACTTGAGTTTTATATTATAAAAATTCATTTGGTGAGCCAGGCACCAGTGAATCAGCATGTAATCCTAGCTACTCAGGAGGCTGAGATCTGAGGATTGCCATTTGAAGCTAGACCAGGTAGAAAAGTCCCTGTGAGACTCTTATCTCCAATTAACTACTCAAAAACTGGAAGTGGAGCTATGGCTCAAAGTGGTAGAGTGCTCTCATTGAACAAAAGTGCACAGGGACAGGGCCCGCACTCTTGAGTTCAAGCTCCACGAACAACAACAACAACAAATTCATTTTGTGACTAATGTATATGTTATTTTATGGATGTACGGAAATTTAAATCACTATCTTTAGTTGGGGGGGGGGACATGTAAGTATACACTCTGCAAGTTTCTGGGAGAGGAAAGTATCAATGGTGGTGCAAGTCTTGCAAACAATGGCACTTTTGACTCCTACAGTTGTTGAGGGCCACTTATTAAAGCCAGGGACCAGTGACCAATAACGGTAATTCTATATACTCAGTAGGTGGCTAATATCTGAGGATATTAGGTTCAAAGCCAGCCTGGGCAGGCAAGTCAGTGGGACTCTCAGAACTCTGCTAGTACTTTCCTCCCAAACAGTAGTGGTGGCTCAAATCTGTACTTCTAGCTACCGGAGAGCCAGAAATTGTAGTCTGAGGTCAGTTGGGATATAAAAGTTTGTGAGCTTCCACCTCAATGGCTGTGTGAAGTGTTGTGACTGTCATTCCTACTTACGTTCACGTTCATGGGGAAGGGGGAGATCACAGCCCAGGGCCACCAAACATAAAGAGAGGGAGGCAAAAAGGGGAGGAAGGAGTGGCTCAAGTGTTAAGGTACTTGCATTCAGCAAGGCCCTGAGTTAAAATCTTACCCAGCCATCAGTGTTTCATACCTGTAATCCTAGTTACTCAGGAGGCTGAGATCACAGTTTGAAGCCAGCCCTAACAGGAAAAGTCTATGAGACTTTATCTCCAATAAACTACTAAATAACAACAACAACTGGAAATGGAGCTGTGGTTCAAGTGGTAGTGTTAGCCTTGGGAAAAAGAAGCTCCCAGCGCCCAGGACTGGCATAAAATAAGAAAAAAAAAAATCCTATTACTGGAAACAAGCAAGGTGTTGGTGGCTCATATCTCTAATCCTTGCTACTCTGAGCTCTGAGGATCAAGGATCCAGGTTAGAAGCCAGCCAGAACAGACAAATCTAAGAGATTCTTTTCTCCAATTAGCCAGTAAAGAGCCAGAAGTGGAGGCGTGGCTCAAGTGCAGAGTTGTAGCAGAGAGCATAAAAGCTGAGTTAGAGTACCAAGACACACACATTTTTCCACAAAACAAAACAAAAAATGCCTACGCAAGACTTTTAATTGAATCTAATCCAGTAACTGTCCATTCCAATTGGAAACTGAACAGCGTTCAAAGTCTATTTAACCTATTTTGTACCATTGAAGTCTGTGAACTGAATTCAATTCAGTTAATTTACTCAGACAAAGGAGAGTTCAAAAAATAAAATGAGTGGAGCGTGGGTCCAAAAGTAAAACTTACCTAGGCCCACCAGCTGCTGCAAAAAGGTGGGTACCTCACGTGTTGGTTTGATGAGCTTGGGGACCACAGCATGTTTAATTCTAGGTCCTGCAGACTATGCTAATCTGTTAAGCAACAACAAAAGCTGAAACGCATTTAGCGTAATTTTAAACAGTATAGTCTTGGAACCAAGAGCACTTCGGACCAAAGAGAGCTCATAAATGCATCTCAACTCAAGTGTGATAAACTACATCTAAAACCAGAAAATCAGGAAATGTTCAAAACTATCTGAACAGTGCAATTCAGCATTTGCCGTATATGGGCACACTTTGGCGGCCTTGGGCAGGGGGCGGGCCTAGGCTCGGTTGCTAGGCTACCAGGGTACACTCTCAGGGCAGGTAATAACCTGCTTGCACTTCCAGGTAGGAAGAGGATCCACTATGGATGGTGGCCACTTGGGGACAAACTTTACCTCTCGCAGGCACGTTTGGGGGCCAGAGCCAAACGAGTATGACTCAGAACTCAAAATAAAGCAGGGACTATGTGTCTGAGCTCTTCGCCGCACCACTGAGCCCAACCCTGCGGGCGGGAGCAGGCTCCGGGCCCGTGGCGACCAGGCTGACGTCCGCCGAGGGGCGGCCCGGGCCCCAAGTTCCTCACCCACGTGGCCCCGCGGGCACCAGAGTCCAAGGGCAGCGGTCGGGCTCTGGAGCCTCGGATCCAGCCAGTCCCACCTGCCCAATGGCTGGAGTAACAACCGCGGCGGCCAAGCGGCGGCCTCCGTCCCGCCACGCTCAAGCTCAACTCGGTCCAAGCCCCGCATGCCACGGCGGCCCGGACCACGGTGGCAGAAGACGGGCGGGGAACCGGAAGCTGAAATGGCGACATCCCGCCCTCCTCTCTCGAGTGGCGGAAAAGGCCTGGGTTAGTGACTGGTACTATCCAATCAGAGAGCGGGAAGCGCGTGACTGACGGCTCTCGCGACCTCTCCGCAGGCCCCGCCCTGGCCGAGGAGGCTGCGCCGCCGCCGCCGCGCCCTCCCCTCTCGCCCCACCCCCGCCCCGCCCCGCCCCGCGCCCTCCCTCCTAGCTCTTCCCGTCTGAGGTGGCGGCCGGCCTTGCCTCTTTCTCAGCTCCATCTTACCTCTCCTTCGGCCTTCCCTCTTTCTTCAGGCCCGAGGACGGCCTGAGTCCTTTCCCGCTTCTTGAGGGCGGCTGCAGTGCCCCTGCGTCTCCTCGTTTCTCGGAGCCTCGCCCTTCCCCGCCATGAATGAGGAATACGACGTGATCGTGCTGGGCACCGGCCTGACGGTGAGCGGCGAGCGGCGAGGGGGTGGAGGGCGGCCCGAACCGGGGTGGGGGGGTGGCGCGGAGAGGGGGGGAGTCGGCCTGGGAGCGGGATCGTCCGAGGGTGGGGGGCGGGGATCGGTCCCGGGGTGAAAGGGCGGCCCGGAAGGGAAGATGGGCCCAGGGTGGCGGCGGCGGGGCGGTCCCTGCGGGGCCCCCCGGCCAGGCCGCGGCCCGGGGCCGCCCGCGTCGGGAAGGTGGGCGCACCCCGCGGGCCGCGGCGGGGCCCCGCGTCGCCCACCAGCGACCTCGGGGCGCCTCTGCTCCCGGGCTTCTTTCCTCGTCCGCCTTGGGTTTTGGAAAGCGGGGCGCGGAGGTGTCATCGTGGGTATGGGTGAGATTTGTGGGGCGCCCCCCGCGTGGGCTTTGCCCAATGTGCGGCGGAGCGCGGGGCGGGCGGGGGGAAGAGCAGGAACTGGAACTCTGGTGTGCATCCGTGTGTGAAGGCAGTCAGCCGGGTGGGACTGAGGACGGCTGGTGAGGAGCGGCTAGCAAAGAGGAAACACCATAACTAAAGCCTGCCCGCGGTGCAGATGTCCCCGCACTTCCCTTTTGGGTGGGTGACCTCTTCCGACTGGAAGCAGACGGAGGGGGAGGTGGTGGCCACCGGCCGGCGCGTTTCCTATCTAGCTTGCAGCCGCCTCTACTGGTCAGGCTTTGGCCGGCGGAGTCCAGCGGAAGATTTCGTGACGAGTCCTTGGATAGCCGCTGATTTGTAATTGCAAGAGTTTTAAAAGTTTTTGGAGAAAGTGAAGACACTAACTTTTAATTTTTTTTTTTGTTTACTCCCCAATTTCCAAAGAAGAAGCCGTATAGCTTCTTTTAAGCCATCCTTTCATTCACTTACTGAGCATCTGGTGAATTGGAAGAAGTGAGTTGTTTGTTTCCTCCAGACGTGTTTATCCAATGCTTTCTCATCCACCGGACCCTTACTATAATGTTCCCTTTGTGGGATTTGTTTTGTTGCTTTCACTGTCCCACCTGCATGCTTTTCCCTAAGAAATGGATTAATGATAGAGCTTGCCAGAAGCCAAATTCTCTGTTGTACCTACTACACTCCTTACCAAGACTTAGAAGATAAATCAAAAACACGAAGAATGCATTCCTAATAGAAGTGTAAGGGGTATCCAATACCACAGTATAATTATTTTCCTGGGTATCTGTCTGCTTAAAGATAATATTCTGCAAATAATGCAGATTTTTGGAAATTGTACTTTTGTTATTAAAATGTAACAACAATTTCATCTTGGAAAACCAGCCTTTTTGGCTGTCAGTTTGGGGAACGTTTGAAATTTGAACTGAGTTCCCACATAATCTTAGGAGCACTGTTGTAAGTCTTGTGAATTCCATATGATTTGACTTCACATAATCATTTAATTTAAACCACCACTTCACATTTACTGAACTGCAGTGTAATCTCAGGATCAAATGATATACAATTTAGATGACATTCATAAATAATTATGTAGCCATCTCGACAAGAGAAAAATCTGAGTTTTTATTTGGCTATTGTGTTTCTGTAGTAAATCTGGAAAAATAGAAAAGAAGAAAAATTAAAAGTCACACTTAGATCTGTCTCAGATTCAATAACAAATACACATAGTGAAAGGAAAGGTTCATTTAAAAACAAAAACAAAAAAACCCTGCCATATCATTCTCTTCCCTAAGATAAAGCCATGTTGACTTTTTAAAAATTGTACAAAACAGTATGTTTCATTATGGCACTTCTGCTGTATATTCCATGTACTTGGATCGCACCTCCCATCACTTGTCTGCTTCCTGCCACTATCACTGCCTGGTCTGCAAATAGACATCCATTGGGATTTGTGTCTGTTTGCTATTTATGAATCTAGATTCAGTATACTAGATAGTACATATAATATTTGTCCTTCTGAATCTCACTTGACTTCACATGATCTCCAGTTCCATCTATTTTCCTGTAGATGACATAATTTGATTTGTAATCGTTGAATAATATACTCCCTTGTGTGTATGTATACACCATATTTTCTTTATTCATCTGTCAGTGGGCATCTGGACCTACCTATTACTTGGGTGTTGTGAATTATTTGGCTGAGTTTTTTAGTTTTCTAAAGAACTGTTCTAAGCTGGGTGCTGATGGCTCACACCTGTAATCCTAGCTACTCAGGAGGCTGAGATCTGAGGATCAAGGTTCAAACCCAGCCACGTGCAGAAAAGTCCTTATGAGGCTCTTTATCTCCAATTAACTGCTCGAAAGTCAGAAGCTGCATGTGGCTCAAAGTGGTAAAGCACTAGCCTTGAGCAGAAAGACATCAGGGACAGTGCCCAGAGCCTGAGTTCAAGCCCTACAATTAACAAAAAAAAAAAAAAAAAAGATTAGTGATTATTATTGGATATATTTAACCAGTCCAGAAACAGGCATGTGATGATGATCTAGGAAGTAGTACCAAATACACGCCTATTACTTATTCAAAAAGCCATCCCTTGGGGTTAGGAGGGATGGGGAAAACATGAAAGGGGTGATATTGATCAAGATGCATTGTATTGATAAACTGACTTAATCTCTTTGTATAACTACTTAAAGATAGTAGAAACAAAAACCCAAAAGCCATTCAGTCATTTTCAATGTGGACCATTTGGCTGAATTTCTTTTTGTAGGAGCTGTTCTACTACTGTTTTTCTCTGGGTATTGCTAGTATTTCAGATTTGCTCATGATTAAGGTCTGTTGAACACGATAAGTGCGTACAAATCCATCATGGAAGTTTCACTTTCCTTGTTTAGAAGCTTCACTTTGTACCAAAGATGAAACAGTGAAACAGTCCTTATAACAACCAAGACTTTTTTTTTTTTGGTTGGTCGTGGGGCCTGAACTCTGGGCCTGGGCGCTGTCCCTCAGCTCTTCAGCTCAAGGCTAGCGCTCTACCACTTGAGCCACAGCGCCACTTCCGGCTTTTTTTCTTTTTGCTTATGTAGTGCTGGGGAATCGAACCTAGGGCCTCATGCATGCAAGGCAAGCGCTCTACCACTGAGCCACCTTCCCAGCCCCCAACCAAGACATTTTTATTTAAACTCATTTGGGTTGTGAGCTTACTGATGGGCGATGAGTACATACTGAACTTGAAATTAGACACATTATGTTTTATTAGTGTAAAAGCTTCAATCTCCATGAGTCTTCCTAGACTATTTTGGGGCACATTCTTTAAGAATTGTATCAATTCATGGCAATAGCATTATGAACACCATTGATAAAAGCAGTGGTGAAAGGATGATTTTGATAAAGAGGAAAAAAAGGTTTTTTTGAATCAGTTGTGTGGTATGAGCTCAGGGCCTGTTTGCTGTCTTTGAATTCCTTTGGTGCAAGGCTTAGGGCTCTGCAACTTTGAGACACAGCTCCACTTCCAGTTTTTGAGTGGTTAGTTGGAGATAAGCATCTCACAAGGACTTTTCTGCCCTGGCTGGCTTCAAACCTCAATGCTTGGATCTCAGTCTTCTGAATAGCAGACATGAGCCACCTGCACCTAGCAGTAAAGAGAAATCTTAGATCCTCATTTTTAGTGGTACTAGGGCTTACATGACTAAAGGATCGTCGAAGTTAAAAACCCCCAAAGTACAGCTGACTCAGAGTTAAATTGTTTAATTTCCTTAATTTAAATATTTACTGTGTAAGGTTTAAAGACCTAATGAAGGCAGATGGTGTCAGTTATAGGTACCAAAATATATAATGCCCCGTGTATTAAGTACTTTGCATGTTAAGAGCTTGTTACTTACTTATTTGTTGTTGGTAAGGGGTTTAACTTAGGGCCTCATGCTGTCTAGGCAGGCTTTCTACTGATGAGCCAGGCCTCTCGTCCTTGTGCTACGTATTTTTGGAGATAGAATCTTGCACCTCCTACTTCCACATGCCTGAACATGGATCCTCCTGTTTTTTGATGCCATACTACACCCATCTTCTTCCTTTAAGATAGTCTTTCAAACAAGTGTGTTGGAGTTTGCCTTTTTGCCCTTGTTTTCTATCCATTAAGTTTTAATTAAGCTCATATTAAATCCATAAATATGCGCCATAACTTTTATGAAGGAGACCTGAAATAATTTGGTAAAAACTAAAATCTTTGCTCTGGCTAGGAAAAATGGAGTATTTGGTGTAATTTAGTTTCCTAAAGAATTGAGAATTATCCCTTTGAAGGTCTACAGTTCTTGGAAAAAAACCTTTCTAATGATTTTAATAACTTCACCAACACAGTGAATTTACTTGATAACTAATATCTCACTTCATGAATGTTAATATTGTGTTGTGCTATAATAAATGTACTCTCATTAAGATTTAGGTAAGCTAGGGCTGGGATTGTGGCTCAGTGAGGGAGTGGCACTTGCCTCGCATGCATGAGGCTCTGAGTTTGATTCCTCAGCACCACATAAGCAGAAAAAGCCAGCAGTGATGCTGTGGCTCAAGTGGTAGAGTGCTAGCCTTGAGCTGAAGAGCTGAGGGACAGTGCCCAGTCCCAGAGTTCAGGCCTCAGGACCGACGAAAGAAAGGAAGGAAGGAAGGAGAAAAAAAAAGACTTAGTTAGCTTTGAGGGTACTTTGATTCTCCTTTCATCTCAGACCTGTCTGCTTTTTAATCCCTCAGTCCACTTTTTGATCTTCTCTTCCCCCCTTTGCTAGGAGGCTAGCAACTCATAAAGAATTTGTATTTTGAACATAGTTGTATATCTTATTTTGATGTTTGTGTGTGTTCTTGTTTTGTGTAGGTCATTTGTGGGTGAGTTTAAAATTATATGTTGGGTTTAAGCCTTATATGTTGAGGATAGTCATACACATTTCCATTATTGTTCTCTTTTTTGTGTGTTGGGGTAGGGGGGTCATGGGTCTGTGGGCCTGGGAGCTGTCCCTCAGCTCTTCAGCTCAAGGCTAGTGCTCTACAACTTGAGCCACTGTGCCAAACTTCTGGTTTTCTGAGTGGTTTATTGGCGATAAGAGTCTCAGGGACTTTCATGCCTGGGTTGGCTTTGCACATTGATCTCAGATCTCAGCCTCCTGACTAGCTAGTATTACAGGTCTGAACCACTGGCACCCAGCCTATTATTGTTCTTGACATACACAATTGATGGAAAGTGTTTTCTTTCTTTGTTGGTGATTCGTTGTTTTTTTGTCATGCTGGGATTCAAAACCAGCATCTCATGCATGCTAGGCAAGTGCTCACTCTATGATTGTGTGCTCTATATAGTTTTTTTTTTTTTTTTGTCGGTCGTGGGGCTTGAACTCTGGGCCTGGGCGTTGTCCCTCAGCTCTTCAACTCAAGGCGAGCGCTCTACCACTTGAGCTACAGTGCCACTTCCATCACTCTATGATTGAACTACCTCCCCAGCCCTGGGCCAGGTTTTCTTTCTTTTTATTGCTATTATAAAGTTGATATACAGAGGGGTTACAGTTACATGAGTCAGGTAATGAGTACAATCCTTTCAAACCGTGTCTCCCTTTCCCTCATTCTCTCCCAGTTTTTCTAGTTACTTGCTTGTTATTCCATATTTAAAAGGTAGGTAGTAATAAGTTTTAATTTTAGGAGATACTCAAATTGAGGATCATTAATATATCCAGCTCTGACTCATTTTTATCAGTGAATCAGTAACTTCATCCCATGTTTAAAATAGAGTTTCAAGCATTACACTTAAGGTACTATGTTTTATTTTAGTAATATAGAAACAGTCTTCTATAGATGAATATATAGTCTGACCCTGTAGAATTCCTACTAGTTTCACTTAGCTTTGGTCATATTTGTTCCAAGCAGTGCTGTTGAAGTTAGCAGCTGTCAGCTGTTAGACTCCCGAATTTAAATTTCTAGGCCCTTTATTTTAGATTTTAACCTTTAGCACTTACTATAGGGCCACAAACTAGTATGTCGTGCTTATTTGTAGTGGAGTGTGAAGAATTAGATGTAGAGGCTCTGCAATACTCACTTTGCTATGATCTTGCCTCCAAAAGTTGGGTCCTGATACCTATTTTTATTAGCTGGTTCTTCCTCTTTGTTTTGTCAGAACCTTGTTTATTTCTTTTTATTTTTTTACTACCATAAGGGTAAGCTACTAGAACCCAGCCCCTGCATTCTTTTATAGTATTATTTCTGTTATTTGGAAAGCACTGGTTTACTTTGGGTAATTCAGTCTTTCTTACTTTCTCTCCTTCTCCCTCTCTCTTCTTTCATGTCAGTAACAGAGCTTGAACTTGGGGCCTGGGTGCTGTCCCTGAGCTGTTTTGCTCAAGGCTAGCACTTTAGCACTTGAGCCACAGCTCCCACTTCCAGGTTTGGCTGATTAATTGGAAATAAAGAGTGTTTGAACCACAGTCCTCAGATCTCAGTCTCCTGATTCACTAGGGTTATATACGTAAAGCCACTGACACCTGGCGACAGTTTCTTCCTATTAAAAAAAATCAGTTTTGGGGGCTGGGAATGTGGTAGAGTGGTAGGATGGTGGTAGTAGTAGTAGTGGTAGTGGTAAACTGTTTGCCTAGCATGCATGAAGCCCTGGGTTCGACTCCTCAGTACCACATCACAGAAAAAGCTGGAAGGGGCGCTGTGGCTCAAGTGAGAGAGCTCTAGCCTTGAGCAAAAGAAGTTCAGGGACAGTGCCTAGGCCCTGAGTTCCAGCCCCAGGACTGGCAAAAAAAAAGTCAGTTTTTAACATGCTGTGGCTTTTGTTCTTTTAAAGAGATGTCTGTTTTCTCTGCAGGAATGTATCCTGTCAGGTATAATGTCAGTGAATGGAAAGAAGGTTCTCCACATGGATCAGAACCCATATTATGGAGGTGAAAGTGCGTCTATCACGCCACTGGAAGATGTACGTATTTATAGGAATTCATATACCTTTGTAGTTGAAGGATTTTACCACTTGGGTTGTTTTTGTTTTATTAACTAGAAAGTCTGTAGCACCATGGTTCTTTAGGAGCTTCTACTTTGGGACTTATAGAACTTTAAATTGTGACTTCGTTGCCATGTAGCATTTAATACCATAGTGGGAGTGGGAGGAATGGTAGGGAACCTGGTGTGTGCCTGGCATGGTACCAGTCTTCTCTCCAGAGTCTTACTGATTGTCTTACATTTATCCCCACTTTTCTGATTACAGAAATGTGTTTGTGGGGTTAACATTTCAGAGTGGCTTGTGAAACATGTGTCGTGATTCCCAGTTTTTAGGGGATGGGCACATGAACTATTTTCTGTCTACTAAATTGTTTATTTCTCTGTGTGGGTCTTGTAGACCATGTAGATACACGTATGGATATGAGCTGTACTATGTTCTCTGTGTGTGTGTGAGAGAGAGACAAAGAAATTTGTACATGTATTCCATGTTTTTTACATATTCAGTGACTTATTGAACTTCATACTTACATGTCATAAAGATTTTTTTCTGTATTTAAGAATACAGGGCTGGGAATGTGGCTTCAAGTGTTTGCCTAGCATATATGAAGCCCTGGGTTCGATTCCTCAATACCACATAAACAGAAAAAGCCAGAACTGGTGCTGTGACTCAAGTGGTAGAGTACTAGCCTTGAGCAGAAGAATCTCAGTGACAGTGCCCAGGCCCTGAGATCAAGCACTGGCCAAAAAAAGAAAAAAGAATAAGAGAGAATACAGACAAGTTGAAAGACTATTTGTATCAAAATCCTTCCATTTGAATTGAGCAATTAATGTTTTGATACATTTGTTCCATGTCTTTTTATTATTGTTGTTAATGGTTCGGGGTTATTCTTGTGTGTGTTTCTTTGTTTGAGATAAAATAGAGCCCAGGCTAGCCTGAACACTCATGATCCTTTGGCCTCTGCTTTCTGAGTGCTGGAATTACAAGCATGTATCACCACACTCAGCTTTGCTCTGTTGGGTTTGAACCATTGAAAGTAATGTAGACATGATAACATACAGCTGTTAAATAGAACATTATCCTCCTGCATAATCATAATATCATTACATGTTTATGAAAAATGACAATGTCTAGACTCAGGTTTTCCATTGATCTCTGACTGTTTAAGTTTTGCATTCCTGTTGTTTCTCTTAATTCTCTTAGTCTACAAAAGACTACCTCACTTCCCCCCTTTCTTTTCCTTTGGAGAAGGCTAGGATATTTTATAGGTTGTTGGTTATTTCCTTCTACATTGCATTAAAGGCACATAATGTCAGGTTACCCCTACTGTGAATGATGTTTACAGCTTTGGTTGGGGTGATGACATCGTTCAGATCTCTTCTTGTAGGTCATCTGTGCAGGGACATGCTGGCATTGTTCCTTCCACACTAGTATACTTACTGTTGCTCTTAAGACAAACAAGCTTTCTTCTCTCCTTTACCATTCCCTTTCCTCCTCATTAATTTTTATTCAGTTGTTGCTAGTGTTACTTAGGGATGGGGAACCTTTTTCCTGTTATTTCTGCCAAAAGACATTTGGATTGTTTTTGTTTTGTTTTTGGTGCCTATCCTGGACCTCGAATTCAGGCACTGAGCACTGTCCCTGAGCTTTTCTGCTCAAGGCTAGTGCTCTACCACTTGAGCCACAGTTTTACTTGTGGATTTTTGGTGCTAAACTGAAGATAGGAATCTCATGGACTTTCTTTCCTAGCTGGACTGGCTTAGAACTGCAATCCTCAGGTGTCAGTCTCCTAAGTAGCTTGTTTACAGGTGTGAGCCACTGGTCCCTAGCCCCATTTAGATATTTATAAGATTATTTGCAGCCCATAAAAAATTACCAGTACAGAAGACAGCTCTGGGAAGTTGAAAAGAAGTACAAAAAAAGCATATGTGTTTATTTTGTCATATGCCAAATATTTCCTGTGCCATACACAGCCTTCACCGGACATTTCCTGTTCCGAGTAGGAATTAAAAGGTTGAATTCATATTCTCAAACTTTTTTCCTTCCTTCCTCTTTCCCTCCTTCTCTCCCTCCCTCCCTCCCCCCCACTCTCTTCTTTCTTTCTTTCTTTTCTTTTCTTTCTTTCCGTCTTTCCTTCTTTCCTTCTCCCTCCCTTTCTTTTCTTTTCCTTGCTTTCTTTTCCTTCCTTACTTTCTATCTTTCTTTCTTCCTTTCTTTCTTTCTTTCTCTCTTTTTCTCTTTCTCTCTCCCTCCCTCTCTTCCTCCCTCCCTCTCTCCCTTCCTTCCTTTCATTCTTTCTTTCTTTTTCTTTCTCTTTCCGTCTTTCCTTCTTTCCTTCTCTCCCTCCCTCTTTCTTTTCCTTCCTTCCTTTTCTTTTCCTTCCTTCCTTTCTATCTTTCTCTCTTTCTCTTTCCCTCCCTCCCTCCCTCCCCCCTCCTCCCCTCCCCCCCTCTCTTTCTTTCTTTCTCTTTCTGTCATGGGGTTTAAACTCAGGGCCTGAGTGCTATCCCTAAGCTTTTTTGCTCAAGGCTAGTGCTCTACCACTTTTAGCCACAGCTCCATTTCCAGTTTTCTGGTAGTTACTTGGAGATAAGATTCTCACAGACTTTTCCTGCCCCGGTTGGTTTTGAACTATGATCTTCAGAGCTTAGCCTTCTAAGTAGTTAGTATTAAAGGCATAAGCCACCAGCATCTGGTTTATATTCTCATACTTTTAAACCACAAACTTTCTTTTATCTAAGCTTATACTTAGCTCATAGAAAGTAAAAATGAATTGGCTATCCAATACATACCCACCCACATCGACCAACACCTGCAAAAGTCACATAAGACAAGTTTATGGAGATGATGGATATATTTAGTTCTTTGTGGTGATTTAATAATAATGGGTATATGAATATGTCGAGGCTTATTACTGTAAACCTTAGGTGTGTGCTACAATTTGTACTTCAGTTATTTCTCAATAGAACTTGAAAATTTTAACTAATTTTAGTTTTCCTCTGACATAATTCAAATTTAGTTTTTCAATTCTTTCATACCACAGAAGCAGAACTAAGCCTTTCTTTCTTTTATTCAGGAGAGAATGAGTTTAAGTGATTTCTACAAAAAATAAATACACCTCTAGAACTAGTGTATGTCACTGACACACAGTTTTATATTCTTGCTTTTCTACTAGTAACAAAAGCAAACTTGTGTATTTTAGCACTCGTGAGTTACATAATATATTTAATTTACAAATGTATTGGAATCTTGATAAAAATGTTACCTGATTAAAAGTAAAACTCCTTCATACTTTCCCTTACATAGTAATGTTTAGTTATTATTGGCAAAGCCACTTATTCATTTTATAATTAAAATAAAATTTTCTTACATTATGGAAATTCTTTGTTTTACTTTTAGTTATACAAAAGATTTAAATTACCAGGAGTACCACCAGCATCAATGGGGAGAGGAAGAGACTGGAATGTTGACTTAATTCCCAAGTTCCTTATGGCTAATGGTAAAGAATTCTAACTTAATTTTGAATCTGATTTGGAAGTAAAAACTAACTCTTGGACAGAATTATTGTGGGTGTGAGGAACTGGGTTTTGTGGAATGCCAACAGTATGGTTAATAAATGATCCATTAGGAATATCTGAAGTCAATAAGAATGAGGGGAGAACTAACTAATAAACAGCTCTGGAGAAACAAAATTATGATGCAGCACTATACAAACCAAAACCAAAAGCATTTTGTAAATGTGACTTTGTAAGCATTTGACACAGTTATAAACATTTGGCACAATTGTGTAGTACATACCAAAATTGTGATTTTCTTTTTGACTGACTTCCCTCTTGATGCTTTGGTAACAGTCTTCAATAACTAGATCTTCAGAAACTGTCATTTTAATGTTTTTCAACTTTGTAGCTTTTAAAATATTTTGTATACTTTCATATTAATATTCCCTTATTTTAGAAGCATAAAATATTTAAATTGCTGTGATACTCTTTTTCTAAGATGACATTTAAAAACTAGATTCTTGGTTCTAAATCTGTTTCCCATGAAGTAAGTATGTACTGCCCTTTCTTTTTTCTGTTTATATTTTGTAGTTTGTATTAATACAAAGAGTTGGAAGTTTAAATATGCTCTGAAATTTAAAATGAACCAAATTCTTTAGAAATGAATCATAGAAAGTTTTATTCTCAAGTATTATTATTAAATTAGAAAACAGCTGGGTGCTAGTGGCTCATTCCTATACTCCTTGCTACTCAGAATGCTGGTATCTGAGGAGAATTGCAGTTCTAAACTAGCCTGGGCAGGAAAGTCCATAAGACTGATCTCCAATTAAGCACCAGAAAAGCCAGAACTGGAGCTGTGGCTCAAGTGATAGAGCTCTTGCCTTCAGTGAAAGAAGCTTAGGGACAGTGCTCAGGCCTTCAGTCCAAGCCTCAGGATTGGCATACAGACACAAAAATAGAAATATAGGTTAAAGGAAATAAATTTACATAACCAAAATTTCACCATTAAAATTTAATAAGATTGACTGTTTTAGCATATGTGTATGTATGTATAGATATATACAGATGTATATATCACACACACATAAATCTTGTCCCAGTAAACATTGCACTTTTCAGCTAGTGTGGTATGAATGCTTATGTGTGTGGCGGAGAGGGAGAAAGAATGCATTAATGATAAGTCTTTACCGTTTACTTCCTAATTATGGCTGTGACCTTCTTAAAAAGACTTTAAATTGCAATGTTTGCTTTCATTAGTAATACTACCCTTACCCAACAACCTTTAATATTATTCATTTTATTTTTTGTCATTTTGTCCTATTTGAAGGTAACAGAATGAGGTTTAGAAATATATCAGCTGGGGAAGTGGCGCTGTGGCTCAAACAGTAGAGCGCTCACCTTGAGCTGAAGAGCGCAGGGACAGCGCCCAGGTCCAGAGTTCAAGCCCCACAACCAACAAAAAAAAAGAAAAGAAAAGAAATATATCAGCTGGGCTGAGAAGGTGGCTCAGTGGTAGAGTGCTTGCCTCACACGCATGAGGCCTTCAGCACCACATAAGCAGAAAAGGCAAGTGATAGAGCGCTTGCCTTGAGCTGAAGAGCTGAGGGACAGCGCCCAGGCCCAGGGTTCAGGCCCCACAACCGGCAATAGCAAATAAATACATATTTATATCAGCTTTCCTAGGTAGTGAACTGGCCAGCCTGTACTCTGCACATTTTTCTACGTTTAGTGTTTGAGCATTCTTGGGCTTATAGGAAGTTAGAACTCATTGCAAGCCTTGTTCTTTATCTGATGTTCATTTAAGTTTAATGAATATAAGTTGACTTAGACATTCAAATATTTTATTGTCTCTTTGAAATATAATAGCCGGGTGCTAGTAGCTCACACCTGTAATTCTAGCTACTCAGGAGACTGAGATCTGTCAATCACGGTTCAAAGCCAGCCTGGGCAGAAACTCTGTGACACTCTTATCTCCAATAAACCACTAGAAAACTGGAAGTGGTGCTGTGGCTCAAGCGGTAGAGCACTCGTCTTGAGCTGAAGAGCACAGGGAAAGTGCCCAGAATTCAAGCTTCACAACCGGCCAAAAAAAAAAAAAGAAGCCTAAATAAGCAGCCTAAATAAAATTGCAGTAATATTATTAATTCTAAACCTCCTACTTCAAATAAGTAAAATACATAGATTTTGCAAAGCAAGTTGGTAAGATTTAGTATTGAAGGTACAACATTTAAAGAACTTTGTAAGTGTACAGTAGGTATACATTCTGGTTCTACCATTTAAATAAAGCCATAGATGTTTCTTTGGTAGGAGTTATTGGACGATGTAATGAAAAATTTGGCAGCTGCTAATATTAGAAATGTGTAAATGTACATTTATTTCTGGTTTGTCTTCTTTTTTTCTTTGGTGCTGGTACTAGAACTTGAACTCAGGGCCTCATGTTCTCACCTGGTTTCTTTGTTCTACTGCTTTGGCTACACATCTACTTCTGGCTTTTTGGTGGTTAACTGGAGATGAGAGCTCACAGATTTTTCTGCCTAGGCTGGCTTTGAACTGAGATCCTCAAAACTCAGCCTCTTGAGTAGCTAGGATTAAAGGTGTGAGCCACCAGCACCTGGCAAGTTAATATTTTTTACTAACATATATTTATTGGGAGAGGGAGTTGCATGATGACTTTTCTGTACATGCATAGTATTTCTTTTAATTTCCTATGATACTAAGGTTTATATTATAGTTTGAATTATATGACTTCTAGGTCAGCTGGTTAAGATGCTGCTTTATACAGAGGTCACTCGCTATATGGATTTCAAAGTGATCGAAGGGAGCTTTGTCTATAAAGGAGGAAAAATCTACAAGGTTCCTTCCACTGAGGCAGAAGCCCTGGCATCTAGTAAGTGATTTCATTTTTTTTTTCCCCCACTCAGAATCATGAGATTTTGTAGTGGAAAGGAATCTCAGAAACTAGTCTCCAAGTATTATTGAATATCTGTGTGTGCCTGATGTTGTTCAGGCAATTTAAACAGAGGAGGAGAAGGGAGATGAAACTAGGAAAGTTTCCTTTTCATTGTCTTCTTACCAGCTACCTATTATTTGTAGGAATACTAACCAGTAGGAAAAAACTGAAAACTATGTGTAAAGAGGTAATTTATAGCTCTCACTTCATCTGGTGAGGGTGTGTGTGTGTGTAAGTAAAAAGCAGTGAACTTGACTATCTAGAACTTCATTAAACAGTGACCTGTAGTATAGTCTACTTCCAAATTATTTTGATGCAATTTATCCTTGATGTCTTAAATGTCTTTCCCAATAGATGCCAGAGTATCCAATAGATGCCAGAGTATATTTTAACATGCTGAAGAGGAAAAGAAAAAGCATTCAGAGCCGGGCGCTGGAGGCTCACGCCTGTAATCCTAGCTACTCAGGAGGCTGAGATCTGAGGATCGCGGTTCAAAGCCAGCCCGGGCAGGAGAGACCGTGAGACTCCTATCTCCAATAAACCACCAGAAAACCAGAAGTGGCGCTGTAGCTCAAGTGGTAGAGCGCTCGCCTTGAGCTGAAGAGCTGAGGGACAGCGCCCAGGCCCAGAGTTCAAGCCCCATGACCGACAAAAAAAAAAAAGAAAAAGCATTCAGAATTTTTGGTGGTGGGCTGTGTGGATCAGAGTTGTCAGGGACAGATATTGAGATGCCTTCATAGATAATGTGCTTGTCAATCACATTTACTCTGTATGAGTAAGAGACAATTCAACTTTAAAATTTAAAGATACTGGCTATAAAGATTTGTATTTGTATGGTCAAATTAAAGTCTTTGTAATGTCCAGTTTTAATTATGTGGTTAAAAAAATGAAACTGGAAGCCATGTGGTTCAGATTTTCCTATCTTAAATCATACTTTATATCAGAAGAGCTGAAGTTAAATGACATGTATGTTTAAACTTCCTCCATGCTTTCCTTTGCTTAGTATTCTATTGTGAATGTGTGGTTTTTGAAAAATTGTTTTGTAGGCTTAATGGGACTATTTGAAAAACGTCGCTTCAGGAAATTTCTAGTCTATGTTGCCAACTTTGATGAAAAAGATCCTAGAACTTTTGAAGGTGTTGATCCTAAGAAGACGTCAATGCGAGATTTGTATAAAAAATTTGATCTGGGCCAAGATGTCATAGATTTTACTGGTCATTCTCTTGCACTTTACAGAACTGATGAGTAAGTAACTGATGGCCTTTTTTTTTTTTTTTTAATTTTATTTTATTTTATTTGAGAACATACTGTACAGAGGGGTTACAATTACATGGGCAGGATAATGCATACATTTCTTACCAAGCATTGCAGCCTCCTCCTTTGTTTACCCTTCACCTCCCTTCCCAGCCTCCCCCCTCCCCCCCACCCAATCATACCTCCCCCCCCCCCCCACACCGACATTGTAAAGCTGGTTTTGACATGACATTTTGTACTTCTCATTGTTGCAACAGGTCCACCTGAATCCTTAAACGACTTGTTTGTCCCCATCTCCTCCACATGTTATACTGACATCAAATATAGTGAAAGCGGGGGTTACACTGTGGGGGAGGGACATACAAAGCAACAAAGAAATAACCTTATAAATGTGTTAGAAACACATGCATGAAAGAAACAAAAACATTAAAATACATATTTAAGGGTTCGTTTTCCTAACATCACATTATCTGACCTTTTCCACTTGACTCATACCTATACTAGATATTGCAAATAAGGAAAACCATGGGACCTATGTTTCTTTGGGCCTGGCTTACTTCACTTAATATAATTTTTTCCAAGCCTTTCCATTTCCTAACAAATGGGGAAATGTCATTCTTTCTGATGGAGGCATAGAATTCCATTGTGTATATATACCACATTTTCTTGATCCATTCATCTACTGAGGGGCATCTGGGTTGGTTCCATATCTTAGCTATGGTAAATAATGCTGCAATAAACATAGTTGTGCTGGTAGCTTTAGTGTGGTCTTTTTTGTAAACATTTGGGTAAATGCCCACAAGTGGGATTGCTGGGTCATAGGGGAGTTCTATGTGAAGTCTTTTGAGGAACTTCCATACTGCTTTCCAAAGTGGTTGAACAAGTTTACATTCCCACCAACAATGAAGTAAGGTTCCTTTCTGTCCACATCCCCTCCAGCATCTGTTGTTGTTAGAGTTCTTGATTTTTGCTGTTCTAACTGGAGTGAGGTGATATCTCAATGTTGTTTTGATTTGCATTTCTTTTATGGCTAGGGATGTTGAACATTTCTTCATGTGTCTATTGGCCATCCTTCTTTCTTCTTCAGAGAAGCTTCTCTTTAAGTCTTTCGCCCACTTATTTATTGGGCAGTTGTTTCTTTGAGGATTTGTTGTTGGGTGGTTTAATTTTTTGAGTTCCAAGTATATTTTAGATATGAGCTGATGGCCTTTTTTGACTTGTAGTTTTCTTAGAACTTTTAAGTGAATTTCCCAGATCTCCAAAGTGGAAATTTTAACAGCAATTTTATAGCTGTATTATACTAGGAATGAAGCGGTTCTAATGGCAAATTGATGTTGCAACCTTGGAAGTGAAATAAGAAGATAATAGCTTGAGAAAGATTTTAAATTGAACAAGAAAACCAAACGCTTATTTCTTATTTCTTTTTTTCTAGCTACTTAGACCAGCCATGTTGTGAAACCATTAACAGGATTAAACTTTACAGTGAGTCTTTGGCAAGATATGGTAAAAGCCCATACCTTTATCCACTCTATGGCCTTGGAGAACTGCCTCAAGGATTTGCAAGGTAAGAGCCTATGTTTAACATTGATTCTGAACTTTATTTTGAGTAGATGTATATAACCTGTGATTTGACTGTTGAGATATACTCCTGAATAGTGAGAGGCCATTCATCTTTTTTTTTTTTTTTTAAAGATTCGCTTCTCCTTTTTTCTCCTTTTGTTATTTTTTTCTGAGACTTTTTATTCTATTTCATTAAAAAAATAATGTCTTGGGGCTGGGGGTTTAGCCCAGCGGAAGAGCGCCCGCCCGGCGCACACAAGGCCCTGGGTTCGGTCCTCAGCCCTGGGGAAAAAAAAAATAATAATAATGTTTTGGCAGTAGTAGGGTTCCAATCGAAGTCTTCATGCTTCCTGGGCAGATGCTCTGCTGCTTCAAGGATACCTCTAGCCCTTTTTGCTCTCTTATTTTTGAGATAAGGAATTTTATCCAGGCCAGCCTGGACTGTGATCCTCCAATTTCTACTTTCCACTTTAGATACAATGACAGGTTTGTGCTACTATGTTGAGATGAAATGTTGCAAACATTTTCCTCTGGCTGGTGTGGAACCAAGATTCTCCTGATCTCTACCACCTAGGGGAACTGGGTGGTAGAGAACGGTGGTACCACTGTTGCCAGATACATTGTTTTTGTTTTTTTTTAAATAAAGTTTCTAAACAGTTGAACACGGAGCTTCAATAAAACAAAATTCAGTTTGACAAAGTGCTAGTGCTCGTTGCAACTCTTGAGGTTATTGAGGTTCTTTAATCTCTTTCGTTGGCTCTCATGTTCAAAAATGCCTGTTCATGTATCTTCAGTTTCACTGACTACTTCTACTTCTTTTTTGTTTGTTTGCTTGATAAGGGGATGCTGAGAATTGATCTCTGCCACTGACTTTCACCCCAGCCCTGTTTATTGTTGTTTTGGGACAGGACCTCACTAAATTCTCTTGGTTAGACTTGAACTCATGATCCTCCTGCCTCAGTCTCTCAAATACCTTGGATTCAGGTTTACAGCTCCTTAACCTGGGTTTTCCTGCTGTACTCAAGTATATGGGAATGGAGTAAGTCAGGCTACTCGCACCCTAGCTTATGGAGGGAGGGCTTGGGCCTTTACTTCCCCAGGACTAGAATTCATCACACCTATATAACCTTGAGTCATGCACATGTGTGCTACCTTAGGTAACACCAAGACATAGGAATCCTTGAGATCCGGTCTGTGACCTTGTGTGACTGCTGAAGGACAGGGTCCAGTGCAGTTATACCACTGTTGGACAGTGAGTTGCCATTGGAGGACAGGATGTAAGGGGTGCTCCTGCTGGAGAATAGGATGTAGAGAAATACGGATAGACAGGATGATGGATAGGATGTAGAAGAGTATGGGGACAGGATATAGAAGAGTATGTATACAGTATGTACAGTAGGTATACTTGTGAACAGAATGAAGCTGGTGCTGTTGTGGAGTCCAGGAGCTATAGTAGTTGGGATGGGCCAGTGAGCAGCGTGCTGTTGTGCTATGGTTGCTTTTACTGCTGGTGATGTGTGTGGATGGAACATGACCTCCATCCCCATCCTACCTGAACCAAGAGAAAAATCTGAAAAGAACCTGTTTATTCCATTCAGTGACTTTTTTATGTTACACCTTCTAGTTTTAAAATTTCTTTTCCTTTTTTTTCTTTGTTTTTGCCAATCCTGGGGCTTGAACTCAGGGCCTAGGACTGTTCATGGGCTTCATTTGCTCAAGGCAAGCACTCTACCACTAAGCCACATTCCCAGCCCCTAAAATTTCTATTTTTTACATGACATTTTTACAAATTTCTCTGAAGAAGGATATTTGTCCTTGGGCATATTTACAACAGCTGTCTTTTTACCTGTGCCGTTTGACATCTGGACCTTTGTATTTGTTTCTGTTGATTGCTTTTTCTGTTTACTTTGGATCATATTTTTACACTTTTTCATGTGTTAGTAGTTACAGATTATATACAGGATAAATGGATAGGATAGGTAGAGATTCTCTGAAAAGCTGGTTTTTTTTAAATTAATTTTTTTAAATTAATTTAAATTATTAACTTGTGGAGGCTTGATTTTACTTTCTTAGGGTAAATCTTTTTTACTTTGAATCTTTGAACACTAAGGTGTGAAGTCTTTCTGGGGTCACCATTCTCCAAAACTGCCACTTAAAACTGTAACCTCAGCTCAGCTTTTATCATTTGAAGTTTGTCTTTGGATCTCTTGGATTCTCCCTTTTGGGATGTGTGTGTGTGCACACACATGTGTGCACACATGTATGACCAGTACTGGGTCTTGAATTCAAGGCCTGAGTGCTCGTTTTTAGCTTTTCATTCAAGGCTGGTGCTCAGGGCTCAGGATTATAGGCTTTAGACCCCAGTGCCCAACTGGATTCTCCCTTTTGTATGAGCAACTTTTAATATTTGAAAAGTTTATACAGACTCATTAAATTCTTTGTACACACACCCCATTTTTTTTTTTTTTTTTTTTTTTTTTTTTACAGGGTTTCCCTCCTACACACGCTTTTTTGTGTAGTCCTGGGGATTGAACTCAGGGCCTGGACACAAGTAGCTACTCCTCTCCTACGCCCCTCCCCATTCCCCATCTCCTGCCTGTGCTGGTCTTGTGGCTTGAACTCAGGGCCTTGGTTCTGTCCCTGCGCTTTTTTGCTCAAGGCTAGTGCTTTACCACTTGAGTCATACCTCCACTTCTAGCTTGGTAATTGAAGATGAGTCTAAGGGACTTTACTGTCCAAGCTGGTTTTGAACCTGCAACCCTCAGATCACAGCCTCCTGAATAGCACCAGTGTGTGACACTGGTGCCCAGCCTCCCCTACAGACTACCCCAAATTCCACCTTACCTCAAATCTACAGACTGCAGGCTTCCCATTTCTGTCCTGGCTGTCTGAACCTGTCTGTATTACATAGACAGAGGTGGTTTCCTCAGAAGAGCCCTGTAAATCATGTAAATTGCTTTGCCACTTGTTTCTCTTCTAATTTCTTCTCCATTTTCTGCTTGCTTTTCTCCTGGGCCTTTTGATAATCTTTGTTTCTAAGTATACAATTTATGTGCGGAACTAGACTTTTTTACAAGCTATCTCTCAAATACTGGTCATTGGATCCTTTTGATGTGGTAATGGTATGAGAAATTAACTCAGCTTATTAAATCCATACTTTACCTATAGATTCTATAACATCCTTCTAGAAAGAAATTGAACAAATAGTCCTTAATACATTCCAGACCTAAGAAGGGAGACTTATGCAGCTGAAACAATTCTGTATTATAATGGAGGTTTAACAACCTTTGTAGGCTAAGTGCTATTTATGGAGGCACCTACATGCTGAACAAGCCCATTGAAGAAATCATTGTGCAGAATGGAAAAGTAGTTGGTGTAAAATCTGAAGGAGAGGTAAGTAGCTTTTACAATTTTAAAATTACATTCTTGTGAAAAAAGTGCTTATTTGGAGGTGGACATTGACGCTAGCTTCTAGACTATACGATTTTGTTAGGTGGCCGGTGTTCCCCATGATTGTTGTGTAGTTGATGTGCCTTGGGTTGTTTTTAATATGTTAACCTTTTCTGGTTTGCTTTGCTCTTTTAAGACTAAAATATGTAGTACTATGGAATTTAAAAGTATCCCATATTTAAAGGGTATTTTGGAGTCTGTCTCCAGAATTTTCAGATTTTTGTTTGGCTTTATTTTTACCATCCAGAATTTATTGGTTGAAATTGGGCTTAGCTAGTTGGTTAATATAGGATTCAGCTGTGGATCTGGTCATCCACATAGGCAGAGTTCTGAATAGTGTTACTCAAAGTTGAATACTCTGTAAACCATGCTAGTCTGGTTTTAGTGCATGTTCTGACACAGGAAGCCTTAGAACTCTGCCTTTTCTTAGAAACTCTCAGGTGAGCCCGGCACCGGTGGCTCAGGCCTATAATCCTAGCTACTCAGGAGGCTGAGATCTGAGGATCAAGGTTCAAAGCCAGCCCTGGTAGGAAAGTCCCTGAGACTCGTTATCTCCAATAAACCACCAGAAAACCAAAAGGGGTGCTGAAGCTTAAGTGGTAGAGTGCTCGCCTTAAGCTGAACCCAAGCCCAGAGTTCAAGTCCCATGACTGACCAAAAAAAAAATAAAGACTCAGGTGAAGATGCTATTGCTGGTCAGAGAGCTGTACGTTTTTAAATACATTGTTACTCATTCCTTCCTTTTGTCACCATACTGTTTAGTACTTCTGCCCTGTCTTAGTCATTGCCCTTGCCCGTTCTGCTAGTAATGCGTGCACTCCAAAATACCTTATTTGCTGTTGGTGCCTGGAAACCTAAAACGCTTTTGGTGTTTTGAGGCTGGGCTCTTTATTCTTTTTTTGGGGGGGTCCAGTCGTGGGGCCTGAACTCTGGGCCTGGGCGCTGTCCCTCAGCTCTTCAGCTCAAGGCTAGCACTCTACCACTTGAGCCACAGCGCCACTTCTGGCTTTTTTTCTTTTGGCTTATGTGGTGCTGAGGAATCGAACCCAGGACCTGCAAGGCAAGCATTCTACCACCGAGCAACCTTCCTAGCCCAGGCTGGGCTCTTTATAATGTAAATCTTATACTTGAATTCTTCTGCTTTACCCTTCCCAGTGCACTGAGCTATTAGTAAATGTAGAAACCTCAACCTTTTCGGGTGATTCAATCTCATGGGAAATGAGGATTTGAGATCAGATTTTAGTGAGGTTGAATAACATTTTGAGTTCTTGATATATTCCCTGTCATTTCATGGCTTTCTCATTTATACTGTCAATAGTACTTCTTGATGCACAAAAATTTAAAATTTCACAAAGACTACTTGGTCTATTTTTTTCTTTTCTTTTGTTGTCAGTGTCTGAGATGTAAGAAAGACATTATCAAGTTCAGTATCATGAAGCTTTTTTTTTGGGGGGGGGGGGGAAGGTGGGCTGGTTGTATGTCTCATGCGTGCAAGGCACTCTACCACAGAGCCAGCTTTCCAGCCCATGTTTTTGGTTTAGTCAAAAGTCATTTGACCATAAATGTGAAGCATTTATTGCTGGGTTCTTTATCTTGCATACCATTGCGTGGATGTAGCTTTATAGGGATTCCTCCAGCACTGTTCTTTTTTGAGGTAGTTTTGAATTCTAGATAGTCTTATGCATGAACACAGGATGTATTTCCATTTATGTCTTCTTTATAATCTTTTAAATATTTTGTTCTAGATTGCTCGCTGTAAGCAGCTCATCTGTGACCCCAGCTATGTAAAAGATCGGGTAGAAAAAGTGGGCCAGGTTATCAGAGTTATCTGTGTTCTCAGCCATCCCATCAAGAATACCAATGATGCCAACTCCTGCCAGATAATTATTCCACAGAACCAAGTCAATCGAAAGTCTGGTAAGTAGTAGATGTTGGTAGAAATTTGTTACATTGTTTAGGGTTTCAAACCCAGATACCTCATTTTGTACACTGAAGAAATTTTTGTATCATTTAAAGTTGGAGTCTTCCATCATTTTGACCCAATCTTCAACTCATTTGTTAGCCTTTGTTGTTGAGCTTCCAGAAGGGAAAATTTTGACTTAGTTCAGTCAGTAGATTCCATTTTGGGGAGCTGAAATGAGACCTAATGTTATCTGTGTGGTAGAGGAAGCCACTTACCATCATCTCAGTGGTGATTGGGAAGCACAGAGAGGGAGCAGAGTAGACTGACCAGTTGACCATTGATGAAGCCAGTGCCACCACAGTCCAGTTTTCCTATTAGCTTCACCAGATGGAGACCAAGTCTTTTAACACATGAGCCACAGCCAAACCATAACAAGATTAAAAGAAGTTCCAGTTATTAAATATATGTGTTCTTACTCTGACCCAGTTCATCTTCCTATTAAGCCTTGAAGATCTCTGCTCTTCCCAGTAGTTTTTATTCATAATTAAATCAATTATGTGAAATCTGGAATGTTCATGTCCCAGGGTTACAAACCATGAAAGGCTGAGCTGTTATTTGTTTGTAGATATCTATGTTTGCATGATCTCGTCTGCACACAATGTGGCTGCCCAGGGCAAGTACATTGCGATCGTTAGTACAACTGTGGAAACAAAGGAACCTGAGAAAGAAATTAGACCAGCTTTGGAGCTTTTGGAACCAATTGAACAGAAGTAAGTTGTATTCATTTATGTCAACCAGGATACAAACTGAGGTCTTAGTTTGGGCTCAATGGTAGTGAACCCGAGAACCAGGCTGGCAGCCATTGTTGTGGGCTGTCTTTCCTCTACCAACCTTAAACTTTGAAAATATAGGCAGAGATGGGGTGTGGGAACTAACCTGCCAGTTTCTTTTTCTCTTCCAGATTTGTTAGCATCAGTGACCTCCTTGTACCAAAAGATTTCGGAACAGACAGCCAGGTGCGTGTGACTTGACAAAAATGTATCAGGCTTTATAGGGAAATTGCCTATATAATCTTAAAATTCTCATAAACTTTTGTTTCCAGATCTTTATTTCCCGTGCATATGATGCTACAACTCACTTTGAGACAACGTGTGATGACATAAAAGACATCTATAAGAGGATGACAGGATCCGAGTTTGACTTTGAGGAAATGAAGCGCAAGAAAAATGATATCTATGGGGAAGACTAGCAGCAGTACATGTTATCTAATTAGGACACATTTAAAAATTGGCAAATAGTGCATATTGTATGAAATCAATATTGTAAGGCCTGGTTTGTAATCAAAATGAAGATTGAGAGTGCTGTAACCAGTAAATACTCCTCCCCTTCATCTCTCTAATATCATGTATTAACTTGTTTTCATGGAGTGGCTATTCAGAACTGGCTGTTTACCACATTCTGTTCTATTTAACCAACCAGACTGGCTTTTTTGTAGTGAAGGAGCAGTTTTAAACATACATTGTGATATTGATAGAGAACTTGGTACAGTATTTGTATCTTTTAATCAGTGTAGCCTTTGCAGTTGTGTGCTTCCACTGCTCAAGAGCTGGATCTATACAATTTGTATGCCATCTTGACATTGAATCTAAATTTTCTAGTTTGGGACAGCATTTCTTAAGTGTTGTGCATTATTACATTTTGTGTTATGTCAAGTATTATGGCAGGGCCCAAATAGGATTGCCACAAGTTTGGTTTATGGGCATAAGTTTCTAACCAAACTCCAGGCTTAAGGAGTCGTTTGGAGGAAGCCAGTATGTGGTGTTTTAACCTAGTAAAATTGATGAGAGAAGGGGAGAGGAACACATCTCAAAGCAGGTAAAGTGTAGAAGCATCTTGTTTCCCAGGTATGGCTTCTTCAGTGGACCAAGCTGCAATGCAGTATTGATTTGACAGAGCCTCTACTTCATTGATGTCTGTCTCAAAATGGCTCCAAATGATTTCTGTACTGCAAAATAAAGCCAAAATCTGGAAACCACCGCACTCATACATTGGTCTGTTTGTGTCATGATTGTGAATGCCACAGCACAGCTACTACACACTGCCTTTAGTAGGGCCCAGGTCAACACCAGGCAGGAGAGTCACCGGGTTTTTCACAGGCACTAACGCACAGCACCTCATCTGGACGTCAGATCAGGCCCTGTCCTGTGGCTTTCTTAGTTGACAGAATGTGACAGTTTTGCTTTCAGCAGCAGTTAGCAGGTACTGCCTTTTCTTCAGTGACGGCTGCCAATGCTGCAGTTTCCCAATGATGAACATCAACTCTCACTGTTAGGGAATGGGGAAAGGGATTAATCAGATTGTCATTGATGAGTTTCTCATGTTCCCACTGAGTGAAAAGAACATTTTCATAGCCTTCACTCAAAATTATATAATTCACGAACCATGCCACTGAAGCAAAAACATCATCACACATTTTCTGGTGGGCTGGCACAGAGGCAGCATGCTTTCATATGGTGTGGTGCAGTGAAACAGTAAAGGCAGGATGAAGGGAGCCTTGTGATACTGGATGGCCTTTCAGCAGGGAGAGAGAATGTCAGGTAGGGCTATATGTTCTTTTCCTTAGTAACACGAAGTGTACCAAGGGTAGTTATCTAGGTCCCTGCAAGTGTTAATAGGAAAATCTCAGTTAGTTAGTGAAAAGTTGTATTAATAGTCCTCATGAGAAAAACAACAGTAACAATGGCACCTTAGGTAAGTAGGAATGATGTAAAGCAATTGGACAGCCTGCTTCGCCTTTCTGCAGCTTGCTGCTCAATATCTTTGAAGGATGAGGGGAAGGGTTTTACCTGGGCCAAACCAAAAGGCGCTGGAAGCTAGTTAGTTACTCCAATGATTGGCATAAAAAGTGTTAAGATATTTCATACATTTTAATTAAATTTTGCTCTAAAATTCATTGCAGAAACAGGTGATTTTTACATTACTTTATTTAAAAAAGAAACAAACTAGTTATAAAAATCTTTGCTCCAAATAGTATCTTACAAATGTTTTTTGCTGGGTTTTGTGTCTTAAAGATTACTATAGAAATGATTTCTAATATCATAAATAAGTGATTGCTTTTTCTTCAGGGTGAGTTTTTGTAGTGCAGTATTTACAAAAACAGAAAATGTAAGTTTATAAATCTGTACCGTTTATAAAAGTGTTTTACCTTTCTGTAGTGTTGCTTTATATACAACAAAGAAAACATTTAATAAGTACATTTTTTACAAATGTGTCAAAACGTCTAAAATACCATGTTAGAAAAACAAAGCTTCGTTAAAGTTGATTTTGTCTATGTAAACATGAAGTTCTTGTCTTTAATAGGCTCAATTAAGTTTTGAAGGCATCTTAAAAATAACTTAAAATAGTACTTTAAACTACCACTCAAAGTTAATGACAACTACTATACCACTGTGAAGTCAGAAGTTCAAGAAAAGTAACAAAAGAGGAAACTGTTGTAGAACAGTATTTCAAGTGCGAGGAATCTTCATTTGCTGATGTCCTCCATGTGTAGGTAAGCTTAGTTGAATCACCTGTGGAAACAAAATTAGATGAAATAAACAAGTATTTTAATTTTTTATAGGCTACAGGACTTTAACTCATGGCCTACACACTGTCCCTGAGCTGTTTTACCAGTTTGAACCACAGCTCCACTTCTGGTGTTTAGGGAGTTAATTGGGAATAAGAGTCTCATGGACCTTGTTGCCAGGCTGCTTTTGAACCATGATCCTCAATCTCAGCCTCCTGAGCTACTAGCTAGGATTACAGGAATGAGGCACCAGTGCTCAGCTGGTTAGTTGTATCATTAGTTATGATTAAGGAAGCTAACAGTAAGTTAAAAATTATAGCATGCTGCACATGTTCTGTTGGTTTGTGTGTGCCAGTATGGGCTTGAACTCTGGCCCTCCTACTCTCACCAGGTCTCTGGCTTTTTGTTAGTTAGCTGAAATGACACACCGATTTTTCTGCCTGAGGTTGGGTCCAAATCCAGGTCTTCAGATCTTCCGAGTAGCTACCCATTTAGGTGTGAGCCACAGATACCCAGTTAAGATTCTCCTCAGAAACCCAGAGTGATGGTATATAAAAAGTGTTCTTACCAATAGCTACTCCTAAATGGAGCTGCTACGTCTTTTATATTTTCAATGAAATGATTTATATCTGTAACAAGGATTCCACTATTTTCAAAGATTTCGGTGGAGGCAGTAAAAGTAGGCTTATCTGAAAAGAGAAAAAAAATGGTGAAAAATATCAATAATACTCAGGATCTGGGTATTGTGTGCTTTTTTTGCTTAAGGCTAGTGGCTCTACTGCTTGAGCCACAATTCTACTTCTAGCTCTAGCTTCTTGGTGGTTAATTAGAAAAAAAGATTCTTATGGACTTTCCTGCCAGGACTGGCTCAGTTCTCAGCCTCCTAAGTAATAAGGATTACAGGCATTAGCCACCAGCACCTAGGCCTCCAATTTCTTAACACTGGTAGCAGAGAAGAAGGAAGTATGTGTGGTTCACAATTAAGATGGCTTTGTGATCAGCTACATAAATAAAAGCAAAGAATTTGAGAAAGTACTTTGTAAGAACTGAGGAAACTTGTCAGAAGATTTATCTATCACACAACTCACCTGGTACCTGTGCCCAACCCCTCCTGGTCTTAGGTACACTTGTCAAAACACACATATAGCTTGACTGCCTACTACGGTGTTAGCCCATATTTGACTACTTGGATGGACATTTCTAGAGCTGACCTAATTTGGCATTAGCTGAACAATGAAAACTGAATGTGAACTTACCTATTAGGAAGACAGCAAACCTGGCATTAATATGCTGAATTTGCAGGTTTATCAAACATTTCAAACTTTCGGCCTCTGTTGATGACTGAGAGTCACACTGGTGATAGTGAAGCAATTCAATGATATTGGCACTTTGATATGATTTCAGTATTAAGTTTTTTCTATATGCAATTGGATCCACTCTGAAAATAGATTTGAATATTAATAGCCAAAATCAAATTCGGTATCCCTTTGTGATTTACTAAATCACAAATTACTTCGTTTTATCTAGTCATTTTAAAATAAGATCCCATTATCAGTTTTCTTTTTCATAACCCTTTCCTGAAGGTGCACTACCTTACAACATGATTGTAAATACAATTGTAAATTTGCACTCATGCTGAGCCAGAAGCATCATAACTACATCGAACTGCACTTCAAGTTGTCTTGGTAGACTTTTCACTGCTTTACATTAATTAGCTGTACACCAATGAATTTATTATTTTAAGTAGTACAAAGGAGTTGCCCTTCAGTAAAGCAGCTTATGAACACAATGCATCTTAATGTCATCCCTTTCATACCCACAAATCTCTTACGGTACTGATGCTACCTCTCACGTCTGTGATTAGATAACAAACATTAGGTAGTAACCAGAATTTTCTTGTTTCCTACCTTCCTTAAAATTCTGTTACTACCCTTAAGAGCAAACTGTACCCGTAATTCTAACGAAGGCCCTGAGTTAAAGCCGTCACACTACTGTTCCCCACTCTCCCGCCCCCAAAAAAAGAATAACCAGAATTTATGTCACTTCAATTTATATTGTGTAAGTGTGCTGCTTCTCTAGCTATTAAGCTAGACTTTTCCCCTGCCTCCTAACAATGTTCTCTGTGCGTACCCTGGTCTGAATAAGCCTTTGTACATTCTACTCTCTTTACCTTCTTGTCAATGAAACCTTTTTCTCTCTGCTAGGGTCGGTCCTCTATCAAGGGTAAAGCCTTTCCTGAAAATATGTTCTTGTCCTGGCTCTAGTGGCTCACACCCCAGCCTAGCTACTCCGATTGTGAGAGGTGGAGAATGGAAGGATTGTGGATCCAGATTAGTCAGTAAGTTTATTGAGACTCCACCCATTTCATGAGAAAAAGCTGGGCACAATAACGTGCAGCTATCATTCCAGCTACACAGGAACTACAGAGCAGTCTGGCACAAGCAAAATAACAAAAAGGGTTGGAGGTATGGTTTAAGCACTAGGGCATCTACCTCAATTTCAAAGCCTTGAGTTCAAATCCCAGTAATGTAAAAACAAAAACAAAAACCCTATTCTTTACCTTAAAGCATCTCAGTTACTATTTCAGCTATGTTTGCTCCTAATGTGAAGAAAGCACTATGGTTTTTTTGTTTTTTTTTTTTTTAAAAAGGCAACTATCTCATTTTATGGGTAAGTTTTTGAAGTTGCAACCCAGGTTCAAAACTTGGCATGTGGACCTTCATCAAGTTTTCACACTATACAAGGAAGACATATCTCTCAGGGATGTATGTTTGAACGAGAGTATCATAGGCCCTAGATACCTTCAGCCAAACAATCAAACAAGGTTTTCTCTTCTTAAAACCCCTGCTTAACACTTAAAGACTTGCCAATTAAAGACAGACTTGATAATGAAGGATTGGTCTCTTCTTTCTTGAACGATGGCAATGTAACATATCCAAAGGCATTTAAGCATCTAGTCCACAGTGAAATATGCACACACACACACACACATTTAATTTCTGACATTACAATGGTTTGAACTCATCAGGGTCTTTTTGCATTCGTGGTTGCTGCTGTTCCACTTGAGCCATGCCTCTAGTCCAGCATTTTGCTAGCTAATTAAGAGATTAATTGCCTGTGTGCAGCTTCAAATGGAAATCCTGCAGGTCTCAAGCTTCCTGAATGGTTACGTTTGCAGGGGTGAGCCACCAGTGCCTTCATAGTAGCAGAGCCTGAATATAATTATATGGGTGTTTATGGTTTGTAAGTTTGACTGCTGTGACTTTAGACACATGTGCAGATCAAACAATTAACACATGGCTTCTTTTATTTGATGTCTTGCTACAAAAACAAACCCAAAAGCTGGCCCACGGAGCTCAGTTGTGTCAGTGATGCAACTTGTGATTGACAGCAGCCTAGAGTACTGGGCACAGGGGGGACAAGGCATCTCCATTCCTGTCTCACACCAAGTCTTACCTTGCGCTTTCCTTTAGCTTTTTATTTTCTCTGTAGTGAAGCAACCATTTCCATCTTCCATTTCCATTCCCATTTAGTGTTTCTAGGATTTTGATCATTTCCTTCAGCTGAGCTGTAGATTAAATTTGGAAAGAAAAGTTGTGTTTCAAGTGTTTTCTTTTTTGTCTCATGCAAAGTCTAATGATTATCACTTGTAGCCTTGGTTTAGTGTACATCCCTGGCACTTCCATCCACTCATTGTCAGAGGCACAACCTCCTTACTTCAGTCCTACTGCTCACCAACAGTGGGAAAGGACTGCTTAAAAAAGAGCATGGAAGTCACTGGTGATGAGAGATCTCCCTGGACCAGCCATGTGATGGGACAGAAGCAAAGCCCAGTGTCACAGAGCACACTTTTAAATCTAAGTGTCCATGTTGAGATTCTTTTTTTTTTGGGTCCGGTCGTGGGGCCGGACTCTGGGCCTGGGTGCTGTCCCTACTTGAGCCACAGTGCCATTTCCGGCTTTTTTCTTTTTGCTTATGTGGTGCTGAGGAATCGAACCCAGGGCTTCAGAGGCATGCAAGGCAAGCACTCTACCACTGAGCCATCTTCCCAGCTCTAAGTGTCCATGTTGAATGCATGCTAAGGCAGATCCTATGGTTTCAAACAGAAAGGGTATCCACGTCCCCTTCTAATTTGATCCGCCCTAGGGCAGGTTTGGGTTGTACATAAAGGTATCTGATCTGAGAGAAGTGAATTGTTTGAATGTTCAAACAACTCATTAAGGGTGGTGCCATCAGACATGGAGAACACAGATGATTCTAAGCAATATGTTTCTCACGCAGTGGACTTACTTGCTAAGTGAAGAAGTTTGACGACCCTGAGAAGGAAGAAACTTAAAAGCAGGTTTGGTGATAAAAAAAATAACCAGTTTAAATAAGAGTAAACAAGAGTAGTACTAAAAGAATTAGTATGTATTAAATGTAGAAAAAAGAACAAATAAGAGAATGTTTAGAAGACCAAAGATAGTATGTATGGCCGTTCAACACTATCCTAAATAAATTTAAATAAAGTTTTAATGAAAGACTTAGTATGTAAAAAGTGCTGAGTGTAGCACAGTAATATATAGACTGATATGTATGTATGCATATATACGTATATACACACACACATATATACATACATGTAATATGCAGAAATACAACTGAGATTCTTAAATTGGTAACATCTCGTGTTTGTATGTGTGTGTGTGTGGGGGGGGGGGGAACTGGGGTTTGAACTCAGTTTGTGCTCATTAGGATAGGGCTCTAGCACTAAGCCATTTCTCCAGCCCTTTTGTACACTATTTTTGAAATAGAGTCTCTCTTCCTGTTCAGATGAGTGAACAGGAAGTTTTAGACTATGATCCTATGTTCACATCATTATGCAGCTGCTTCTATTTGTATAGAGGCTTGAGGACTTTCCTGATTTGGTTGGCCTGGAACTGTAATCCTTTTCAGCCTGCCATGTATGGCACCTTGTGCCATTATACCCAACTACTGGTTGAAAAGGAGTTACATGTTTGTGCCTTGACTGGACTTCAGTCAGAATTCTCAGCTTCCCAAGTAGAGGCATGAGCCATAATCACTCAAATATTGATTTTTTTTTTAAGATGCAACAGTATTCCTTTCACTGGAGGAGGAACTGAACTGGCAAGGTTTCAAACAAAGAACAAGGCCAAAATAAAACTAGGAGAGAATGGAGGAAAGTGTGAAATTTGTCAAAAGAGAAATGTACTCATTACCTGACTTACGTAACTGTGACCCCTCTGTATATCACCTTATAACAATTTTTTTTTTAAAAAGGGCCAAAGTAAAGACCAACCTAACGTTAAAGCTTCTAATATTTTGTCATCTGATACCACAAAGCCTCCAGTGCCGAACAGTTCTTGGTAACTGTCATTAAGAACATCTTCAGGGCTGTCTATTCCAGCAAACATAATGCTGGGGAAATGTTTCATCTTCAGCAAAGAAGGAATCTGTTGGACATAAAAAGACCTTTGTCAAGGCAGGTGCATCAAACACATGGTGTTAAACACTTTTGTCACTTTTCTGTCCCAACAGGTAAAAGTATCTTTAGCCCATAATAATAACTTGGACACAAGTTTAAGTAGTATTTCTCAGCTCATCAACGAAAATGAATTTGTCAAAATTAAAGACCTCTCAAAAACTTCCAAAGACTTGGAAAAAATTCAAGCGGGAAGAGTGCATCTGGGGTTTTGGGTACCTATACAGTAACTGGTCAGGTCCCATAAACTTAGAACTGTGCTATCAACAGCTCACTGCCCAGTGATAACAGTGGGCCTGGACAAAACACTAAGGCCGTGGCCCTTTCTGGGGATAAGGGAATGTTCACAAAATGTTCACAAAACCAAAATTTCTCTTTCTCCCTTCCTCTTTTAAGCAGATGCAATAGCACTTGAATACACCTAAGCCATTTAATCAACATTTCTTCTTATCAGAGATCAAGTGATACAGATTTTAGGATACAGATGTCAAGTGAGAAAATTTAGAAATCACATTTTCACACAGTACTTCCCTTGTTTAATATGAATAGTTTGACTTCATGAAGCTCGAACTGCCCTACAAATACCCTACAATTGCCATAGTATGCCACAGTGCACCCCCCTTGTCTTCATCTTCTCACTTGCAGGTCTAATATGAAGTGCACGTTAGCTTTTCCCAACACAGAAAAGCATGGATACTACAGAACAACTTCAGTGTTGGGAATATATTATTTTTGTTAAGAAAGATGTTTCCAAACCTACTTGATGCAAATGTGATGCTATATCTTCATTTCTGATGATAACTATTAACATATCATTCTCTCTGCCAAAAACTTTGCAGAAATGCTGAGGTTCAATTTCCATATGGCCTCCTTTCCTCAGAATGTTCTGAAAGATTTAGAGCAGTCATTATAGAATATCCTATCAAAGCAACATTAAGTAGCAATTTGTGTAAATTACCAAACTTTTACATATAAAAATGATAAATTAGATTCTTAGTAACAAGTATTACAAGTTCAAAAGAAATTAGAAGCTTAAAGTAAAGCAATTTATAATAATTTTTTCATGTCCATAAAGTACAAAAGCTGACTTTTTAAAAACTACCAAACAAATCTACATAAATGACTTTCAATTTTTTTCTAGAGCATAAAATATCTTTGGGTTCACTAGTTATTTACTTTTAAATGCCACTACTAGAGCTACTACTAAAACATTAAAAATCAATTGGGAATTTCATATCCCTACTAGGGACTTAATTTGGAGAGAAATAAAGTCCTATAGATCTCTATCTTTCAATAGATCGTCAATACAGTAACAATGGAATGCTGATTATTCTAACTCACAAAACAGTTTCTAAGGATGAGAAAGTGCCTTCTACTGAGGTAGTTGTTTGCTCAAGGTTAGCACCCTACTATGTAAGCCATGTCTCCACTTCTTGCTTTTTCCTGGTTAACTAGAGATTTTAAAAAGAGTCTCTCAGATTTGTCTGTGCAGGTTGGGTCCAAACATCTTTGGTTCTGAACCTCCTTAATAACTAGGATTACAGGTGTGAGCTACCAGGACCCAGCTTCCACTGAGATTTGAACATGTTATTTCTTTCTTTGTTTTTTTAAGGTCTGGTCATGGGTCCTGAACTCTGGGCCTGGGCGCTGTCCCTCAGCCCTTCAGCTCGAGGCTAGCGCTCTACCATTTGCCACAGCGCCACTTCCAGCTTTTTTCTTTTTGCTTATGTGGTGCTGAAGAATCGAACCCAGGGCCTCAGGCATACAAGGCAAGTGCTCTACCACTGAGCCACCTTTCCAGCCCCATGAACATGTTATTTCTAAATGAAGGATGCAATGTTGCCACTGTATGACCTAGTCAAAACTATTTTCTTTGTAAAAATACAGTGTAACGTTGACGCATCAGCCTTGGATCCTGAACGACTGACTTTAAATACTTCATAATGGATGGCCTGATATTTAAGAAATTCTTGTAAGATTTCTTTTTACCAAGGACTTACTAAAATATTTAATCTTGAGCCATCATTATTTTACTAATAAACTACTAGAATGAGGCTGTGTGTGATGGTACATGACTATAATCCCAGCTACTTTGAAGGCAAATGGTAGGATTATACCCTGAAGGTGGCAAGGAGAAAAGCATAAGACCCTATCTGAAAAATATGCTTTTAGCAAAAGGACTGGGACATGATGAAGTGGCAGTAATGCTTGCCTAACAAGCTTGAGGCTGTGAGTTCAAATTTCAGCACTGCCCCCCCCCCAAAAAAAACAAATAAACTATTAGAATGAACACTTTTTTTTTTAATGCCAGTACTGGGGATTGAACTCAGGGCCTATCTAGGCACTATCTCTATGATTCTGTGCTCAAGGCTACTGATCTCCCACTTCAGCCACAGCTCTACTTCAAATGGTATCCTTAGATCTCAGCCTCCTAAAGTGGCTAGGATTACAACAGGTGTGAGCCACTAGTGCTCAGCTCTGTAATGAACACATTAAAAAAAAAAAAATCAAACCCTGTAGTGTTATGAGCAATTATTATTTTGTGTAAAGACCTTGTGCATCTCTTTGTTTCATAAACAAACATTTCATCACTAATTCCATCCCATCCTTAATTAATGCTTCAGGACTAATCACTGAAAAATTATTGAAGATGACACTATTCTATTGATAGTACCCTAATTCTCATTTATTTAAAATAAACTTATTTAACATTTTCTCTCGAAAATTTTACCATTTGCACAAATTTGTTACTTGCAAATAGTGGCTAAATGATAAAATATTCTCTCGAAAAATACATTCAGTATAGAAAACAAGCTTTTCCAGAAGTAGTCCCACTGAAGATAAAATAGCCATGATTTCCCTTCTACATGAAAATTTAACATCCCAGTGCTGTCTGGAAAGGAACTGGAAAGGAATGGAAAACTCATATAATTACTTGGTTGTTTTGGAGAAGATAGACGCAAAAAGAAGTTAATTACTGGGCTGGGAAGGTGGCTCAGTGATAGAGTGCTTGCCTTGCATGCCTGAGGCCCTGGGTTCGATTCCTCAGCACCACATAAGCAAAAAGAAAAAAAGCCGGAAGTGGCGCTGTGGCTCAAGTGGTAGAGTGCTAGCCTTGAGCTGAAGAGCTGAGGGACAGCGCCCAGGCCCAGAGTTCAGGCCCCATGACCGGACCCAAAAAAAAAAATCAAAACAAGAAGTTAATTACTCTGTAGCAAAACATACATGATCATGATACTAACTCAACTGACTCACTCATTTCTTTTGTTGGAGTGGGTCGTGGGCTTGAACTCTGGGCCTGGGCACTGTCATGAGCTCTTCAGCTCAAGGCTAGTGCTCCACCACTTCAGCCACAGTGCTACTTTGTGTTTTCTGGAGATAGGAGTCTCATGGACTTTCCTGCCTGGGCTGGCTCTGAACTGTGATCCTCAGATCTCAGCCTCCTGAGTAGCTAAGATTACAAGTGTGAACCGCCAGCCATTGGCTTCCTCATTTCTGATTCATTCAAGCACACTGGGTATTGGACATGTAACAAAATTAATTTCCAAATGGCTTTTGGAAGCCAAGCATCTCCCGAAAGACTGGGGAAGATCATTCTTTATTTTTACTTCTTTGGTTACACTGGGGTTTGAAACTAGGGTCTCCCATTTGCTACGCAGGCATTCTACCACTTAAGCCATGCTCCCTTTTTGTCTGAGTTGTCCTGGACTCTGACCCTCCTACTTACAGCATCTTTCCTTGCTGAGATGATGTGTGTATACTACCAGGTGTACTACTTACTGACTTGCTAACATTTCAGCCTTGAACCAGTCTCTCCCCACCCCCCAATCTCTGGGATTTTAAGTGTAAGTTATCATACAACGTCACTCAATGTCTTTTCAACTATGTTACTCACTAAAATGGCAAGGAACTTGAAGCAATAACATAGAGGTGAAGGACAGGACAAACCAAACCCAGCAGTCACTTGTTAAGGACTCTGAAGAACAAAATAAGCCTTAGAAGAAAGAGGACATGGGGAGGAGTTTATGCTAAAGAAAAAACTCTACAAATTTGGGGGAGGGGAATCAAATGACACCATATTTACATGACACTAAATAGCCATTTTATGGAAGAAAACAAGCTGTGACAAACAGCTTCTGACAGGTGAAAATTTGTTCTCCATTTATTTTATTTTTTATTTTTTGGGTCCGGTCATGGGGCCTGAACTCTGGGCCTGGGCGCTGTCCCTCAGCTCTTCAGCTCAAGGCTAGCGCTCTACCACTTGAGCCACAGTGCCACTTCCAGCTTTTTTCTTTTTGCTTATGTGGTGCTGGGAATCGAACCCAGGGTCTCAGGCATCCAAGGCAAGTGCTCTACCACTGAGCCACCTTCCCAGCCCCTTGTTCTCCATTTATTGTAGGTAACACTCTAAAATGCAAATATGCTGCTATTCATCTTTTGTAAATGCTTCTCAGTGGCTTAGGTGACCAGTGACATCAAGATAAAGTCTATGATAAGGTAACTTCGTAAGATGTCCCTTCCTATCATCAGCCCTTTATCTCTCAACAGTACACACTACACACTACATGCAGCCATGCTGACAGCTGCTGTCCTGCCTGGCTCCTGTCTACCCTTCTGACCCACATCCAGTCATCCCAGGGTCATCCTCATTGCTTCTGCACTCACGTGTTCTCTCTGCAGCACTTTCACCATAGGACATTCCAGAATTTGTGCCACGACTAACTTCTACAAAAAGTCACAAGGGTGGACATGCTCATAATTCACATGTAAGTATTATTTCTAATACTGAAATACAGAACCTCCAAAATTATTACTACATATTTTCTTCTTGTAGTATGGATCATGAGATGAACCTCTTTTGGTTTAGAAAAATGTTTCCTTTTACAATCTGATTACTAGGCTGGCACCAGTAGCTCACACCTGTAAGCCTAGCTACTCAGGAGGCTGAGATATAAGGATCACAGTCAAAGTTAGCGTTGGCAGGAAAATCTGTGAGACTTTCATCTCCAACTAACTACCAGAAAACCAGAAGTGGCACTGTGGCTCAAAGTGATAGAGCACTGGCTTTGAGCAAAAGAGCTCAGGGACAGCACTCAGGTGGCCCTGAGTTCCAGCACCAAAACCGACCAATAAAAAATCCTGATTACAAGAAAAAAAAAAAAAAAAAGAAATGTACTCGTTACCTTGCCCATGTTAAAAAAAAAAAATCCTGATTACTAGGATCATTTATTTCCTGGTTGAATACATGGTTGATGATGAAACCATGGTGAAATCTTGAGTTGGTAGGGGCCAGATGTGTATCAATTCACCATCAGTTTGTTTCATTTTATCCTCTCAGAATTTATCTGTCTTCCATTTGATATATAACACTGAGTATGCAGATAAAAGACTGAGCTTTTATATAAAACCTAAGTACTTTCTGGAGCCTAAACTGCTAAGTTCATTGCTCCTAAAATAAACTGAAGGCAATTAAAATAGTATTAAGAATAAACAGCCACTTTTACCTTTGTTCGTAAGAAGAATGATTTATCTTCTGTTTCAACAAGGTAAAACTGGAAGGGACCCTCAGAAGCCTCTTGCATAACACTCTTTAGTTTGACATGCAAATTGTCACAGAAGTCTGTAATCATATTTTTGTAGGAGACTGACAGTCTTGGGAAAGAAGGATACAGCTGCTGGGATGTGGCTTCTCCAGAGGTCACATTGAAATCTCCATCTTGGAAAACAACTTGGTTGCTATGCATCATCACTTTGTCAAATTCAGCATATTCATTTAGGATAAGAGAAATATCATTGCGAGAGTCTTTCAAAGTACTTCTATATCTTAGTTTGTTGAGGTGGAAAGGAACAGTCTGATTTCTTTGAGAAGTTGTAAGACTTCCACTGTGACATTTCTCTTTCCAAAAGGAAGAATTGTGCAGATTGCTAGGTGAGCAATTTCTTCTCTGTGGAGTCTGCTGTCTGCTGCTGCTGGAGTGTACAATTGTTACCAGAATAGGGCTTTTGGACTCTGGGTATAAAATTGAGGCCTCAGATACTTTTGTTGAAGGGAAAGCTCCAACTTGGGCAGATAATTCTTTCCAAAAGATACTGTTAGGTTCTAAGGCAGATTGCTGAGGGTAACTATTCTTTGCTACTTTCTTTACCTCATGTGCAAAACGTAGGTATTCCATGTCTAAAGTATTCTGTGTGAGGTCCTCTGCCACCTGCCAAGTCCAGGAGCTGAGCAGGTTGACATTTGTATTTGTAGTAGAACCTGGATGGCTCTTCAGATTAGTTTTCCTTTCATCTTTGACCTCTCTTGTGACAGTGAAATTTGCGTAAGTCCTAAGGATACCTTGGAAGTCAGGGATTTGGACATAACCTGGCATGTATTTATCCTTCTTTAGACCCATGGTCCAGTTTTTGGGAGGAATGTTTATCTCCAGCTTTGGAACCTTCTTATTATTAGAGTAGCCCCAAGCTTCACTATCTCTATTGTTTAAGTTCATGCAAGAGTCATAACTACTTTTTGCAGCATCTTCTTTTTTGCTGTCATGACTACCTTTCAAAGTACATGAATTCTCCAAACTTAATTTGGGATTTCTAAAATTAAGAGTGTCTTCATCAAAGTCTCCAGAAAGTGGCTCATAGCACATATTAATGTCCATGCTCATCTCTGTGTCTCTGACAAGGGTTTCAGATTCTGTGTAGATTCTGTGCCTCTCATTAGTGCTCTTACTGACAATCTGTTCTTCAGAAACACGACAGACAAGAGGGTCAAAGGATTCTGAAACCAAGGAATCTGAAGACTCTTTATCAATACTTTCACTGGTGTTTGCTGTGTCTTGGTCAGAAGCAGCACACACAGGGAAACCCTCACCATTCCACAGCTCATTTACTTCACATGTTGATGCACTCTGCAGCACCTGGGTTTTCTGTTCATCTTTTGTATGAGGGTGAGAATGAGGTCCCATAGTGCTGAGATCTGTGTTTTTGTCATATAAATCAACTTCTGTTTCAGTGTTAAGCAAATGGGCCATTCTGACTACAGATATTTCCTGTGTTGGATAGCCTGAGTTTACACTTGGTAGTCTTGTAGTTCCAACTGAGGAAAAATTAAGATTTAGAAACTCTGGGTGCATATATGCCTGTGTAACATCAGCTCCATCAGTGGCATCTATTTGCAAGTCACAGTCTTGGATATTTTTTATGCTTTTAGGGCTAGTCTGTTTGAATGGTGTATTCATTATTCCACTTACGTGAGTTGTAGAAACCAGTATGTCTGCCAAAGACTTACTTTCAGTAATCTTCCTAGGACTAAGTAGAGGCTTACTGGACTCTAAGTAAAGGTGTTTAAAGTCTAAATTTCTGTTCTCTAAACTAACTGGCTGCAAAGGATTTCCTGATTTTGCCAGTTTTTCAAGATAAGGTTTAAAATCACCTTCATACTTGGCAACAGAGGTAGGCTTATTTAACTCTGCATCACAGCACTGTACCTTTTCTGAGAAAGCTAAAACCTCATCATGGTTACTTATGACAATACCTTCATTTGCTTTACCAGGAAGGATTACTCTACCTTTGGTACCTGGATGATCAGTTAACTTTAGAGGCACTTCAGCTGAGAGCTGAATTTGTTGTACTTGAGTTAAGTCGCCTTTTCCCACTGGGTAAGTGGAATAAACAGAACAATTTTCTTTTTCTGTTATGGGTAAATCTTCCACCTCAATCTGAGAGCATTTTTTACTTTTCTCATACTGTGTACCACAAACTTTCAAACTACAGGGAGATACAGTCTGAGATGGTCGTATTTCCTCAGATGATACTGGGAAGCCAGGACTGGAAGCTGGTGACACTTCTTCAATTAGAGAATCAAATGGAATGTTAGAGTTAACATTAATTTCCTCTACAATCTCAAGGGCACAATTTTCTTTGGAAAGTATTAAAGTAACTGGTTGTGAATTATCTCTTTTCTCATTACTTAATGGTTCTTCTGACATACCAGGATGCACTGATATATCCCTGGCTGAATTCACTTCTCTGTTTTCTAGGAGGGTTGCCTCCTTGTTTGATCTAACTATTTGTTTAGCTCTACCCTCAAGTTGTAACTCCTGTAGTTCTTCTACTCTGCCAGCTGGGATTTCTTCTCTGGGACTTGTAGGTGGTGATATTGTTAGAGTCAGGTCAATATCAGATTCCTCCTCTGACAATTCTGCGCTAACCTCCTCCTTATTCATAGATACACTACTTTGCTGGTCATACACTGAATTTAATGATTCCAAATTCATATTTTCATGGTTGAGGCTGCCTTTGTCATCATTCCTTAGTTCTAAAGCCCCATCTAACATAGTACTTTTTGGTGGGATACAGTTAAGGGAATCATTTCCTAGGGCAGCTGAAGCAGATGGTGAGGCTACTTCAACTTGTGATGGCTCTATAATCTCTTCTGAAGATACGCTAAAGAGACTTGGCGTCTTCACAAAGACATCTTCAGAGTGATTAATGTCTTCATTGGCAACTGTATAACCTGAACTTTCAACTAATGATAGCATCGGTTTCTCAGTAGGTGGTGATGATATTGGAGGAGCAATCTCTTTCTGAATGAAAGACAGTTCTTCAGCAATCATCTCTTCACTTACTGAGGAGACAGAGAGGTACTTAGTGCCTTCCTGTCTAGTTGGTGCTAGAGATGGAACCTCCTGGAGACCTTGTGTTTGTGCCTTTTCCAATGAAATTATAGGATGCTTAACACTCACAGTAGGTGATATTTGCTTAATCAACTCAGTATTAAAGGTTGGAGATTTGGTGGATATATTTACATCTGTATGTATTTCTTCATAGGTATTTTTTTCAAAAGTGAGAGTAAGTGGTTCCACATTAATCATCACACACTCCATATTCTTATCATCTATCTTTTGCAGAGAGGGCTGACATTCATTGCTTATGAGGTTGCTATGCTGGGTAAGGTCAGGTATAGCACATGTGTCCCTCTGCACTGTTGTAGGAAAAGGATCACCTTTACTTTTCAGGATGCTGTACAAAGACTTCTGACGCGTCACTGCCTGACTACTGGACCCATCACTAGTCGTGGTCAATGTGGCTTGTATGATAGTGTCATTATAAGAAGCCAATCCTGAGTTCTCAAGTGACTGAAAGGTTTTATCTTCACCAGAAATAGAAGGTCCATTAGTTTGTTTACTTATAGTACCAGAAAGCACAAGATTAGAAGTCTCTAGTTTATCTGATAATTCTTTGGCTTTTTCTCCAGTTAGCTGAAATGACAAAAATAAAACAAATGCTATTAATGACATTAACAATAACAGTAGTTAAATACAATCTTTTAAAATTACATGTGAACAGGGTTCACATGCTTGCCTAGCATGCATGAAGAACTAGGTTTGATTCCTCAGTACCTCATAAACAGAAAAGGCCAGAAGTGGCCCTGTGGCTCAAGTGATACAGTGCTAGCCTTGAGCAAAAGAAGGTCAGGGACAATGCACAGGCCCTGAGTTCAAGCCCAGGACTTGCAAAAAAATAAATAAAATAAAATTATGTGTGAACAGAAAAAGCAAATATTTTTAGTTTGTTTGAATCTTGAAATCTTAGTATCCCAGGAAGCCCAGTGCCAGTGGCTCACGCCTGTAATCCTAGCTAATCAGGAAGCTAAAATCTGAGGAATGCAGTTCAAAGCTGGCATAGGCAGGAAAGTTGGTGAGGCTCTTATCTTCAGTTGACTACCAAAAATTTGGAAGTAGATCCTTAGATGGTGGTATAGTGCTAGCCCTAGGCTAGCCTGGGACATGCCCAGGCCCAGAGTTCAAGCCCCAGGCCCAGCACAAAATAAAAAATAAAAGCATTTTTGTTATGGGAAGTATGGGAGGTAAGAGGAAAAGAAGTGATAGAGTAACACTGATTGGAATAAAACTGTAAACATGTGGAAATATAATAGTGAAACGTCCCCCACCATACACACTATAATCAATGTAAACTAATAAAAAAAATTCAGCTTCAACCAAATGAGACACTTAACTCAAGGACATTGAAGCATGACTTCAGCAGGACAGGCTGAGATATCAGATGTCAGTTTTAAATTTTAGTTTTAAAGGAACAAAGCATATGCAAAGTCTTGGTAGCAAGAGTATTAAGAACTTCTGGGTAGCCTTCTCTGTATCACACTACATAAGGTAACATGTGGCCACATTCCTTTATCTCATGCCTGTGGTCTGAATGAAATGCCAACTGTGGCATTTTGACATATTTATATTCAGATATATGTTCTTAGATACAGGTAAAGAGTTATGTTTCTGATCATTTAAAAAGAACTTTTCAAACACATGACAAACTAGTGCCTGCTGTGCTAAAATATTCTTTGCATCCCACTATGCCCACAAGGACTGGTACAGTATCCAACAAGATGCCAGGAGCAGCTTTGAAATACAGTCAGTACCCATAATACAAGCATCCAAAACCCAAAGCTTTTTTTTTTTGGGGGGGGGGGGGGGGGGAGAAGGGGGGGTTGGTCGTGGGACCTGAACTCTGGGCCTAGGCGCTGTCCCTCAGCTCTTCAGCTCAAGGCTAGCGCTCTACCACTTGAGCCACAGCGCCACTTCTGGCTCTTTTCTTTTTTTTGCTTATGTGGTGCTGAGGAATCGAACCCAGGGCCTCATGCATGCAAGGCAAGCGCTCTACCACTGAGCCACCTTCCCAGCCCAAACCAAAAGCTTTGTAAACACTCATTTAACACTTAAGTTCAGGATTTTGGATCATTTTGGATATAGACTTTTTAGGTTAGGGATGTATATAAAGTATACACAAATATTCCAAAATCATAAATACTCTCAATTCTGAATCACTTCTAGTCTTAAACATTTTGGATGTGGAATATTTAACTCATATATATTGGAAATACTGTTAATAATTATTCATTTTAATATGCTACTATATATATTTATGTACACTCTACTTCCTATTTGCCAAGTCATTTCTAAAATTAATACTGGTGGTAGTTAATTATACATTAACAAAAAGATACTTTATAAGAAACTGGCATGCAAATAGTGGTAATTAAAATCTGCTTAATGACACCATACATATTTTTGGGGGGTAGGGGGGGTCTGGTCATGGGGCCTGAACTCTGGGCCTGGGCGCTTTCCCTCAGCCCTTCAGCTCAAGGCTAGCCCTCTACCACTTGAGCCACAGCACCACTTCCAGCTTTTTTCTTTTTGCTTATGTGGTGCTGAGGAATTGAACCCAGGGCCTCAGGCATGCAAGGCAAGCGCTCTACCACTGAGCCACCTTCCCAGCCCTGATACATATTTTTTTATTCTAAGGCAGTAGTTCTTAATTCTGCTGAGAATCACATAAATACCTTAAAAAAAAAAGCCACACATTACATGAAATATTTTAAGATGTACACATCTTAAATATGCATGTAAGGATGCACATGAAACAAAATTTGACAGTGATCTAGGTTGTCTAGACTTGAACCTTGACATAGCAATTTACTATGTGACTTCAGGGAATTACTTCCTGAGTAATTTTTATGCCTTATTTTCCTCATCTATAAAATGGCTTATCACTGGTTTATCTGAGAAATCACTAAACGGAACATAATGCTCCAGAAACCCTCACAATAATGATGTTGCTGATAAAATGTTTTTCACCATTCCCTAATGTTAAAGCATTATTACAGGTGCTGTCTAAACTCTTGAAAAACTAGTCTAGACAACTGAGCAAAAGCGTCAAATCAAGAGTTTGAGAACAATCTCAGCCCCCGCCCCCCCCCACACGCACGCACGCGTGCATGCGTGTGTGCGTGCGTGTGCGTGTGTGTGTGTGTGTGTGTGTGTGTGTGTTCCAAATCCAAAAAAAGAAAAACTAGTCTACACTAAATCTGGACTATAAACTTAAAAGGGCAGATGTTTTGGCAATCTATTTCCTTAGAATGTTGTTACAAACTTCTGATCTGTTCCAGTTAAAAGTTGAATTATCTAGCCTAGCTGAACATCAGTTGAAAACAATGGAATAAAACAAAGTGTCTTCCACACTTGAAAATAGTGACCTGCAATAGCTTTTCTCCAAAATTAGCTCAGATATAATCAGGTCAAGGTTTACCAAAGTTTTGTTTTTTTGGGTCTGAGACAGGGACTTCAACTCAGTACCCGATGTTCTCATTCACTGGTTAATGCTTTACCAACTGAGCCAAGGCTCCAATCCCAGCATTTCTAGTATTTACTATAAACATACTTGGTCCTTAAATAATACCTTGGTAAGACATGACAAGTACTGACAGTCACCTATTAAGAACAACAACAAAAAACTCCATAAATGGTAACAGTAAGTGCATGATCATGGTGGGCTCCCACATCATTTAACTCATGTGAAGAACACATTTTCTCCAAATAATACTGTTTCAAATGTAATTTTAACATGTCTTCAAAATAATGGCAGCACTTACAAACTTAGTCTTACCTCATTATTACAAGAACAGACAGAATTCTGGCTCACAGAGGTACCCAAATGACGCTCTCTTGCAAATGCTTCTTTCTCTTCATTCTGTACACAGAATCCCAAGTGTCTCATAGGTGGTGATTTAATGAATGGAAGCACATTGTTAGAGGTAGGGAAGGATACTTTAGCATGACTTCTAGGTGTTTCTTTATTCTCCAACAGAGGGTCGAGAGAATATTTTTCTACATTGGAGTTCTCTTCCATTTCACTGAGTTCAAAAGATTCTAAAGTGCTATTTATAGACACATATTTTGCTGGATTACTGTGTTCCACAACTTTTCGGGATGATGGTATGATTTTGTTTTGATTGCTGTAAAACAGAGCGACCCACATGTGAAGTAAAAGCTTCACGTCTTCCACATTTTCAGGTACATTAGAGTTCCAGGGTCTATAATTTTAGAAAAAACACAAAAACAATTCAAATATTTTAAATCTTATAAAAAAACAAATGCCCCCAACACTAACCATAAGTTTTGTATTCATTTTTATTTTTAAAATTACAGGTGCCGATGGCTCACACCTGTAATACTAGCTACTCAGGAGGCTGAGATCTGAGGATTGCGGTTCAAAGCCAGCCCAGGCAGGAAAGTCCATGAGACTCTAATCTCCAATAAAACACTAGAAAACCAGAAGTGGCACTGTGGCTCAAGCGGTAGAGCGCTTGCCTTGAGCTGAAGAGCGCAGGGACAGCACCCAGGCCCAGAGTTCAAGGCTCACGACCACCCCCCCCCCCAAAATTACAGATATGAAGCAATGAATACTATGTAGTTAATTTAACAAATGTTATTAAGTCTAACTCACTAATTTTAATGAGAAGGAAACAAAGAAACACAACATTTAAGTGAGTTCTTTTTGTCATTGTTCTGTTTTTCTGGGTAGTTCTGGGATGTGAACTCAGGGCCTCACACTTACTGGGCAAGATGTCTTACTTCTGAGCCACACCTCTCCAGTTTAAGTAACTTTTTCCAAACCACAAAAATCTATATGACATGGCACTTGGCTTTTATACCAACTTTCCTTGAAGACGGCATACCTGTTTTATGTGGGTGTAATACCAATATTATTCTGGGCAATTAAGTACAACAATGCTTTTTCAGATTACATGTTTGGATATCCTGAAACCATGCAAAGATAGTGGCATTCCATGTAATAGCTAGCCATCCTTTCTTCCTGACTCTGTGCCACCAGTGATGCCTACCCCAAAGAAACGTCTAAAGTCACTTAAAAAAAAAAAAGTAATATATTAATAACCTCAAGCTTTAACTACGGAAAAACCTATACTTAAAAAAAAAAAAGTGCTACCTTGCCAAGTACCAGTGGCTCATACTTAGCTACTCAGGAGGCTGAGACCTGAGGATGAAGTTCAAAAGACAGTCTGAACAGACTCTTATCTCTAATCAATGACCAAAAAGTGAAGCTGTGGTTCAAATGGTAGAGTGCCAGCCTTGAGTGAAAAAGCTCAGAAATAGCACCCAGGTCCTCAATTCAAGTCCCAGTACTGGTGTGTATGCACATACACACAATGTTACTCAAACAGTCATCCTCCATTTACATCACCTGGAAATTTGTTACTAATATAGACTATCAGACCTACCTTACCATAGATGGCACCTGCTGCTCAGTAAGATCCCTAAATAAGCTGCACAATGACGTCTGAGAAGCCTGTGACCCTGGTCACAAGATAAAAGAGCTGGGAAGGCCTAGATGCAAACCGAGGTTAGTTTTAAATCCAATGCCTGTGGTGCTGTGCTATTAACAACCCTATTATTGCCCCTCTCCTTTTACTTTTATAGCAGGAGGTACCAGAGTTTCAAACTCAGGGCCTTTAACTTGGTAGAGCTACACCCTGTAGCCATTTTTCTTGGGTTGTTTTAGGTGCCTAGGTGTATAGCTCAGCTTATGTTTACCTACCTAGACTTCCTGTAGTTGCTAGGATCATGGATGTACCACTGTGTCCAGCTTTCTGCTAAAGAGATGAAGTCTCTCAGAAGTTTTTGCCCAGCCAGGCTGGCCTAAAACTGTGATCCTTCTGATCTCATCCTCCCAAGTAGTTAGGATTACAAGTGTGACCCACTGGCTCTTGCTTTCTTATTTATAGAACCATTTACTCATGACTTCTACCAATCTGAATACCTGAACAAGCTAGAAGTCTTTTTTTTTTTTAATTTTAATATTTGCCAGTGCTGGGGCTTGAACTCTGGGCCTGGGTGCTGTCCCTGAGCTTTTTCTGCTCAAGGCTAGCACTCTACCACTTTGAGCTATAGCACACCACGTCTGGCTTTCTGAGTAGTTTACTGGAGATAAGAGTCTCACAGTTTCCTGCCATCGGTGCCCGGCTTAGAAGTTTTTTGTTGTTTTTTCTGGTTGGTAGTGGGGCTTGAACTCTGGGCCTAGGTGCTTTCCCTATGCTCTTCAGCTCAAGGCAAGCACTCTACCACTTGAGCCACTTCCAGTTTTCTGGTGGCTTATTGGAGACCAGAGTCTCACAGACCTTCCTGCCTGGGCTGGCTTTGAGCCGTGATCCTCAGATCTCAGCCTCCTGAGTAGCTAGGATTACAGGCGTGAGCCACCGGCACCTGGCTAGAAGTCATTTTTAAATGTTTTCTCTGGAACTCAGTTTGTAAAGCATTATTTTTGTATCCCAAAGTATTACATTAAGATCACCAGTACTGGCAAATAAATACTGCAAAATGGAAAGCCATTAAAAAAAAAAAAAAGGCCATTTGTAACATTAAAAGCTTTCCACAAACATGACCACTGACTTCCTATTACTCTTCGGTAAAGTGAACTTTCAGTACACCTTCAATACTACTTTTCAGTATAACCATCAATTACAAGTTTTTCTTACAACAGCTTTTTTTCTTTCACCAAAGTTTAGCACAGGTTTTCCATCTGACAATATTTATCTTAACAGAAAAGTCATAGTCATTTTCACTGAGTTCACTCCTACTTACCCATGTAATGCTCTTAAAATAGTTTTTTCCATTGGGTTGTTGGTATATTTACTATCTAAACTAAATTTGTATTCTGTTTCACATATGAAAGTGATCTTCAAGGAGCCATCACAGTTAAGCACAGTATGAGAACAGAACTCTTTCAGGTTAGAAGTTACAAATCGACTTTTGCGCTTAATCAATGAGTCCTCAGAAAACTTCTGTAGAGGGGAAGTGTTCTGTAGATGCCGAAATGGTATGACTTTTCCTACTGGAGTTCCAGTCTCAGGGCCTTTTGTCCCATTCTTGGTAAAAGTAGGGCCTGGTAAACCTCTCTGGTGTAAATGTTTCTTTGAATGTTCTGGAAGGAGCAGGGCATATGAATGTTCCACAGCAACAAAAGCATTTAGGTTTTGGCTTGTAGCTGAAGATGGTAGAGCTTCTTCAGGGAGTGCTGACTGGGCTTTGGCAGGGGCCTGACTACCAGCAACCAAGTTCTCTTCTTGGTTAACAGTTATGTCTGACTCAGAATTGTCCTTTCTATCTGAGGATGGTTTAGGTAGTAGTACACCTTTTTGACTTTTAACTCCCCTATGATATTCATGGTCAGAAGTACAACATAATAAATTTTCTTTAGAGAGTAAAACATCATTTTGTAGCAATTCAGTGGAGGAGAGGTTTCTAGGATCACATAATGGTACAGAAGAGGCAGCAGAGCTTAAAGCTAGGTCAGCTAACATATTTAGGGCCTGGGAGTCACAGATGATAGAGGAGTTTTGAGGAAGATCTTTTGGAGCATTGGAAGTACATTCTGGTTGCGCTGTATTTATGCTAATTCCATCTTTTTGACCATCTGATGAAATTTCTGATTGAAGCTGTAAAGTGGTTTCTCTATTGGCTTCAGAATAAAATAAAAAAAAACATAAATATAACATTGGCTTTCCACAGAATCAAGTTTCTGTCAATACCATGTCTTAGTGAAAATCAATGATTTACATGAACATATATATATATATGTATATATATATATAAGAAAAACCTAGAGACTGCATATTAAAATTTTGCCACCAGACTGAGATCCTTTCCAATCGTGACTCAGAGACAAATCGTAATGAATTTATACATTAAAAAACACCATTCAAAAATGCATGTACTGAACCATACACAAGACATACTGCAATAATGAAATCTGATTTGTGATATGTTGTAGAGGATAAAGGATAGTGATAACAGGAGTAAGAAAAAAAAACAACATATACTACTCAGTTCAAGAATCATATAATAAGGGGAAAAGAAAAAAGGAGAGTCCTAGCTCTCAGTGAGTTTACAATTTGGGGGGGAAGGAGGGAGAGAGACAGGAGAATATAATAGTTTTATTGGGTGTTGGTGGCACACACCTGTAATCCTAGCTACTCAGAAGGCTGACAGCCCGGGCAAGCAAGTTGATGAGAATTTAACTCCAATACCAGCCAAAAACCTGGTTATAGCTTTAGCTGTAGCTGAAGTGGTGGAGTGCTAGCTTTAAACAAAGCCCAGGTCCCGAGTTCAAGCACCAGGACTGGCACACTCACACAAAAAAATAGTATTAGTTTGAACTGTGTACTCCAGTTTTTTAGAACAGCATCTCAGGAACCATTTCCCTTAATGTGATATATTAGAAAAGTATCCAAAGTCCAAAACAGATTTTTAAAAAACTATATTGTTTTTTGTTTTATTGCTCATACTAGTGCCTGCTCATTTGTTTTTTTCTTTCCCCATACAGTGCCTGTTCTTGTTTGGCTTGTTTGCTCGGCTGACCCTCTATGCCCTGAGTTATATCTCTAGTCCAGCTTTATGCTAGTTATTCTGAAGATGGATTCTGATGGACTTTTCTGCCAGAACTGCCTCAAACTACAATCTTCTAAGTCTGAGCTTCTGAGTAGCTAAGATTACAGGCATGAGCTACCAGTGCCTAGCATACACTGATTTTAAACAATATAATGTAATGAGATAAAGTTAGAAGTCATAAATGAGCTCATCTTTTTCAAATAGTCATCATTTCAAACTTTACTCTCTTCTATGAAAATATTACCCCTTTGCTTTATCCAGAGAGCAGAACTATTGATTTTCTTTCTTTTTTTGTTTTTGGTTGGTCATGGCGACTGAACTCTGGGCCTGGGCACTGTCCCTCAGCTCTTCAGCTCCAGGCTAGCACCCTGCTACTTAAGACACAGCACCACTTCAGGCTTTTTTCTGCTTATGTGGTGCTGAGGAATCGAATCCAGGCCTCATGCATGTGGGGCAAGCACTCTACCACCGAGCCAACTTCCCAGCCCAACTATTGATTTCTGTAGATAATCAAGACCTAAACATTTGCCCCTTAAATATTTATATTCTCCAATAGTTTTCATGGATTTCCTCAGAATAACAAAAGTTTTAAATGTTATTTTTTATTTTTATTTTTTTGTCGATCATTGGGCTTGAACTCTGGGCTTGGGCGTTGTCCCTGCACTCTTCAGCTCAAGGCGAACACTCTACTGCTTGAGGCACAGCGCCACTTCTGGTTTTCGAGTGGTTTGTTGGAGATAAGAGTCTCTCCGACTTTCCTGCCCGGGCTGGCTTTGAACTGTGATTCTCAGATCTCAGCCTCCTGAGTAGCTAGGATTACAGGCATGAGCTATTGGAGCCCGGCTGAAATGTTATTATGAAGGATAAAGTTAGCAGAGATGCTAGGCAATGAATCCCTGTTGTAGGTAAGTGGACATAAGGAAAATACCAACTGGATTTCTCTTTATAATAACCAAAGTAGGTCTAAAATGAATTGATAACCTGTCTGAAAAGGCAAGTAACTAATAAAGATGTCATCAATTAGGATGAGAAGGATTAGGGTGGTTAATATTAAATCTAACACTAAACAGTGTTATTTTAAATAGGATATCCTAAAGGGGCAATGTAGAGGAAAGGGGCCCAAAGAAAATAACTGTCTTAGCACACAGGCATGTTGGAAATGTGTTTATTGACATTAGCTTCATTCCATCATTGTTAACCTTATGACTTCCATATACTTATCTCTTATTAGTTAAGCCTACTCTAAAGAATACTGTTATACTATACTTAACACAAAAAATGGTACACTTTAGTATGTACAGTCTCTCATAAAACAATTACAGACTTATTTGTAGGCTCTCAAAAAATAACATAAATAATCTACCTCTATTTAAGACAGAGACAAGACAATGCCAAATTATATAAATGAAATTAGTGAAAAACTGTATCACAAACTTTGAAAAGGACAGATTATTTGTTCATTAAAAATTTGTTTTGATGACTTAGAAATCCTCATTTGATTCTGCTAATTGCAACCTAAATTAAGATCAACAATTTTCAAAATGAATCCAACATAGCCATGTTCCATCTGCCATCTTAGTCTTAACATTTCAAGTGTAAGAAAACAGACCAGTATAGGTAATTAATAAAGAAATCACATTTTAAAATTAGTAACCTTGAATTTTTTTTCTTTTTTCTTTTTGTTGGCCATGGGGCTCCAACTTAGGGCCTGGGGCTGTCTTTGAGCTCTTTTTGCTCAAGGCTAGCGCTCAACCATTTTGAGCCACAGACCCATTTTCTGGTTTGGGGGAGGTTAACTGGAGATAAGAGTCTCACAGACTTTCCTGCCTGGGCTGGCTTTGAACCATGATCCTCAGATCAGCCTTCTGAGTAGTTAGGATTATAAGCGTGAGCCACCGGCACCCAGCTGTAACCTTAAAATTTTAATGGTTTATATGGCCATAAATGCAGCACAAATTTGTCTAGTTTTAAACATATTTTGAAAACTTAATTTTCTGTGCTTTTCTGTATAAACCCAAATGAATGCTGTCAACCAATTAGTTTATAAAAGCCAATCTCATAATGTTTACAAACTAATTTGAAAGATGGAACATCAAGACATATCAAATTATTAGAAACTACTATTAATTAAATTATGTGCTTTAAAAAAAAAACAGGTGGAAATGGAAGATTAATAAGGGGTAGAGTCTAAGGATATACTTTTTGTAGAACTAGAACTTAGATGTGTAGAGGGAAATTGCACAAGAAAAAAAACAGTGAGCTTAAGAAAAATATAAGTTAGCCAAAAGGGAAGTAATAAGTCAGGGAACAGCAGGAACTAAATAAATACGGTCATATGGTCATGTAGGGTAAGACTGTATCATGCATCGTTCAAAAACAATCACAAAAGTTCAAATTTTCCACAGAACCCAAACTATGTTACTACACCTTTTTTTCCCCCCATTTTTCTTGGCAGTATTCAGGATTGAACTCTAATCCTTGCACTTAGAGGTCTACAGGCACTCTACCACCTCAGCCATGCCCCAATCTATCACTTCAGGTTTTAGAACAACATGATGAGCTATGAAAAAGTCTTCAGTCATAAAGTAACACTACAGGAACTTAAAACTCCCAAGCTCATCACTAATTCCACCAATAAAATAACTGTCTTAAATTCCCCACCATCCATCAGGAGTGGAAAACCTCTATCACTGTACTATTAAGAGCCATTTGGATATTTGTAACATCATTTGGGGGCCTAGATTTATTGGATTTTGAGTCTTGCCTATACTTGTCTTGGCAAAGCCAGATGAAATAATTTTTTGTGGCCCTTATAAAGGCCCAGATGATGGATGTTCTCCACTCCTGATCTATGTGATATATAAGAATCAAGTAGATGATGAGGGATAAAGTAGCACCAGGGAAATAAAAAAGAAAATGAATAATAATATGAAGATAGGGGCTAGGAGGGGCTGGGAAGGTGGCTCAGTGGTAGAGCACTTGCCTTGCATGCCTGAGGCCCTGGGTTTGATTCCTCAGCACCACATAAGCAAAAAAAAAAAAAGAAAAAAGCCAGAAGTGGCACTGTGGCTCAAGTGGTAGAGTGCTAGCCTTGAGCTGAAGAGCTGAGAGACAGCGCCCAGGCCCAGAGTTCAGGCCCCATGACCAGACCCCCCACCCCCCCCCCCAAAAAAAAAAAAGATAGGGGCTAGGACTGGGGCTTACTGGTACAGTGTTTGCCTAGCATTCATGAAGCTGGGTTCAATTCCTCAGTACCACATTAACAGAAAAAGCCAGAAGTAGGTCTGTGGTTTCAAGTGGTAGAGTGCTAATCTAACAAAAAGAAGCTCAGGAACAGTGCCCAAGCCCTGAGTTCAAGATCCAGGACTAGCAAAAAAAAACCAAAACCAAAAACCCCAAACAAATAATATAAAGATAAAAGGGAATGTAGTCTCTCTGTTAGGAATCAATACAAAAGATGAAATGTCATTATAGATATCACAGTCTGGAAGGACTGCACTATACACAGAAAAGACCCAAGAGTAGACTTGGTGGTATTATGTTCCGTTGTATAGAGGTGAAGTCTGAGGTGACACAAGAATTTCTAATAACAAAGTTGTTTAACAGTAGGAAATAGTCACAAAACCACCATTCAAATCAAATCAATTAAATCAATATATAAGATTCTAGATTACTGACCGCTTTATGCTTGTTTGCTTTGTAAAGGTACTGGGGGTCCTCATGCTTGCTGTGCAGGCATTCTACCACTTCAACCATGCTGGATTCCTAACAGCACTCTATTTATAGTCCTCTATAAACAAACAACTCTTTACCTTTATAAATGACTACAGAGCAGACAAATCTGCCAGGTATTTGCATGTGCATTTAGGTATAAGTAAGGCTATTTATACTTTTTTTATCTTGTAAAGATTCATGTTCAGGGCTGGGAAGGTGGCTCAGTGGGTAGAGTGCTTGCCATGCATGCATGCGGCCCTGGGTTTGATTCCTCAGCACCACAGAAGCAGAAAAGGCTGGAAGTGGCGCTGTGGTACAAGTGGTAGAGTGTTAGCCTTGAGCTGAAGAGCTGAGGGACAGGCCCCACAACCAACCAAAAAAAAAAAAAAATTCATGTTCATACTCTATGCAAATTATACAGTCTACTTTGTTTGATGGCTTGAATCTTCTCTAATTTATCTATAATAAGAAACCAAGTTACATGTAGATTTGCAATAAGAAATCAAGTTAGCTATTTATAGTCAGAACTAAATATACAATGATAAATTTTAAACTACTCTTACATATTTCAATATTATCTTTTATTATTATTATTTTTTGCCAGTCCTGGGCTTGAACTCAGGGCCCAGGCACTATCCCTGAGCTTCATTTGCTCAAGGCTAGCATTCTACCACTTGAGCCACAGCGCCACTTCTGGCATTTTCTGTCTATGTGGTCCTGAGGAATCAAACCCAGAGCTTTGTATATGCTAAGCAAGCACATTACCACTAAGCCACATTCCCAGCCCTTCAATATTATCTTTTAATACCCACTAAATCTGCATGTAGTATTTGCATTTTCAGGAAGTGTTTCTTACCAGGTTGTGGCTGCTTTCTGATTGTGGAATTCCTTTTGCCTTTTACTATATTTACCCTCTGTTTCTGTGGAGATTTCTTCACATGTGGCTTAGTTTTGACTGGAGATTTCTCTTGCTTCTTTGCCCTTTTAACTTTTGTTGCCACTGGGATATCTTTACAAATAGAACCTTCTTGGGTTTTCGCATCCAATTTGGTTTTCTGTACAAACTGTGCAGTCAGCACTTCCGCACCTTATGTAGAAGAGACCATTTTTTAAGGAAGATGAGCCCAGATGTTTATCAGCCTACCTTTTTCCTGTACTTCTTTTGTTTGGGGGAAAACTATAAAGTTTTAGCTACTTCTACAAGAATTTTTTTTTTGGGGAGGGGTGTCAATTGAGGCTTGAACTCTGGGCCTGAGCGCTGTCCCTCAGCTCTTCAGCTCAAGGCAAGTGCCCTACCACTTGAGCCACCGCACCATTTCCAATTTTCTAAGTGGTTTATTGGAGATAAGAGTCTCAACGAGTTTCCTGCCCAGACTGGCTTTGAACCATGATGCTCATATCTCAGCCTTCTGAGTAGCTAGGATTACAAGCATGAGCCATCGGCACCCAGTTCTAAAAGAACTTTTTAAAAAATAAGGTAGGGTTTTAATTCTCACATAAAGATAGGAACTTGCAACCCGGAGATACCACCTTACCCCAGTCAGAATGGCCCACATCCTAAAGTCAGCCAAGACAAATGCTGGAGGGGATGTGGAGAAAAAGGAACCCTATTACACTGCTGGTGGGAATGTACACTTATACAACCACTTTGGAAAGCAGTCTGGAGGGTCCTCAGAAAGCTAAATATTGACCTTCCTTATGACCTAGTAAAACCACTTCTAGGCATCTATCCTGAACAACAGGAACCAGTATACAAGGACACATGCACCTCCATGTTTATTGCAGCACTGTTCCCGATAGCCAGGATATGGAAACAACCCAAATGTCCCACCACAGATGAATGGATCCAAAACCTGTGGTATCTATACACAATGGAATATTATGCAGTCATTAGAAAGGGCAAAATAATGGCATTTGCAGAGAAATGGATGGAAGAAATCACGTTGAGCCAAGAGCAGAAACAAACAGCACATGAACTCCCTGATAAGTGGATATAAAATCCAAAATGTAAGGTGATACGACAAAATTAACAAGACTTAAAGAAACAAAAGACTCCCACTTGGGCTGGGAAGGTGGCTCAGTGGCAGAGCGCTTGCCTTGCAGGCCTGAGGCCCTGGGTTCGATTCCTCAGCACCACATAAGCAAAAAGAAAGTCAGAAGTGGCACTGTGGCTCAAGTGGTAGAGTGCTAGCCTTGAGCTGAAGAGCTGAGGACAGCACCCAGTCCCAGAGTTCAGGCCCCACGACCGGACCCAACAGACCCAACAACAACAACAACAAAAAAAAAAACTCCCACTCAACTGGTCAAATCACTACTAAATAACCCCATGCTGCTGATCACACAAATGGTATATATGTGCACATGGGAGGGAAACCAGGATGACGACACAGAACTAGAGGGAACAGGGGAAAAACATACAACAGTAGGACTCATCAGCGGTACTGGACATTGATCAAAATGAACTAAGCAACTCAATGGCAGTGATGAGAGGGAGGGAACGAGTGGAAAAGAGAGCGCTGATGCTATGCAAAACGAAAGAAATGTACATATCACTCAATGTGGAAGAAATAACTGTATTGCAAACCTCATAGAACTCATAAATGTTATAGACCACAATAGACAATTTACCCCATGAAAGTTAGAATGTGTTTGTGACTTTAACTAAGCATCAGTATCCCACAATACTGTGAAATTTGGGAAATTGTGTATTCACTTAATCACAATGAAGAACTTAGAAAAAAAAAAAGATAGGAACTTACTACTACTTACTAAGTCTATCTTACTAGGTGAAGAAAAGTTATCACAGTATTAAGTTCATTAGACAAGATACAACTTAATATTAAAACTTTTACTGAGTGATGTTGAAGTAACACTGTACTAATTTACAGCTCTGAAAGTAGAACATTAATTATGTTTGTAAAAACAACACACATAAGGTGATATGGTTAAATCTGTAAACACATTTTATACAGAAGACTATATATTTCTAAAGAGTCATATTATGTTACTATTTGTATACATCTAAATTGTAGTGATATCTGAGAAACTAAACATTTAAGACAGGTGAAGACTGAAAAAAGTCTGCACTTAGTAAACATATCGAGAAAAAAAACACATCTTTACAAAATTATGTGCTTTTCTTCTCATATGCAACTAAGAAAATAGCTAAAGGGGAAAGTGGAGATGTAAAAATACTACTGGCTAGCCAGTCACCCGTGACTCATGCCTGTAATCCTAGCTACTCAGGAGGCTGAGATCTGAGGATCATTATACCAAGCCAGCCTGGGTAGCAAAGTCTATGAGATTCTTATCCCCAATTAACCACCAAAAGAGCTAAAAGTGGAGCTGTGGCTCAAGTGATAGAGCACTTGAGCAAAAAAGCTCAAGAACAGCACCCAGGCCTTGAGTTCAAGCTCCAGTAGCAGCACATAAACATATACATATAAATACACACCCCACCTGCTTAAACATTGCAGTTAAATCTTTTAAGAGTTAAAAACATGCCAATGCTACCTTTGACAAAATTTCCTATTAACTTTTTGTAATTTTAATTGCTCCCACTCAAAATTTAGACCCAAAATACATGAAATAATCCTGTATCTGAATTTTAGCAATGGTCGGTCATGGGGCTTGAACTCTGGGGCTGGGCACTATCCCTCAGCTCTTCAGCTCAAGACTTCAGCGCTCTACCACTTGAGCCACAGCGCCACTTCCAGTTTTTGGTGGCTAATTGGAGATAAAAAATTTCACGGACTTTTGCTGCCCAGGCTAGCTTTGAACTGCAATCCTCAGATCTTGGCCTTCTGAATAGCTAAGATTACAGACAGGTGTGAGCAACCTGTGCTTGGTGGCAAATATTTTTAAAGTAACATTATACAAAAAAATACTGTTTCTGATTGAGAACATTTAAGCATGAAAACAAAATAATAAACAATGATGAATACTAATGAAATGTAAAAAAAAACTAGACCCATTTCATATCACTAAGAAAGCTCTTAGAATTTAATGTACATTTCCTTGGATCTAATTATTTTCCTTCTTACTAAATCATCACAGGTAGTAAGTAGCAGAAAAATAGTGGAGGATAAATTTAAAAGAGAAAGAAATTAAGGTTAGACAACTATGATCTAACTCTTGCACAAATAGGAAGGAAAGATCTCTCACAGGTTCTGGAGAAAGAGAAAAATGAAAAAAGACAATGTTCTCTTTATGTATTATTCAATGCCATGTTTCTCAGACTACATGTCATAACCCACTGATAGTTACTAATAAACAATGGGTCGTGACTAGAGTTCTTTGTTCACTGTAACAAATTATCAGATTACATCACTTTTTTATTTTTTGTTTCCAAATGTATGAATCTGTGGCACATGTCAATTTATGCACTATTTCTTAGAATAGGATGTAAGTATATGTGAATGATAGCTTTTTACAAGTATAACATAAGCTTTTGGTGGGAAGGCTTTTGTCATCTTAGTTTCTTGCTTTCAGTAGTTATATAGATAAACATCAACTAAAGAGAAATGTTGGCATTTCTAATAATTTCTAATTTTGAATCAACTTCTAATATGCTGCCAAGCTACAGTCCAAAGAAATCCAGATAGGAACAGGACTTGAAGTCTATGGTTATCATTTTAATAATCCGCATGCTTACCTCTTTTTCTTTTCTGAGGAAACTGTCCTTTAACTAACTTAAGAGTTGTCGGAGAATGGGAACCATGATCTGTTTCAGATGCAGCTCTTTTGGGAAAGGGGTGGCATAAGTTCATCCTTTTATTGTGCACCCCAAGTGGTACGCTGGCCTTTCTCTTGGGTTGCACTCTCGGATTTGATGCTAGTGGATTCACTGAAACCATAACTCCATTGTTCTTTGTGTTCAATATATTTTCTGAATTTTCTGTTTCAGTTTCTTTTTGTACTTCTTCTTCTAGGTCCAGAAGTTCAGGATCTGGAGTCATAACTAAAGAAAATCCAGCATCGCAAATTCCATCTGAAATACAAGGAGGCTGTTGTTGCTCTACTAACAAATCCTGAGCAGTAGACACATCAAAAGAATAGCCACTGGGATCTGAAATATAAGACTTCAATTGAATGAAAGACTCTACAGAGCACTTTTCAGGAGGGGGGATCAAGTCAAAATCCATGGGCAGTTTTCCAACTGATACAGTCTCCTTCACGCCATCATGAGGCACAGCAGTCAATGAAAGGCTACTGTCTGCTCTGGAAAGTGCTTGCAAATTGCTCTGTACCAATGTTTTTGGATGGGTTCTTTCTTGAGGAAGTGATTTCTTTGCTTCTAGCAGGGCACAATTAAGGGCAGGTATTATAGGTACCACTTTCAAAGACATGTCATCTTCGACATTCCAATCCTTCACTCCTAAAATACACACATTAAAAACACGATATCATTTTGGTTTATAACAAAGGAGGGAAAAAAAGCTTTGGGATTTCAAAATTATGGAATGGTTAAATATATCAGTGTTTCAAATGAAAACCGAAGTGGTAACTAAGAACTTATATAAGACATATATGTAATATATTTAATGAGAAAATATATCCATATTCTTGAAGTTATACACATAAAGAAAATGAAAAAGAACGGTCTGATAAGCAACTGGTAGGTTAGAATTAGTAGACCAAGTACAAACTGTCTTAATGAGGAATACATGAAAAAGTAGCACTCCAGTATTTATTCCAGTATTTATTTTTGTCCTGGATACAGTCAGGAATGGTTCTTTTTGTGACTGGTAATTTACAATTAAAAATGTAGGAAAGAGGGCTGGGAAGGTGGCTCAGCAGTAGAGTGCTTGCCATGCACGCATGAGGCCCTGGGTTAGATTCCTCAGTCCCACATAAGCAGAAAAGGCCAGAAGTGGTGCTATGGCTCAAGTGGTAGAGTGCTAGCCTTGAGCTGAAGAGCTGAGGGACAGCATCCAGGCCCCAAGTTCAGGCCCCATGACCAACAACAACAAAAAAAGTAGGAAAGAGGATTAGGATATAGCTTACTTGTAAAGTGGTTGCCTACCACAGAGGAGGGTGTATGTGTGTGTATGAGAAAGAGGAGGAGCAGGGAGAGGGAGAGGTTCAGAGCCAGCTCTGTAGTCAGATCTTAAAAAGGGTATTTTAAGGACTACTAAATCAATTATACCTAATAAATGTAAATAATCTTTACCATTCTGGTACTGCAATTGATAATACTTTGTTACAATTACCAAGAATATACAGCTCTTTTGAGTAACAGTATAATTTAAGGAAAAATCAACTTAAAAACTTTTGTGTATTCTTTGTAGCTTTAGAAATGTTAAATAGTGTTTTCTTTAAATGCACCCAGCATGACTTCAAAACAATGAGAATTTCCTTCTGTGGCAAAACTAAATGACTCACTTTCATTTTTTCACTTGTTCAGCAAGTATTTATTTTTCATATGCTTGGTACAGGTAGACTAAGGATACAGTAGAAGGGTAGTAGGCATTGTACTGGGGATGTAGCTTAGTGGTAGCACTTAGAATGTGTGAGGCTTAGATTTGATCTCCAACACCACTATCAAAAAAAAAAAAAAGATATAAGAAGGGTGAGTAGTAGTAAACACTTATAACCTCAGCATTCAGTAGGCTTAAGCAGGATGTAATACTGAGGCTACCCTAAGCAATATTCTAATAAACCCTTGACTCAAAAAAGGAGGGATTGGGCTACATAAAAGTATTTATGCTATTTTGGTAAACCGAGGGATGCTAGTTGGAATAAAAAGTGATACTGAAATCACAACTTCATATTACATACTGCCTACCTGTTAGGCACCTAAAAGAAAGGTTTTGATTCTCTGTGAGTCAATAATATCCAGAGAATGTGTAAGTCAAATATGAAACCCAACAGTCCAGACATGGAACAGTAGTCATATTAAGACTCTAAGATTACTGTTACCATAGTCTCACACCAAGCTACTCATCAGGTGAAGGTGAAAGTATCTCCTAGGTACTCTAGTTCAGTAACAGATAAACTCAGACATGCTTAATGTGAGGCACCTCAGAGACATCAAGGCAGAAGAAAGGTGAACAGATATTGAAGAGTACACCTGCAGAGGAAGCCAAGAAGGGTCAGATAGAAGGTGAAGAAAAATGAGCTACTTAAGAGGGAAAAGAGCAGTTAGTGGTGTCATGTACTACTGAAAAGTCAAGTCAGTTTAGAATTTAAGACTATGCAACACATTGAAAATGAGATACCACTGTATACTCACCTGTTGACAGAGGTGAATGGAATAAATGTAACCCGTATAGACCCATCTGTTCCTCTTCAAAATCTATACAGAATGAGAAGAAAACTTAAGGTTGCTGATCTTATAAGACAAAATAAACAGGAAGTTTTTTTCCACTCCCAGAAAAGTAGTCCTTACCTGGTGCTGGTATTAAGGCTGATGATGTAAGTAAAATGAAAACTCCTCTATCTTCTAAGCACTTGACAATTGCCTTAAACATTAAAAAACAAACAAACATATGAAAGAAGATTCTTAAGTACCTCTTCCCTCTGCTGGGATCACTACTACAGACTGGGGGGAACTGACCTCACACCTTTTTAAGAGACGCTTTCAAGTATCACTGCTCATCCCTGTGATCCAGTTACTAGTTGAAGAATGTGCAGATGACACAAACTGGCCTGAAGTGACTGAAGTAGTACTTCACTTCACCACTTCCCATCCATGCGAAAATGAAACATGTGGCCCTGATTGGTAGTCTTAGAATAAAACTTACACAGAGGGCTAAAGGAAGGACATATAGCACTTGAATGATTATCATCTAGAATGAAATAATAAGCCTATTAAATCCCTCTGTGTTAAAGATGGACTGGAACCATGCATTGCAAAACATACTATTATTATTTGTCAGTGCCAGCCTCCAAGCTTCCTGTCTATGCCTCCCGATAGCTGGGATCACAAGTTTACCGTCATGCCTACCTTGTTAAGTGAGTCAAGGTCTCACCAATTTCTTTCCTAGGCTGCCTCAAACCTCCATCCTCCCAATCTACACCTCCTGAATAGCTGAGATTAGAGTCTTGAACCACCATACCCAGCTCAGAGTACTATCAGTCAGACAGAATTCCTTCCAAAGTTACATATGGTCTGTTTTACTTTATCAATTTCTTACTGTTATGAGAATAGTCATGTTATTAAAAGGCTTAGACTTGCCTGGCCACTGTTCAGTATTTGTGTCATATCTTTTGTGATTTAAGAATTAGTCACAATGAGAGCTGAATGATACTCTGGATCCAATCTCTCAAAAAGATACATGGCTAAAATTATGGAATTCCTTGAGACAGTAAATATTTCTCGGCAGTCTTATGGTCTTCTTCTTTTTAAATCTATTGTGGGGTTTGAACTCCGAAACTGGGCACTGTCTCTGAGCTCTTTTGCTCAAGGCTAGTACTCTACCAATTTGAGCCACAGCTGTACTTCTGCTTTTTGAGTGGTTAATTGAAGATTAAGAGTCTTACAGAGACTTTTCTGCCCAGGCTAGCTTTGAACAGTGACCCTTAGATCTATCTCAGTCTCCTGAATAGTTAGGATTTATAGGCACCAGCAACAGTCTTACTTTCTACATTACAAAAATAAGAGAAGAAATAACTCCTACAAACCTGTGGATAATGGTAATAGAAATGATTAAGGTGCTTTTAAAGAAGGATCTTACAGGGCTGGGAAGTTGGCTCAGTGGTAGAGCGCTTGCCTTGCATGCCTGAGGCCCTGGGTTCCATTCCTCAGCACCACATAAGCAAAAAGAAAAAAGCCGGAAGTGGCGCTGTGGCTCAAGTGGTAGAGTGCTAGCCTTGAGCTGAAGAGCTGAGGGACAGCACTCAGGCCCAGAGTTCAGGCCCCACGACTGGACCCAAAAAAAAAAAAGAAGAAGGATCTTACAAGTTGGGAAGAAGTACCTGTGAGAGGAAGTTGGAATAGTAAAGGAGATGGATGAAGATGCACATGGTCAAAGTTTTGTTTGCTTGTATGAAAATGTTTTAAGGAGAGAGGAGTAAGGGGTAGAAGAGGTAAGATTCATTGAGATACATCTGTACATGTCTGGAAATTTCACAATTAGACCAGCTTTGTATAATTAATGCATGCTAACAAAAAATGAAATATAAGTGTCTAATAAGTGCAGAAGCACTAGAGGTCTCATCTATTATTCTGTCAAAAAAATATTTTGAGAAAAACTTTCTATTTCTTACAATCAGAAATGTAAATAGATCAGCAAGATACAAAAGTAAACTGAGATACAGGGGGAAGAAAATGTTAAGACCATAATTGTGCCAATGTATCAAGATATACGTAGATCTATCTTTTTTTTTTTTTCTTGGCTAGTTCTGGGGCTTGAACTCGGGGCCTGGCTGCTGTCCCTGAGCCTCTTTGTGCTCAAGGTTAGCACTTTACCACTTTAGCCCCAGTGCCACTTCCAGCTTTATTTTTTTCTCGGTCATGGGGTTGAACTCTGGGCCTGGGTGCTGTCCCTTAGCTCTTCACCTCAAGGCTAGTGCCCTACCACTTGAGCCACAGCACCACTTGGGCTTTTTTCTGCTTATGAGGTGCTGAGGAATAGAACCCAGGGACTCATGCATGAGAGGCAAGCACTCTACCACTGAGTCAATATCCCAGCCCCACTTCCAGCTTTTTATGAATAGTTTATTGGAAATAAAATCTCACAGACTTTCCTTCCCAGGCTGGCTTCAAATGACATCCCTCTGACTTCAGCCTCCTGAGTAGCTAGATTACAGGTGTGAACCACCAGCACCCAGCTTGTCAATAAATATTAATAAAAATCCTTTCAGCAATCTCATCTAATTTAGCTAACAGACATTAATTTCTCAGTTTAAGAAAAAAATAGTATTTAAAATGAAGGGTTCTTACCAATTGCTTGTTTTTAATATATTCTGTTAGCTTATCTAAGTTTTCTCCTTGTTTGTTTGACAGTTCCACCTCATACAAATCAAAGCACAAATCTTGGCAACAAACTGTAGAAAAATCAGATAAACAGATCTTATTTCTAATATTACTTATAAGTCAATCATTTTATAGGTTACCAAAAGGAAAAGAATTAGGAACACTGCTTAAAAACTCTCATCACAATGTTCTAAATTATAAAACTTAAAAAGTTACTGAAATAATTAAAAATAATGTTCTCATTTGCATTGAGACTTCTATAGGTTTAACAAAACAAATACAAAATGAACATTAATGTTCCTTAAATGATCTAAATTTTCCTCTCATATTTTTTTTTCATTTGAACTTAAAAGTATACAAATAAATAAAAACAATTAAAACCATGCTCTTTTTCAGGGTGTGAGTTTCCAGCTCCTTCTAATAGTTTGCTCAATTCAATATTCTATATTAAAACTGGTCTTTGTTATCATAGATCAAACTTCTTTACAGTTCCGAGTTGGCTTCCAAAGAACTAAAGAACATGACAACTCAAGAACTTTCTGAAGAGACCCTTTTAAGAATCAGTTGAAAGTTGCAAGTTATTATGTCTGTATTTAGAAGACAGAGAGGAATAGAACTGAAACCAAGCTCAAGACATGCAATGTGCCACTATGTTCCAACAGACCTTTCTGTTCCAAGTAATTCTGTTTTCTAAAGGCAGCTTCTGGTAGTTTTTCTTTCAAAGAAGACACTTTCATTATATATTTAAAATCTAGTTCCCGTGGTCTAAAAAAACAAAATAATTATCATCAAGCAATGTACTGAAGTTCTCTATGGCTTGATAATTCCATTTTTGAACGTAGTAGTAACATTCTACAGTACTAAGAATCTTTTCTTCTTTTTCATTGTACTCACAAGATTTTGCTTTATTATTTACACATTTTCTATATAGGGTCTTCCTTTATAACTGGATGGCCTGGACTATGATCCTCCTATTTGTGCTTCCTCACATAGGTGGAATGATACTGCACCCAACCATTGTGCTCTCCTGAAGTTGGGACAGGGGCATACCACCATACCTAGCTATTGGCTGACAAAGAGTCTCTCACACTTTGTCTTGGCTGGGACTGAACCATAATCCCCAATCTCTGATTCCCAACTAGCTAACCAGGTTTGAGCCACCATGCCTAGCTCCTGCTGCTGTTTCTTTAAAAAGGCCAACAAAGTCATGTGGCCATGCCTCACACCTATAATACTAGCTGCTCAAGAGGCTGAGGATCTGGAGAATTGAGGTATGAAACCAGCCTGGGTAGAAAAGCCTGTAATTCTCCATCTCCAAAATAACTAGCAAAATGCCCGGCATGGCTAGAGAAATGGCTTAACTTACAGAATGCCAGCCAAGCACGCATGAGCCCCTGACCCTGGTACTGGCCCTCAAAAAAATACACAAAAACCAAAACCAAAATAGCCCCACAACAGACTGCAGTTCATAGCATATTCATAATCCCAGTCTCCATCAAACCTAGACACATTGGCATGCACCTGTTATCCTAGCTATGTGAAGTACTAGATGAGAGAGAGGATTGTGGTCCAGGCCAACGCAGCCACACATACATACAAAACTATCTGAAAATAACAAAGAGAAAAAGGGCTAGCACTCAACAAAGGAAAAGGAAAGGAAAGATAAAAAAAAGAAAAGAGGCCAAGAGAAAGAAAATGAATTCTGATAGCATATCCATCTTTACTTATGTATCAATGAATCCGTACATCTACAAAGTAAGAACAGGTTGGACAAAAAGATTTCATAAGATGTCCTTTACAATATCCCAGTAGAGACTATTCATAATTACAATCTATTATAATGTAAACAGATGTTAATAATTATTTTACTTAGTATTTTCAAGAGGAATCAAGTGAAAATTGGAAAACTGGACATTGCTACTTATTTTTGTGTTGCCGGGAACCAAACACCAAAGGCCTTATGTACTACATTCCAAGCCTTGAGACAGTCTTTGTTTTCTATGTTCTGATAAGATTATGGAATACTTTACACAATATATTTAGTAGACTACCTTTTATTTGCTAACTCCATCCTTCAAGTAGGTTCTGCCTTTTTTTTTTACTGTTTACTTCCCAGATGGTTGTGGTAGTGGGGATTGAACCCCAAACCTTGTACTTGCTAGGTATGTACTCTGCCACTTGAGCTATGATTCCAGCCTTTTTGTTTGTTTTTGAGATAGGGACTCAATAACTTTGTCTGTGCTGGTGTCAAGCTTGAAATCATCTTGCCTGTATCTCCAAAGTTGCTGGGATTGTAACCATGCACTACCAGTTCTAGCTGCAAATACTGTAAATCTTAATAAGGACGCAATAAGAGAACTAAATAACTATAATCTGCTGTATTTGCTAAGTAAACAAATTTGATCTGTTTGGTGGGAAAGTCAAAACTCTAGTGCCAAATAATTTTATTTAGCCAGGCAAAGTGGGAGATACTTGGAGCCTACAAGTTTGAGAACAGCCTAGGCTACATAGTGAGACATTTCCAAAGAAAGTGTATATTTGGGAATGCATACTGTCCTGAGAAATCATGTTCTCATTAATGGATAGACTTTAGGTCTCCTTTTACTCTATACAGCCATACTAGTACATACAATTGCTTTATCTCAATTCAACCCCCATCAAGACCTTGAAATACCAGTTTAAAAAAAAAAACGAGGGGCTAAAGAAACAGCTCAATGGTAGAACACTTGCTTAGTATGTAGGTTCAATTTCCAGAACTGAGGAAAACAGACCCCCCAAAAAAACCCCTACAAATGTAAGGAAAGACACAAAATACTTACAGTTGTGTTGGAACTGTGCTATAAGTGGACTGAAGAGTTATATCACATAGCACACAACCTTGAATAATTAATTTTCCTTTCCATGGAGGGATGGGAGCTTTAAGAAATAAGGGCAAAAGGGAAACTAATTATTTGTGAAAGAGTTTTTACCCAGAAATCATTTAAAAAAGAAAGTAATAATTTCTTACCATCTACACTGAGTTCAAACCTATAAAAGAAAAAAAAAAAAAGAATATTTTTTTTTAAGAGCAAGAGAAACACATCCAGCAAAACAAAGCATGTACATTCATTACTTACATGCTTTCATAAGCTGGTGCTGCCATGGTTTTAGGTTCCCTGTATTGAAAAGCTACAATTAAAAAAGGACAAACTTGTCTGGGTCGATTAATAATAGTGTTGCCTGAAAGTTCATAGAGGTAACACTGAAAAAGAAAAATAAGCATTATTAACAGTATGGAAACTGCATACACATTAAGTTTATCTCAACCCCAACCAATTTCGAAATCTGACAAATTTAATTCCAAAATACGTCTTAGATTTTTATTCACAGGCAATATACCTGACTCAGTTCAAAGGCACGAAAATGGCTTGTCTTGTCAGAAACTTTGTGAGCATGTTTAGCCACATGGCAGTCATAGTCCGAAGATGGCCTAGTGTAGTTAGTTGTGTAATTCTCAGACACAAACTTGACTTTTCCCTAGAATGAAAATAATAAAACTTATCAGTCTTCTTCAAATAGCAGTAACTTTAACTGCAGAATTTATTTAAAGATGGTCTAATAGGAATGTGGATGCATTTTTAGTAAGTTGAATAAGAACAATACCCTTTTTGAGGTGGATACCAATAACTTTTAACACAATATCAAATAAATATATAAGCATCCCAAATTTGAGAGAACAAATTTCTTATGAGAAAAACTAGCCCACTATCTTTTATGATACATTTACTTGACTATAACAGAAAAAAATGAAATATAAAATTTTAAAAATCACTTTTCAAACTCAAGTATAAAACTAAATATATTTATACTAGGGCTCAGAAAGTCCAGAAGGAGCAAATATGTAGGAAAGTGCTTTGTGGAAACTGGCAATGACTAGTGAATAGTCCTAGTATTTCCCATTACAGACCTCTTCACAATGGTTAAAGTTAAGTTTACTGAGACTGAGGGTATATAGCTCAGTGATAGTGCTTGTCTAATACAGGCAAGGCCTGGGTTTCATCTCCAGCAATGGAAAAAGGAAATGAAAAGTTTTACCATATGCGGAAATGTCTTTAAGATAAAATAAAATAAGAAATTATTCTTAATATAAGTTTAAGAATAAAGTATAAGATCTTTTTGGGGTTATGAAATCGATCTACATGAAAAATATTGAAATATAAAATTGAAATACAAAATATATATGATATACATCAAGGGAGTATAGGATTGTAGGCAATTTAAATTTTAAGATAGATGTAACTGCATTCTTTTTATTTTCAGATCTCACTATTCAGCTGAGGATGGCCTGGAATTGTCCATTCTCTTGCCTCCTGAGTGTGGGCATTGCAGGCAACTACTACCAACCACATCCAGAAAACGACATTCTTTGAAGTAAGATTGTGTATGTGTGTGTGTGTGCGCGCGCGTGCGCGTGCACAAGCGTGTGTGTGTGTGTGTGTGTGTGTGTGTGTGTGCATGAGTTTAAAATCCTCTTCTTTATATAATCACCAAAAGCTATACTAAGACACCAAAGAATGTTATTAGCTCTGTTTTAAAATAATCACCTCTTATCTTTTCCCCATCAAGCATTTTATGGATTCAGGTATGATTCTCTTTTGTGAAATAAATAAGGACAATAGAGAGCACTGGCAAAAGTTAAACAGCAATATCCAGCCAATCGGAGTATGCATGGACAGGAAACCAAAAGAGAAGTAGAATCTAACACATGTAAAAAAATCAAATGTTTACTATCTGTGTTGACAGGCATACTTTCTTGTACCACTGATCTTAGAGCAAGAAAATAAGGACTGAGGAGGAAAAAGCAGGGACTGTACAGCAAAGTAGTGTTACTTGCTCTTCACTTTTAGAGAATAGATGTTGAAATACAGAGAATTCTCTTGGGAAAAAAAAAGTCAGGTTGGGGCACCAGTGGCTCACACTACTCAGGAGGCTGAGACCTGAGGATTGTGTTTAAACCCAGCAAGGGGGGGAAAGGAGGGATTCCATGAGAATCTTAGCTCTAATAAAGTACCAAAAGGCTGGAAAGTGGTAGAATGCTAGCCCGCAGGAGGGTGGTTAGTAGTTTCGGTTTTATAAACCAAAGAACTTAAGATAGTAAGAAAGACTACCAAAGCAAAGTAAGATCACAAAAAGTACCCCTACCCCTTCTGAAATCAGAGTTCCTCTACTAGTAGGATGAATATTCTAACTGAATGATTTACTAAAAACTTCACTATTTAGGACATTTAGAATTTGTAAGATCACTACTAGTGGTGTCTCATGAAGCTGCGAACAGGGCTGGGTATTTGAAGGATAAAGAAAATGAAGATGGCTGGGAATGTGGCCTAGTGGTAGAGTGCTTGCCTAGCATGCATGAAGTCCTGGGTTTGATTCCTCAGTACCACATAAACAGAAAAGGCTGAAAGTGGTGTTGTAGTGCCTTGAGCAAAGAAGCTCAGGGATAGTGGTGAGGCCCTAAGTTCAAGCCCCAGGACCAGCAAAGGAAAAAAAAAAAAGAAAAAGAAAAGAAAATGAATTTTTATTTAACCACTTTAGTTGGACAAGGTATGCTATCTTCTAAGGTTCAGTTTTTATAGCCATGATCATTGCATAAACAACTACTTGTTATTTTACTTATAAAAACATTAATTTCCTAGACATCAGTGAGAGAAACTTCTCAGTAAATATTTTTTATTATTTTGAAGTTTCTTTTAAAAATATATTCACAGATTATTAAAACAAACTTAAGCTTTGTCTTTAAAGAAGGCAAGTATAGTGGCTCATACTTGTAATGCAAACTACTTGGAGGTAGAAATTGGGAGGATGGAGGAGGTTCAAGGCCAGCTCAGATAAAACTTAGTGAGACCCCCATGCCAATAAAGTAAGTAGAGCATGGTGGTATATACCTGTTATTCCAGCTCTGTGTTAGACCATATATGTAGGAGGATCAAGGTCTAAAGTGAGGTTTGGGTAAAAACTCAAGGCTATCTGAAAAATAGTGTGGCTCAAATGGTAGGTCACTTGCCTAGCAAGCACAAAGCTGAATTCAAACCTCAACAGTGCCAAAAAAGAAAATACAGTGTCATTTTTCTGAATTTGGATAGATGTCTTAGTAGATAAGAAATGTGGCTAATAATGTACAAAGAAATTTAGGCTGACAAACTTCAATTTTTAATATTACATAAAAGCACATGTGGGCTTTACCTTAATTATATTAAAAATGACAATATAACCAGATTTCCCATGGCACCATGGTCTTGGATGAAGATAGTCTGAATATTTGGAAATGTATACACCTATAAAAGTATAAAACATAGATTAATTTACACTTTAAGAAAGAATCTATTCAAATACAATTTACATATAACAAAAAATATATAGGAGAGAACTATGCAAGGAGTGACACTGATCAAGACTCACTGAATTTATAATCTGATTTAACTAAAACTGCTTTGTTTAACTACTTAAAACAACAAAAAAACAAAAACCATAACATTTAAGTAATAACACTACCCAAAGAACAAGTCCATTAAAAATTGCTTTGATCTCATTTACCTTTTTTGGGGGGGGGGGGGGGGGGGGGAACGGGACAGTTTTGCAGCTGGAACTCAGGACTTGGGCGCTGTCCCTGGGCTCTTCTGCTCTTCTGCCCTCTACCACTTTGAGCCACAGCAACACTTTCTGTTTTTAAGTGGTTAACTGGAGATCAGATTCTCACAGGGACTTTTCTGTCCAGGCTGGCTTTGAACTGCGCTCAGATCTCAGCATCCTGAGTAGCTAGAATTCCAGTCATGAGCCACCAGTGCCTGCCTCACTTACCTTTTAAATAATCACCATTTTGAGATTCTAAAGAAACAGAAACTTAAAAGTAAAGGATACTTGACAACCAATTTTCTACTTTGACACAGTAACTGAAAAAGGAAAGTATGACATTCTTAGAAAAAAAAATCTGTTTGACTTTCCCTCTATTTTTCTATCTGTATAATCATCCAACCAAAAGGCTTATGATGACTCTCAATGTATAGTTCACAAAAAAAATATTAGAAAGCACTTTTCTTTAATCATATGCACCAGGAATTTACTATATAGTAGATTTCTGAGCAGTGATAAAAGTAAACAAAAAAAGTTCCTGCCTCTATCAAGACAGTTATACTTCTTTTTTCCACTTCAGTCACATCATAGGTCAAAATATAGTAGACATTTAAATATATGTCAAGAACATGTTGTATCTGAAGATACAAAGAAATTGAAACAATCAACTGTATGTAGTAAAAAAAAAAAACTTGAAAAACACGGAAATGTTAATTTAGGGCTAGGAATGTGGCTTAGTGGGAGAGTGCTTGCCTAGCATGCATGAAGCCCTGGGTTCAATTTCTCAGTACCACATAAACAGAAAAAGCCAGAAGTGGTGCTGTGGCTCAAGAAGTAGACTGCTAGGAAGTGGCACTGTAGCTCAAGTGGTAGAGCGCTCGCCTTGAGTTGAAGAGCTGAGGGACAACGCCCAGGCCCAGAGTTCAAGCCCCACGACGGACAAAAAAAAAAAAAAAAAAAACTATAAAGAAGTAGAGTGCTAGCTTTGAGCTTTTCAAAAGAAGCTCAGGGACAGTGTCTAGGCCCAGAGTTCAAGCCCCAGGACTGGCCAAAGAGAAAAAAGTTAATATATTTGAGCAAGAAGTTCTTTAGACAGAGAATAACTCCTACATAGGCAAGTGAATGAAAATACAGAAGCCTAAAAGATCATAAATTATTTGACATATATAGGCCACAGTGAGAGCATTGAGGCAGAAAAAGAAAAGCCATTAGATAATAAAAATCCTGGTATGGACTGGCACCAGTGGCTCATGCATGTAATCCTAGCTACCCAGGAGGCTGAGGTCTGAGGATCACGGTTCAAAGCCAGCCCTGACAGGAAAGACCATGAGACTCTTATCTCCAATAAACCACCAGAAAACCGGAAGTGGTGCTGTGGCTCAAGTGGTAGACTTTCCTGGCTGGGCTAGCCTCAAATTGCAATCCTCAAATTTCAGTAGCTAGGATTACAAGCAGGAGCCACCAGCACCCAACTTTCAATTCTTAAAATAAATACATAAGTAAAGGAAGCAATAATGCAAAACAGTTCCTAGGGTTTAAAACTTACCACCCTCATAATCATTAGTTTGCACGGAAACTAATGGTTTCATGGTTATTCTTTTAATTTACTGCTTAAACACTTTCCTGCCTTTAATATTATATTGGGCAGAGAAAATAAATCCATTTTTCTAGATCACTTCATTTGAGAACTCATCAATGATGAAGAGGCATATATGGCTGTTTCTGACTTGAATTTATTTTTGTGTGTGACTCGGTATCTTGGATCTAACAAGTAAGTTTCTGCAGTAGCTAAGAATTATCCTCTCTACCTCTGTTCTATTCTGCAAGCACCTTTTTTCAATTGCTTGGACTCTTAACTGCTTTCTTCACCCAATAATTTGGGAATGCTTGCTTGGCAAGCATAGCATGCTTTGAGTGTTCTTTTGGGTGCCGCCTCTGTCTTCCTTTGGGAGGATTAAATGCTGCATGTTCTAACATTTAAAATTTTCTAGGGCTTGGGCTCTTAGACACATTAAATGGGAATGAACTCTGTGTTCTCTTGGACATGGGTTCTCTTGGGGAACAACAATAGAGGCCAGAGAGGAAGAGATACTGGACTGTCTCCCTGTAAGTTTTGTACCCTGTCATGTTATTATCATATTATTATATATATCATATTACATTATTATGTTATTATTATCATGTATGGGCATACACAGCTTCTTAAAAGAGTGCTATCAAACTTATACCTCTTGCTGGTAGGCTCTACAATTACATCAGGCATGGAGTCATGAATAGGAGAAATTATTCTGCTCTAGTATGTTAAGATTTGTTGCAAGAGATAGTCAATGACTTTAGCCCAAACCCTTATAATCTCCAGGGACAAACTGACTCCCTAGCAGCCGTGGTTCTACAGCAGCTCACAGCTGCTCAGACAGGGCTTGGCCATGACAAAGAGTATATGGGGGTTAACAGATCAGGAAAAGTCCAAACTAACATCCACAAATTAATCTTTTATAAGGTCTCTCATAGAGAACAAGTTACTCAAGAATGGCTCTTATGGGGAGAGACATCTGCTCCTGGCTGTCTTGACTGCTACCTTTCCTGGGACCCCTTTCTAGTAAAAGAATTCCTGTATTTTTCAACCTGCTTGTTAAGTCTTGTTTCTTCTAGACTGGAGTCCATCAGATTACAAATGGCCATTTAAAAAGATGCTTTATTTAAACTGTCCTCTAGTTTTACCATGGACATCTTGTGTGCTTGGAGGATTCCAGACTGTCATACTTCACGCTGAGCAGAAACAGTCTGTAGTAGTCATCATCATTTATGTTCTCTTACAGAAGTTAGAGATCACATCGAGAAGGGGAATGAGAGAAAAAGGGGAACTATGAGGTAGACGAGGATAAAACTAACAGACATAACACATGGCAGATAACATGTGTCCCATATGATGGTGTTTTTTTTTTTTTTTTTTTTTTGTCGGTCATGGGGCCTAAACTCTGGAGCTGGGTGCTGCCCCTCAGTTTTTCAGCTCAAAGACTAGCACTCTACCTCTTGAGCCACAGCACCACTTCTAGCTTTTTCTGCTTATGTGGTGCTGAGGAATCGAACTCAGGGCCTCATGTGTGCAAGGCAAACACTCTACCACTGAGCCACCTTCCCAGCCCTCATGGTGTTTCTTGTTCTCACAGTGCCTCAGGATTCTGCTCAAATGCTGCTTCTTTCCATAATGCTCTAAGTTCCCATTCAAACACTTCTTCCCATTATGCCCTGGGTACCTGATAACCAATGGAAAGAGCTGAGGTGACACATACAAACCATCAAGCAATCAGTGCAAAGCCCAGGAGAGGAGATTTGAGGGGAGTCCTATAGTATAAAACTGCCCTCCGAGAGGATTCACTGGTCTTCTTTGGACCCTTCTTCAGATGGACAGTCTCACTACTTTCTTTCATGGCTTTCCTTTCACAATTAAGTTTAAAGGTAAGTTTAATTAAGTAAAAATTAAGTTTACTGGAATGTTAAAGAAAAGTTCTGTGAAAGATAGTAGTAGAAACACTTCATCTGGAGAGGGGGAATAAGGAGAAATCCCTCCTTTTACTCTTAAATAAGCTTATTTTTTCTTAAGCAATTAGATGAATATAACTTAAAATTTTTGTGTTTTCTAATTACCATATAACCCAATGATTCCATTGCTAGCTTAAACATATATTCATAGTAGCATTATTCATATATCTTCACATTCAGAATATATGAAACAAAGCCCAACTAATGAACAAATATAATGTGATATAAATATATAGGATTCAACTACAAAAGAAATGAAGTACAGGCTATAATGTGGATAAAGCCATTATCCTAAATAAATATAATTATATATAAAAGATTATATAATATATGGCTTCATTCACAGGAACGTTCTTTCATAATAGGCAAATTCTCAAACACACAAAGTAGACTAGTGGTTCCCTGAGCTTTTTTGCTCAAGGCTAGCACTGTACACTTTGAGCCACAGCATGATTTTTTGGTGGTTAATTGGAGGTAAGAGTTTCACAGACTGCCTGGACTGGCTTTGAACTGCAATTTACAGATTTCAGTCTCCTGATTAGCCAGGATTACAGGCATGAACCACCAGAGTACAACTTAAATCATACAACTTTGTACATGCTATATTATATACCCATTTTAAAGTAGTTTTGTTGTTACTGTTTTGTTTAGGGACTTTTTACGTTGGGAATTTAACATTTTTTTTAACAAGTCAGCAAGAATCTAGTGAAGACCTAATAATCCTTTCTAGTCCTACATTCTCTAGAACTCGGCACTGCTGAACATTCTCTTCAGTTGAGATCCTTTGATTACGTGTCAAACTCTACCTCCAAATTCTCCATGTAATGGATTTCTTTTGCCTCTTTTTCATTCTATAACATCATCCATCCCAGTGTAGGACACCAGGTCCCATTACCAATTTAGAAGTTCTGTTCTTTGCTATCTTCTCCTACACTATTGTGCCTAACAATGACTTGGCTTCAAGCAATATTCTCTCACTTCTGCCCTGGTTCTGGTCCCTTTTCTGTTTCAGAAGTACTTAAGGCAAACTTGTTATTTCTCAAGTGTAACTCATAAAGTAATACTTTTATTAATAAACTACTTGGTACAAATTCCTGGCTAATTAAGCATTTTATAAAGTCTCAGTCCTCACACCAACTCTACAAAATAGCCCAATCTATTTTCCAATGAGAAACCTGAAATTTACAAAACTGTTGTGTTCTTCACCATTACATCACTAGGGTCTCTTAACTAATTAGCAATTCCAAACAATCGGCTTCTCTCATCTTGTGAGAATAATATTAATATATTAATGTATTAATAATATAATTAATATATTAATAATATAATTAATATATTAATAATATTATGGTATGTGCTTGGAACCTTACATTTGATTATTCTCTCTCTTTACTCAGTTCTATTTACTTACTGTCATTATGATAGTTAAGAGGAAATCCTCAAGTCAGTACTAAACATTGGGCACTGAAGAATACTATAAGCTTCAGATTCAAAACCCCTATGTTTAAAGTTCTAACTCTAAAGATTACTTGTTTGAAAATAATGAAACTAGTTTTAATATTTCTTATGGAATTAAATCTCAGTTCATCAAGTAAAATAAGAGATTCTTTTCTTCCTTACAGCCTCACCTTTGGCTGGATCACCAAGAGTAGTAACAGCACTGCTACCAACACAGAGTCCACGTTGACATATCAATTTTGCCTTTAAACAAAAGATACTGTTTTGTTTATTACCAGTCTTGGGATAAGCAAATTAAACAGTGGGTACATAATCTAAAAATATTAAAATACAAAACAAAGCACAGAGCAAATTCATACAATTGTCTTTTGATTAATGATCCAAAGACTGTCATAAGCTTTTTACCATTTCTCTTTTTTTTTTTGTCAGTTGTGGGGACTGAACTCTAAGCCTGGACACTGTCCCTCAGTTCTTCAGCTCAAGGCTAGCGCTCTACCACTTGAGCCACAGCACCACTTCTGGCTTTTTCTGCTTATGTGGTGCTGAGGAATCGAACCCAGGGCCTCATGAATGCAAGGCAAGCATTCTACCACTGAGCTACCTTCCCAGCCCTGCTTTTTACCATTTCTATTATCAAAAGTGTCACGAAAAAAAAATTCCACAAGGTCATATTTAAGTATTCTCTTGAAGGTTTCTTGCTTTATAACTATTTAATTTGAAAGTGTCTTTTTTAGTGTAAATCCACATATTTTAATTATTCCTTAGGCAAATATGTCTTTGATTTTTATAAGCCTGTAATGTAACCTACATAATTATATATCTATATTTATCTAGCTATCTATTCCCCCCCCCTCTTCCCCCCCAGTTCTAGGGCTTGAACTCTGAGCCTGGGCACTGTCCCTGAGTTTTTTGTGCTTGACTAGTGCTCTACCACTAGAGCCACAGAACCATTTCTGGCCTTTTCTGTTTATGTGGTACTTAGGAACCGAACGCAGGGCTTCATGCATGCTAGGCAAACACTACCACTAAGCCACATTCCCAGCCTTATAAATTACTTTTTAATATCAAATGTAATTGTATTGATAGATTCCTCCTTCTTAGATACTACACATATCTCTGGAGATATACACAGTGCTTTCCTTTTCCTCCAATTTAGGCAAGGGAAATTATTAATAAAAATGTTCAATCTTTAAACAATTAACTAGAATACTGAATAAGAAGTGTTCATCTTATTATCCTCAAAACCATGCAATTTAAATCTGAAAAACCCCCACAGAAATAAACACTGATTAATGAAAAAAATGTCCATGCATTCAACAGCATTGAAACTGTAGTATTATCTGGCTTATGTAACTGTAACCCCCCTTTTATAAAAGCAATTTTAAAAATTGTAGTAATGAAACAAACCCATATTCATATAAATTTTACCACTTTTTTTATTTTAATTTTAATTTTTTGTGAACATACTGTACAGAGGGGTTACCATTTTCTTTTGTTGTTCTGTCATGGGACTTGAACTCAGGCACTGTACCTGAGTTCTTTTGCTCAAGGCTAGTGCTGTACCACATGAGCTACAGTACTACTTCTGGTTTTCTGGTAGTTAATTGGAGTTAACGTCTCATGGACTGTTCCTACTCAGGCTGGCTTCAAACTGTGATCCTTAGATCTCAGACTCCTGAGTAGCTAAGATTACAAGTGTAAGCTACCAGTGCCTAGGTAGAAACTTAGATTTTAAAGAAGAACTGTAAAGTTCTAAAAACTTAAATCTGTTTCACGATTAGATTTTAGTATTACTTACAATGACACTCTACTAAATAAAAATACAGGTCTTCCTACAATCTCATAAAACTAAAATACCAATATTTATGGCTAACAATATCACTAATTTTATACAATCTGATTTTCTTACCTGATTTTCAGTTTCAAGCAGGAAAAACCCGTAAGTTTCTTGAAGTTCTTCCTCAGTATAATTACTTGTTTGTTTTTGTTGGTAAAAGGCTTTGTACTGTATAAAGAAAGAGAATATATCCTATAAACATACTGCTTACCTTTTTTTTTTTTTGGTCTGTCGTGGGGCTTGAACTCTGGGCCTTGGCACTGTCCTTGAGCTCTGCTCAAGGCTAGTGCTCTACTACTTGAGCCACAGCGCTACTTCCAGTTTTTTTGGTGGTTAATTGGAGATAAAGAGTCTCAACGGACTTTCCTGCCCAGGCTGGCTTTGAACTATGATCCTCAGATCTCAGCCTCCTTAGTTGCTAGGATTATATGAGCCATTGGCACCTAGCTCTCTTACTAATTTTTTTTTTGGGGGGGGGGGGGAAGAGATCCTGGGGCCTGAACTCAGGGCCTGGACTCTGTCTCTGAACCTCTTTGTACTCAAGGCTAGTACTCTATCACTTGAGCCACAGTATCCCTTCTGGCTTCTTCTGGTACTGAGGAATCAAACCCAGGGTTTCATGCATGCTATGCAAGCACTCTACCACTAAGCCACATTCCCAGCCTCTCTCTTACCAATTTTAAGAACTAATTTGTTTTTAAATCTATCATCTCATATGTTTAAACACACACGTGTTTACTTAAGTAAACACATTATTCTTCTATTCCCTAGAATGTATTATCTCCTAAGTGACCATTTCCAGGGATCTTTTATCTGATAAATAGCTAAGAAATTATCTTAAAAGTTAGGTACTAGTGGCTCACATCTGTAATCTTAGGTATTCAGGAGATGAAGATCTGACCATTTTATTTTGAAGCCAGCTCAGGCAGAAGAGTCTGAGACTTATCTCTAGCCAACAAAAGAGCTGGAAGGGAGTGCTCAGCAATAAGAGCACCAGCTGTGAATAAAAAAAGCTGAAACCCCAAGGCCCTGAGTTCAAGTTCTAGTATTTCACACCCAATAAAATACTCTTAAGACTTAGGTTTATATGTATATATGTGTGTGTGTGTATACATATATATTATGATGAATTCATTTCCCTTGAAACTAAAGTAAAACTAATTCACAAACACAGAAAGTACCAAATACTTCACCTCATTTAAGAAAATGTCATTTTTCACAAAAGTCACTTGACTATACTGAAAACCATGCTCAGATGCAGAATCCAAGTAAGAAGTGTGGAGAATTGAAACTGCCCTCTGGAAGAGAGAATCTGAACTCAGAGACACTGACTCAAAAACTGTAAAATACAAACAAAAATAATGTCACTGTTTAAGATAACCAAAGATGGCTGAGTGGCACATAATGAAAACTCAATAACTTATTCCTTTCTTGTGTGACATATGACTAAGTAATTCATGATGTGAAAGACCTGTCATGTAAAAAAACTAACCTACACAAATTGTAACTGAGGATGAAATTAGCACAGAAACGACATATGTACTGCTATAACTCTTAAGCATGTTGGATTAAAGCTGTGCATGCTATTAAGGCATATGCAATTCCAGTGTTGGGATACTGGTCAGCAACTGCTTAGGCCAGTGTTTCCATCTTTAGTTTGTTTTTGTCACCACCCCCGCCCCCCTCCCCACAACACACACACACCTAGGCCATGTTCTAATAAAGTTGCCCTTTCCAATTTCTTGTCAAATTCCCAAGTAAACCTGTTAGGTTTCAAGGGACCTGTTATTTCTTACCTTCCAAACACAATAGAAATAATTTTATTTCTGCTGTTTCCCTGCAGCCAAAAGTCTACAGAGCTTTACTTTTATGGCTTGTATTATAACTTTCTTTCACTTCACATAATTGTACCACTTTTTTTTTTTTGGTAGTGCTAGGGTTTGAACTCAGGATCTTGCACTTGCTAGTGAGGGATATTACTGCTGAAGCCACATCTCTAGCCCTGGATCTTAATTTTTGTCTGGATGGTCTTGGACTGAATCTTCCTATTTACATTTCTGGGTATGAAAGGCACATGCCACAGTGTCCAATTTGTTTAATGGCTAAGATGGGGTGGGGGTCTTCATGATTTTGAGGGGGGCTTGGGCTGGCCTCCAACTCTGACCTTTTCTGTCTCAGCCTCCTGAAAAGCTAGGATTGCATATATAAGCCATCACACCCAGATCATTTTTTAAAAAGTACTTCCATCTATCCATACTCTTATACTATCTCCAGAGACTGTGATATGCTTGTCCTCTGAAAGATATGTTTCTTAACAGAGTACTGACCCAATGTTTCCTAGAAGAATACTGACCAGAATCAGCAATTTTCTACATCTCTATATCTTTTAACACTTTTTCCCTTCAGCAAAAACTAAATCTTATTAGTTTTATTACCACTATAGCTTTTAAATATTTTAACTTTCTTCTATTATTTCTAAATAAAAATGAAATCACTTACAGAGCACTGGAAGGTTTGGTCACATAGTACAAGTAGGCATATTAATAAGCTTTCCTACTTTTATTTAAACTCTTCCAATTGCATTAAAGTTCAAACGTTAATAATAAAAATCAGTTTTAAAAATTACCTTATGAACAACAGATATAATAAGTTCTCTGTTGTTACCTAAAATTAGACTATCAAGGAAATGCATACAATTTTTTCAAGAAATTTCATTTGGACTTACACTAACCTAAATACTTCAGCTATCAGAATTATTTGGGGAGGGGTGCTGAGGTTACTACCCCTGAGCTTCTCTTGCTCAAGGCTAGTGCTCTACCATTTGAGCCACAGCACTACTTCCAGCACCTTTTTTCGGGGGGGGGGGGGGGTATTGGTTGTCTTTTGGAGGGGATAGTTTATTGGAAGTAAGGGTCTCACAGACTTTCTTTCCTGGGCTGACTTCAAACTATGATCCTCAGATCTCAGCTGCCTGAGTAGTTTAACATTATAGATGTGAACCACTAATGCCTCACTCAAGATTTTTTTCATCATTTAATAAATTTCCTAACATCAACAGATATAAATAGAAAGCAAGAAAGGAAAATGAATGAAGCATTGTAAGGATTTAGTGAAGCTAGCTAGAATGCCTAATCTATATATTCTAAGTTTTACTTTTATTTTTGTTCAGTTTCATTTTCCCTTTGAATGTCAGCACCATGAAAAGTGAGGTTATTCTGAGCTAGTATATGGTATACCAGCTTCTCTGAAGGTTAGGCAGAAGGGTCACTTGAGAGTAGGGGCTCAGGATCAGCCAGGGACTCAAGCTCAAAAACAAATTTTTTTTTTGATTAGATTCAAATAACAAAACATCAGTGGTGACAATGTTACAGTTTTTAAAGCTGTATGACTCCAAGAAAAATGGAAACCTGTGTGGTTTCCAAGCCTTCAAATCCCTTTGCTAGTCCAAACACAAACCAAAAATCCTTTAGAAGTTATGATTTTGGGAAATTTCTATGGACTGTTATTTATAAAGGTAATTTTCAACCATCTAAGGCTCAGTATTTGAGAAGCATGTCACTCACAGTTGAAAAGTAGTAAAAAAAAAAAAAAAAAGACAACTTTAAAAATGAAGACTAGTATTACTGATGGCTCCAGATTTTCTAAGATGTGAATAGGTATGCATATATCTTTAAATTTGTAAAGTGATGAGTACCATTTACCTCCCCATATTTAAATAAATCATGTACAATGGAAACTAAAAGTAGTACAAAAGGCGGGTGCCAGTGGCTCATGCGTGTAATCCTAGCTACTCAGGAGGTTAAGATCTGAGGACTACAGTTCAAAGCCAGTGGAAGGAAAGGCCCTGAAATTCTTATCTCCAATTAGCCACAAGAAAACCAGAAGTAGAGCTGTGGCTCAAAAGAGCTCAGGCTCAGCACCCAGGTCCTGAGTTCAAGCCCCACAACCCACCAAAAGAAGGAGGAGGAGGGGGGGGAGGGAAAAGAAAAGAAAGGAAAGAAAAGAAAAGGAAAAGAAAAGAAAAGAAGAAAGTAGTGCAAAAGAAGAGTTTCGTCTACTTAACTTTAACATGGGTTTCCCAAATGCAATGTGCTCATAGAATTTTTCAAAGTGTGGGAAATGATTCATCACAATTAAGCTGAAAGACATGATTTACAAGTAAGAACCGGTGCTGGTGGTTTAGGCTTGTAATCCCAGCTACTCAGGAGGCTAAGATGTGAGAATCGCTGTTCAAAGCCAACCCCTGGCAAGAAAGTCCATGAGATTCTTATCTCAAATTAACCACCAGAAAAGAGGAAGTGGTGCTTTGGCTCAAAGTGGTAGAGCACTAGCCTTGAGCCTTAAAAAAAAGTTCAGGGCCGGGCGCTGGTGGCTCACGCCTGTAATCCTAGCTACTCAGGAGGCTGAGATCTGAGGATCGCGGTTCAAAGCCAGCCCGGGCAGGAGAGACCGTGAGACTCCTATCTCCAATAAACCACCAGAAAACCGGGAGTGGCGCTGTAGCTCAAGTGGTAGAGCGCTCACCTTGAGCTGAAGAGCTGAGGGACAGCGCCCAGGCCCAGAGTTCAAGCCCCACGACCGACAAAAAAAAAAAAAAGTTCAGGGACAGAACCCAGTCCCTGAGTCAAGCCCCACAACTGACAAAAGAATTTTTCTTTTCACTTACATGTTTTTAATTCCAAAACTATGTACTTATGGCTAAAAATGCCCTCTCCTTTAGGTCAACACTTCTCAAAGAGTAGGGTATTTCTAAAAATCAATACTTGCCAGGCACTGGTGCTCACACCTGTAACCCTACTTTCTTAGAAGGCTGAGTTCAGAGGATCACATTTTGAAGTCAACCCAGGCAGAAAAGTCCATATGTGTGCTTTTTTTGGTGGTTAATTGGAAATAAGAGTCTCACAGACTTTTCTGCTTACACAGGTTTCAAACCGTATTACTCAGACCTGTCTCCTAGTAGTTAGGAATACAGGCACGAGCCACCAGTGGTTAGCTTATAATGTTGTTTTGACTTAAAAAACACATAAAAATAGGGGCTCAAAAGAATACAGAAAATTATTTAGAAATGCTGAAACTAGCCATAAATAGTGGCTAAATCAGTTGTTACTGAGGTTGGGAAGTAGAAAAAGTAAACTAAATTACATTCGAAAAAGTTTGTATTATATCATTTAAAATATCTCTATTCAGGCTCAGCAACAGCTATGTGCGAAGCTGAGAATGGGAGGACTGAAGTTCAATGCCTGCCTGGGCAGGAAAGTTTAAAAGACTCCTTAAACCTACAGTTGGGTGCAGTAGCAAGCACCTATAAACCTTAACTACAAGGGAAGCTGAGTTAAAAAAAGATTGTGGTTGCAGGCCAACCCAGGAGAAAATGTCTCTAAGACTCCATTTCAATCATGGAAAGCTGGTGCCCACCTGTTATCACAGCAACAACAGGAAACCTAAAATAGGCAGATGATGGTACAGGTGTTTGCCTAGGAAGAAATTGAAACCCTATCACAAAAATAATGAGTGAATAACTATAACCCCTCTGCACAGTATTTTCACAATTAAAAAAAATTGTTAAAAAAAAAAGTGAAAAACACCAGAGCTAAGGTATGAATCAGTGGTAAAACACCTGCCTAGTGTACATGTAAACCTGAATTTAAATCCCCAGTACCACCCCCCCAAAAAAAGAATTTTTTTTCAGTTTAAATTAAAAGACAATAATTAAAATAGTTTTGGTGACACATGCCTGCATTCCCATCACCTTAGAGTCATCAGCAAGAGAATGGAAAATATAAAACCAGTGAAGTGGGATGTAGTCTATATTCAATCACCTATCAATTTTAGACTGATTGTAGAAGCTGTAGCTACTAGAAATTATAATAAAAAACAATTGTGTTATACCACCTAAATTCAAACTAAATCTCTTTATAATTCTAGTTTAGGATTATTCATAATTAACTTACAGCACTTAATTTAATACCTACTGTCTTCTGATAGAATCCTTCTATTAATATTCTCTAAGACAGAATGTGAGGGTGGTTTTAATTCATTTTCATCACATAGGCCCCTAGAATTGTTGTCATGGTCCTTTTCTTTGTTAATGTCATAAATGCTAAAAAGAAAGAAAAAAATGGATGACAATGTTGAAAGGGATGCCACTAATCAAAATGCATTGTATTCATAAACTGCTTTGTTGAATGGCAACTCCTTTGTACAATATTTTTATTTAAATATTTAATTTTTTTTTTTTTTTTTGGGTCCGGTCGTGGGGCCTGAACTCTGGGCCTGGGCGCTGTCCCTCAGCTCTTCAGCTCAAGGCTAGCGCTCTACCACTTGAGCCACAGCGCCACTTCCGGCTTTTTTCTTTTTGCTTATGTGGTGCTGAGGAATCGAACCCAGGGCCTCAGGCATGCAAGGCAAGCGCTCTACCACTGAGCCACCTTCCCAGCCCAATATTTTTATTTTTAAAATAAAAATATTTAAAATATATGTAATACTCTAACAAAGGAAAAAAAATGATCCAATTTACAACATATCTACTATCTAAACAAATGTTTACCAAGTAATTATGAATAAAGCTATAATGCTCATTTTTCTCCTTTAATGAATCTCACAGCCAAGTACTGAATTTGCTCTGTATGCAGTAACTTAGTTTGAAATACTTTTTCGAGAATCCTCAATTCCTAATCAGAATTTTTTTTTTTTTTTTTTTTTTGTCGGTCGTGGAGCTTGAACTCTGGGCCTGGGTGCTGTCCCTCAGCTCTTCAGCTCAAGGCGTGAGCTCTACCACTTGAGCTACAGCGCCACTTCTGGTTTTCTGGTGGTTTATTCGAGATAGGAGTCTCACGGTCTCTCCTGCCCGGGCTGGCTTTGAACCGCGATCCTCAGATCTCAGCCTCCTGAGTAGCTAGGATTACAGGCGTGAGCCACCAGGGCCCAGCCCTAATCAGAAATTTTATACAGAGAAATAAATTACGCTCATAGGAGTCACTTCTCCCTCACTGAAATTTCAAATTGAAAAGCAGAGATTATAAATCCAAGGCAATTTCACTTGAACATGTCCATTTATATATACAATGCAACTTGATCATGATACTGTCATTTTTCTTTTCCCTCCTTTACCAAACTAATCTCATCAGGTATCCTTGTTCCATTTTCACACATACAAAGCTTTTTTACTGTAATCAGGCCTCTCTTCCTCCCTCTCTGTTCATTCCATCCCACCTACACCCCAGAGAAAACATGTTCCAACTCTTAATATTCATTTTTGTTAAAAGTGCACATTAACTGTTCTGAAGTTTCAACATGGATATCTCACACATGAATATATCATATTTTAGATTGATCATATCTGCACACATATAAATACACACATATATTTAAAGCATACACAATCTTTCATTCTTATGTTTATTTTTTAGGTCCAAAATTCACATGAGAACAAACATGACCTGTGTTCTGAGGACTAGCTTACTTCACCTAATGAGGGTTTCCAGATCCATTCATTTCCTTGCAAATGGCCTGACTGTATTCTTTATGGCTGAATAATCTGGTGCATATGTTGACAGGTCTAGATCTATCTATAGTTTCTTGATCCATGAGCTGCTCCATAACTTGTGAACAGTACTATAATGAACATGATTATACAGATGCTTCTAGTATATGCTACTTTTGCTATATCTGGTTGGTGGGTTTTGGGGGGAGAAATTTCCATAAATGCTTCCCATAAAAGTTACATAGTTTACATTCTCATTAATAATATATTAAGGTTCCCTTTCTCCATCCTCATCAGCATTTGTTCTTATTCATATTCTTTTTTTTTTTTTTTGGTGGGGTCAGTCAAGAACTCAGTCATGAACTCAGGCCTTGGTGTTGTATTGTCCCTGAGTTCTTTTGCTCAGGGACAATGCTTTACCACTTTGAGCCACAGCACCACTTCCAGTTTTTGAGTGGTTAACTAGAAACAGTCTCACAGGGACTTTTCTGTCCAAGCTGGCTTTTAACTGATCTTCAGATCTCAGCCTTGTGAGTAACCAAGATTACAGGCGTGAGCCACTGGCACCAAGCTTTATTCATATTCTTGATGGTCACTCTGAATGAAGTGAGATATAATCTCAGTATCATTTTGATTTGCTATGGCCAGGGAACGTTGAACATTTCTTTATGTATTTATTTCCATCTGTACTTCTTTTGAGAAGTGCTTCCTTTAGGTGTCTATTTTTAGAAGCTCCCTACATATTATGATTATTAGGCCCTGCATCTCCACTTCTGTTTTTTAATGTGGTTAACTGGAGATAAAGAGTTTCATGGACATCATGGCCTGGGATGGCTTCAAACCAAGATCCTTAGATCTAAGCATCCTGAGTAAGTGACGATTACAGACATGAGTCACCAGCACCCAGCTTAAATATTTAATTTTTAAAAACTGGTCCAGTCACAATTATTTTCTGAATAATTTTTTAATCTTTCACAAATGTGATCTCTTATGCACATGTGTAAGCATGAATGTGCATGTGTGCACACGCACACATATACAGTTTCTTTTGTTCCCAGCAATAAATCTATTTCTACCAAGCTCCTTTTATTTTCTGTTTAGCTTGTTTCCTATTTGGTGTTTTTCATATGGAAAATCTATCAAATGCCTGGTAATTTTTGTCGTGCATGTGTATGTGTGACGCAGTAAATGCTGTCTAAAAGCTGTAGTGAATAAACTGTACTAAGGACAATTAGGAACAGTTTGTTATGAAGATAAACATAACATGTTGCATCAATTCAATTCCTAGATATTTACTCCATAGAAATGATAGACATTTTTCCCCTCTTTTTTTTTTTTTTTGAGACAGGTAAGTCTTAATATGTACTAGGTTAGCCTCATCTTACAGTATGTAATTCAAGCTGACCTTGAACCCTCCAATCTTCCTGCCTCAAATTTCCCAGTCCTGAGGTTACAGGCATGCACTACCATGTTCATTCTTGAACACTCTTTTTGACTAGCAACTCTAGTCAAGATCTGGTCTGTTCTGATGGGGATGTAGTTATTTAATCAGGTTAAGATCTGGGCTAGTCAGTTTATATAGAGAATAATCCTTTAATATTCTGCTTAGGAGCATATCAACTTGTTTATTTCTGGGAGTGAAACAGAAAAAAAATGGTTCTGGATTTTACTGTTTAACATGTTGTCTTCCACTTAATTCTCAGTTTCACTTAGATGCTTCATCCCAGCTCAATTCTCTAAATAAAGCCTGTCTAGTTTATGTCTCCTGACTATAAACCTTCAGTCTTTTCTCAGTGTAGAGGGAAAGTAGCCTCTAGATATACCAAAGCAGTGAAGGAGTCCAGCTAGTCAAATTATGACAGTCTGTCCTATTTCCACTTCACTCTTCCTTGAAAAGTTATACCTCTCCAATTCTTGAGCTTCTTCCAGATTCTGTGGATAATCAGTTTGCTTCTTTGTTGGCTTACTTCCCTTTCCCATTTACCATTCTCTAATTCATTAAATCATGTAATATATTCCCATCTATTTTCTTTGTAGTTTCTCAAATATTGCTTTTGTATAGGTTCTCTTTGCTTTTTCCTCCTAATCTTTGTGGATTTACACCAGGAGCTGGGAATGTGGCTTAGTGGTAGACTGCTTGCCTAGCCTGCACGAAGCCCTGGGTTTGATTCCTCATTACCACATAAACAGAAAAAGCACGAGTGGCACTGTGGCTCAAGTGGTAGAGAGCTACCCTTGAGTAAAAAGAAGCTCAGGGACAGTGCCCATGCTCTGAATTCAAGCCCCAGGACTGGCCAAAAAAAGAAGAACAAAAACCATTTCCAGTGTACAAATGGACATGTTAAACTAGAACTGTCAGTTTAGCTCATCTCAATCTCTTCAATTAAAAACAAAACAAAACAACAAAAAGCTTCCAAGGGTTGGGGATGAATTTAGTGCTAGCACACTATTTTACTGTATGCTAATATGTACAAAACCTGATTAATTAATTAGTACCACACATAAACTCAGTTAAGGCTGGTTGTTCTGCCTCGGTGTACTGAGTATTCTGCCTTAGTGTACTAAGATTACAGGCATGTGCTACCACACCTACCATATTTATTTAAAAAAGGATAACCCAGGTGCTGGTGGCTCACGCCTGTATTCCTAGCTATTCAGGAGGCTCGGATGTGAGGATCATGGTATGAAGTCAGCACAGGCAGAAAAGTTCATGTGATCCTTATCTCCAATTAACCAGCAGATAGATGGAAGTAGAAGTTCAAGTGGTAGAGCACCAGTCTTAAGCAGAAAAAGTTCAGAGATAGTTCTCAGGCTTTGAGTTCAAGCCCCATAACTGGCACACACACAAAAAAAAGGAGTAACCTATAGTGCATATGCATTCAATTATTTACTCAAATTAACAAATAATATAACCTCAAATTGATCCTCATTCTCTTAAAGCATCTTACCTTTTTTTCTCTAGGCTTTTTGCTGGTTATTTTGGAAATGGAATCTCAGGGAGTTTTTTTTTTTTTGCCTAGATTAGCTTTGAACCTTGATCCTCCACATTTCAGCATCCTATGTAGCTAGGATAATAGGCATAAGCCAATGGCACCTAATAAATTTCTTTTATTTACTTTGAGACATGATCTTACTGTGTTACCCAGACTGACCTGCACTCCAGGGCTCAAGCTATCTTCTGGTTTCAATCTTTTCAACAGCTTTGACTCTGGCAAGAACCACTATACCTTTCACCAGCCTACCCCAAAGTAGTTAATTATTTATACATACATATTTATAATTACTTTGCAAGTACCATTTTCCCTAATAAACCAGTATTTCCTAATAAACCATCCCTATGATGGGAGGAGTTATGTTTGGTTTACCAATAATTATTCAATATTCAGGTCAATGCTTTCACATCGTAAGTATTTAATAGACATGCATTTGTTAACTAAATATTCATCCTTATATGCAACCTGTTCTGAAAGTTGGAAAACAAAACAAGGCTTCTAATTTTTTTTTCTTACAAAGCAAGTAAATGCTAATAACAAAACTTGACAAATATATAGACCTACATCTTAACGACTATTGATTCTCAAGTCTTAAGCACATCATGTGTTGACAAAGATAATCTATTAAGCATTAAAAGTTAACAGACATCAATTAATGATCAATAGAGAAATCAAAGAAATAAGAAAAACTATAAATTTAATGAACTATACTAGTTAATTCAAAGAAAACAAGTCACAGAAACACTGCTGTGGCATGAGAAGATAGGTAAAAGGAAGTTACTATGTAATTCTTAGTAGATTTCTTATAATTTGTAAATTTCTATTGCTGCAGCTTATTTCTACTTGTTATTTTTAACTATATTTAAAAATAAATTTAGCTGCTTATTTAATAAGACAGAAAAAGTACTACCGTGAATTGTTTAGGGAGAAAAAAAAGCAGATTAATCGTCATCTTACAGTGTAACACTCATCAACATCTAATATTGGTCTTGTTTTTCCAACTAGCTTCCCAACACTAGATATAGCTTCATGAATAAAGGGGCATTTTCATTTTCAGTGGTGTGTCTTGATCCCTTAGAACAGGTATGCAGTAGGGATTCAATACATATTTATTTAATCAGTTAGCTTCTCTGATGATTGTTAGTTAAAACTCTTTGCTTCTCAGTGTCCTCAGAACAAAACAACAGCTCTTTGCCTTATATATAATTTGGTCTTTTTTTTTGGGGGGGGGGGGAGGAGTGCCAGTCCTAGGTCTGGATCTCAGAGCCTAAGCACTATCTCTGGGCTTTTTTGCTCAAAGCTAGCACTTTACCACTTGAGCCACAGCTCTACTTCTGGCTTTTCCGTGGTTAATTGGAAGAGTCCCACAGGTTTTTCTGCCCCCCCCCCCTCCCCTGGCTTTGAACTTAATCCCAGATTTCAACCTTATAGGTGTGGGCTGGGCTCTTGGCTCCTGTTCTTTATTTTGTCCATGCCTTTCTATGAAGCTGTGGCCACACTGATCTATTTTCTAAGCTTTGTCCAAGCTGTTATTTCTAAGGGGACGGTTTTCTCCCATTCTCCTAACTAAGCTCCTACTTGCTTAGTGAAACTTGTAAGTCATTCCATCTAAAGTATGTTTGCTTTAAAAAAAAGAAACTCTCCTTACACATGCTATTATTTCATGGCTTTTGTTTTGTTTTTGGATGGGGGGGGGGATAATCTTTCTTCCCTACTAGAATGCCAGGTGCATAGAGGCAGACACTATGTGTTATTCACCAAAGTCCCTAGTGTCCAGGGAAGCTCTTAGTACTACAGCAGATAATAAAACTCTATAACAGAAATTACCTTTGAGTAGGCCAAATGAAGGGAATTTTGTATTTTCTAAAATCTTAGCATAAATACAATCCAGGAGAAATAAAGCTACTCTGATTTCAGAAAAAAAAAAAAAGACCTTTCACAGCTCTACCTAGAAGCAAATTTACAATTTTTTTGGGGGGGGGGGCAGGAAGAGGCAGAGAAAGCAACATAAGCCCAATCAAGACACATAAAACAAAGTGCCCCTATTAAAAATTGAAAATACCAGCTGGGCACTGGTGGCTCACACCTATAATCATAGGAACTGGGGGGAGGGGGGGGGGTAAGACCTGACGATTGTGGTTCAAAGACAATCCACGCAGGAAAGTCCATGAGACTCTTACATCCAATTAACCACCAGAAAACCGGAAGTGGTGCTGTGGCTCAAGTGGTAGAGCTAGCCTTGAGCTGAAGAGCTCAGAGACAGTGACCAAACCCAGAGTTTAAGCCCTACAACTGACAAAAAAAAAAAAAGTCTCTAATGTGCAAAAGTCTTAAGTATGTGCCAGCCAGATTCATGCACAAAAGGAATAATAAGTTACTATTATTTATTTGAAGCGCAAGGTTCATTTGGAATCACTAGTCTACATTTCAAAAGACAATCTCAGCAGATTATAGAGGTACTGGCCCATAACCCCAGCACCGGGGAGGCTGAAGCAGAAACATGGGTTTGAGGCCAGCCTGGGTTATACAGTGAGGCTTTGTTGCAACAACAACAAAACCAATCTCAATTATTGTAGATCTACACACATGAGTCTCTGTCAAGGCATCTGACACCATGACACAATCTATCAAGAACCAGGAATGAAGGCACTCAGTAAACCTTGAAGAACCATACAAACATGTCTATTATCACCTGGTCTCCGTCATCACCTGGTTTCAGCAGCAGGGGCTTGACACGACCCTGGTAAAGCTTCATTCTCAAACACCCTCAAACCTCCTACCAGGTAAGGTACAGCACAGAATCGATCCATTCTCAAACACTTTCATAGGTGAACCAAAGGAGCGGTCCTCAAGGGGTCTCTGGACTGTCTCCGCAGCTTCAGGGCATTCGAGGCCACCCCTCTCCTTACCCCATGGTGTATGGGGGAGGGGGCTCTGCTCAACCCGCAGCCCTACTGGCCCCCTCCCGCCCTGCCCGCAGGGCGGCCAGGGCAGGCCAGCACCGGAAGCAGGGGGACGGGGGCGGGGAGCCGGTGTTGGGCACGGGGCGAGCAGTGCCTTTTGAAAGTCAACAGGGTGGTGGACTCCGGGGCTCCACGAGCTGACTCCCTCCCTCCCCCACCCCGCCAGAGGCGGGGAGCTCGACAGGGGCAGCTCTGATCGATGCGGGGGAGGGCGGGGAAGCTCGGAGCCGGGGACGCCTACCGACCGGCGACCAGTGCGGTCCTCGGAGCTGACGCCGGGACGGTGACCCTGGGGAAAATCGCCGCTGGGGGATGGCTTCTTGTGTTCCTTTACACTCTACAAAATCCGGTTTCTTAAGCGTTCTGTCCACAGTGAAGGTGGCCTTTCCCACCGTGTCTGGAGATTCAATTTACAAAAATGAAAGACCTATTGAATATGGGTGCGAATGCTTTATGTACCGGCTTCTGAAATAGGGCTGAGAGGAGGAGTGTTTTGCCTGATCTAAGAACATCTTTACCTCCGTCTCATTAATATTATGTTTCACTAGGGTTTTAACTTACTTATTCATTTCCCAAGTGAAATCTAACTAGGAAATCTTACGTGGCTGAGACAATTAAATTAAATGAATAAATAATTATGTACATGCTTTAAATGTTATTTTAAATTAGAAACTCACTAGCTAGTGAAGAGAAACTAGTGTAAAAAGTTTTTGGAAGGTGGGTGCAGTGGCTCATGCCTGTAATCCTAGCTACTCAGGAGGCTGAGGTCTGAGGATCCTGGTTCAAAGCCAGACCAGACAGGAAAGTCAGTGAGACTCTTAGCTCCAATAAACCACCAGAAAATGGGAAGCTGTGGTGCTGTGGCTCAAAGCGTCTCTTGAGCAAATAAAGCTCAGGGACAGGGGCCAGGCCCTGAGTTCCATCCCCACGACTGACCCCCCCAAAAAAATGTTTTTAGAGACTATTATGTAAAGTGAATCTTACAATGTAATATAACTTTTTCATTTAACTACAGTTTGGTTACTTTTGGGTTTAATATTTGGCTTCTGAAGATTGTTTTAACATTCTCAAAATCCATTCTACTGTAAAGTTAGATTAGTATAATATTACACTTAGCTTTTTTTTGATATGCTGTATAGAAAGGCTATGTTCAAGATTATGCAATTTTAGAATCAGTTCATAGTTTATATGGTGATATTTTTTGTTGTTGTTGCTTCTTCAGTGCTTACAGGCTGAATTCACCATCTCAGGCATGCTTGGCAAGCACTCTACCACTGAGCTACACCTCCAGCCCTTTATGGTGACTTTTTATGACATCTATATAAACCTTATGACTACTGTTCTAACTCTTCATCAAACTGGATTTGTAAGTTTCAAAATTAGTAACTGATTGCATCAAACTCTCTACTGTATCCCACTCAATGCTTCTGACAGATAAATAGACTTCCATAAAGGTAGGTTTCCTCAAGTGAACAAACCAGGCTTCAAGATTGATGGTTAAATATTTCTCCTAATGAGGGAGGAGCAGGTGTACATCACAGGTTCTAAACAGGGTCTATTTCACCATGCCAAGGAATAGAATACAGACTAACAAGGGACTTAGTTCTCCAATTAAGTGTTATTAAATCTTAAGGTAAAACACAAGTATGCCCTAACACATTTCTTATGATAAGCCATTAAAAAATTTTTAAAACAGGGGCTGGGAAGGTGGCTCAGTGGTAGAATGCTTGCCTTGCATGCATGAGGCCCTGGGTTCAATTCCTCAGCACCACATAAACAGAAAAAGCTGAAAGTGGCGCTGTGGCTCAAGTGGTAGAGCACTAGCCTTGAGCTCAAGAGCTGAGGGACAGCGCCCAGGCCCAGAATTCAAGCCCCACGACTGACAAAAAATAAAATAAAATAAAACAAAAAATCCAATTGAGTAAAGGATAAAGGCTAAAGTTAGTTGTTTCAAAAAGCTAATACTAAATCTTTTAGCAAGAAAAAAGAAAAAAATGAAGATGTGAACATTTGTGAACCACAAATACAGGGAAAAGGTTTCTAAAATTATACATTATCAGAAACAATTTATACAAATATACTTTCAATTATGAAAACAGTAATCGGATAGATAAGCAAATCCGTAAAACTATTATTTGAATAAAACAATAATGATGAAAGAAAGCAGCTCTATCCCTTCTTCCAAAAGACCAGTTTCAGAGATTATTCTACTTAGCAAATGATCAGAAACCTGAAAGTCTGGCAATGCATTCTGTTAAGTAACTTACAGGAGACAAAATTTAAAAAGAAAGAAGACACTGTCATGCAGACGATGAAAGATTAATCGTAGTCCATTACAGATAAGTAAGAAAGGGAGACTCTTTTTTCAGGAATTATGAATAGGCAACAAATACATTTTAAAACATTTCCAATTCACAAGGTTAAGGCGGCAAGCAATCCAGGGAGTTGAACTGTAGTTCACTTGGTATAGTGGTAGCTTTGTACACAAGGTTAGGGACAGCACCCAGGCCAAGTTTAAGCTCCAGGACTTGAACACAACGAAAGAAGCCAAACAATCCAAGCAAGATAGACACATCACAAAAACAGCAGAATGCAGGGGCTAGGAAGGTGGCTCAGTGGTAGAGCGCTTGCTTTGCATGCCTGAGGCCCTGGGTTCGATTCCTCAGCACCAAATAAGCAAAAAGAAAAAAGCCGGAAGTGGCGCTGTGGCTCAGGTGGTAGAGCGCTAGCCTTGAGCTGAAGAGCTGAGCGCGCAGGCCCAGAGTTCAGGCCCCACGACTGGACCCAAAAAAAAAAAAAAAAAAAGAAACAGCAGAATGCTAAAGACTCCCCCCCCCCAAAAAAAAGGAACAGCAGAATGCTAAAGACTAAGAGAAAAATACCAAAAGCAGTCAGAGAAAAAGGAATATACCAACCACAGGTGACTTAACAGCAACAATGTAAGTTAAATACACAGGAATAAGTTCTCTAGAATGCTAAAAGACAAGCATCAATTAAATGAGTGTTCCATGCAAAAATATTTTTAAGTGATAGTGAAAGACACTTTTAGGGTTCATCAACAAACCTTCAATAAAAACCTTTACAAAGAAAGTATTTTAATATACAGGAGGAAGATGGGTCCAGCTGGATAAAAGAAACAATGAAGTCTGAATAATGAAGTAGTAAAAATGTAGGAAATATAAACAAGCATTGGTTGTAAACCACAATAAGCTAGTTAGACACTCATCTACCTGGTATCTTATCTCTCCAGTAATAAATTTTAGAAGAATTCAAGCACATGGTAACAAAAAGTTATAACCACAAAGAGATTGGATGAAATGAATGATTCTAACTAAGAAAGGTTTAAAGAGATTAGTCAAGGGTGCATATTTCTAGGAAAATTCTAAAATTTTGAAAGTATACAATTTCCAAACTAGATGAAAAAATGGAATAAATTAGCTTTTTTTTTTTTAGCAGAGCTGAGGACTGAAGTTAGAGCCTTGCATTTGTCAGACAAATGCTGCTGCTCTTCTACTGCGAGAAATCCCCAAGTCCTGGAACATTAATATAAAAAAGAGAGGTAATAATAAATAAACAATGAAAAAATGCAAAGACCCACTACATTAATGCAAATGGGTCAAATGTTTCAGAGCCAGAGAGACATGTGTATGGGGGAGAGGTGGAGGGGCCGCCAGTCCTGCAGCTTGAACTGAAGAACTGGGCCCTGTCCCAGAGCTTCTTTTGCCCAAGGCTAGTATTTTACTACTGGAATTACAGCTCTCATTCTGGCTTTTTGGTGGTTAACTGGAGATGAGTCTCTCATGGATTTTCTGCCCCAGCCGGTTTCAAACTATGATCTTCAGATCTCAGCCTCCTGAATAGTTAGGATTATAGGCATGAGCCAGTAGCTTTCAGTCTCAATAGGTTTTAAAATAAATGTAAAGGAGTCTAAATTGCTGAATGACAGGCATATGCTTCAACATCAATGAATCGCAAAAACATGTTTAACAAAAGTCACAGGATATGCAGTGGGAGTCTACCTAATATTCAAAATCAAGTGAAAATAAACAAGGAAAGTATGTAACTGATACAACTATAAGCAAGTCAAAAGAACATCTGACATGCCAGGCGCTGGTGGCTCACGCCTGTAATACTAGCTACTCAGGAGGCTGAGATCTGAGGATCACGGTTCAAAGCCAGCCCAGGCAGGAGAGACTGTGAGACTCCTATCTCCAATAAACCACCAGAAAACTGGAAGTGGCGCTGTAGCTCAAGTGGTAGAACGCTCGCCTTGAGCTGAAGAGCTGAGGGACAGTGCCCAGGCCCAGAGTTCAAGCCCCACGACCGACCAAAAAAAATAAAGAAAAAGAACATCTGACATAAAATTAATGAAGACTCTGGTGATCTGGCAAGGAGTATTTTCCTTGTGGAATCAACACACACAAGGTTTCTGAGGTACCTATTCAATGGAGTACACAAATTTATTTAACTGTATATATTCATAGTATCACAAAAAATTAAAACAGGAAGACATACCAATTTTCCTAGATGGAAAAACTCAAAAGAATCTCTTCTCAAATTCAAACTTAAATTCAATGCAATCACAAATAATACCTAACAAGATTTTCTATAATAACTGAGATAATTCTAAATTTCATACAGAAAACATGCTAAAAAAACCAAAAGACACTGGTATATCAAAATATATTATAAAGCTACAATTGAAAAAAAATTAAAATAAAAAAGCTACAATTATTAAAACACTATCCTAGCTAAGAGTGTTCATCACATAAGGCAAAGATGATTGGACCAGGCCAAAAATAGTTGTCTTCGGTGGGCGCTGGTGGCTCACGCCTGTAATCCTAGCTACTCAGGAGGTTGAGATCTGAGGATCGAGGTTCAAAGCCAGCCCGGGCAGGAGAGACTGTGAGACTCCTATCTCCAATAAACCACCAGAAAACCAGAAGTGGCGCTGTAGCTCAAGTGGTAGAGTGCTCACCTTGAGCTGAAGAGCTGAGGAACAGCGCCCAGGCCTAGAGTACAAGCCCCACGACCGACCAAAAAAACCTAAAAATATCTATATATATATATATCATTACCATCTAGTACTGCTAGCATGGAGATGAATATTACCTAGCATTCTCAAAAGGACTTGGTTCTACAGAAATGCCAGCAGGAGTGCTTTAAGTGTGTTTATTATCAGCAGCAGAGAAATCATCATTGTGTCACTATAAGGAAATCTTGCAAATAAATGTTTGGCAACTGAGAAACAGATAAACACATTCACTGTAATTTTTATTTATTTATTTATTTAGCCATTCCTAGGCTTGAACTCAGGGCCCTGGACACTGTCCCTGAGCTTCTTTTGTTCAAGGCTGCTACTCTACCACTTGAGCCATAGCACCACTTCCTGCTTTTTCTGTTTATGTGGTACTGAGGAATCAAACCCAGGGCTTCATGCATGCTAGGCAAGCACTCTACCATTTAAGCCACATTCCCAGCCCCTATATTGTTATTATACTATAACAAACACTATCAGACAAGTTTTTAGGCACTTTTCAGATTTTAATCCATTTAGGCAAATGCATTTGGGATAGGAGATGCATGTGATATATCTTTTTGAAAAGAGAATTAAAATTACATCTGGGCCAATATCCTGAGAACACAACATTTCAAATACTGTCTTTGTCTTCCTTAAAATAATTGTGGATACTGTCACCTTTCTTTTTTTCTAGACTGGGCTAGTTATTGATGTACTGTAGATGCTATAAACAGCTACCCATTTCTCTAACAAGGATTCTGAACACAAGACTATTCTGATGCTATTAAGGAACATTCGTAATAAGCCTTTTTGAATTACCACCAATCTAAAATGCTGTAACATTAACTATCCCACACTCACCTGAGCCATACCCCCCCTTCTCAGAGGAACCCAAACTACAGCACTTAAAATCTACAAAACATTTGCATAAACCTTACCATTCTAATTTTCTTTATAGGGGGAGAACAAATGGTTTATCTAAGAAACTTCAGACAAGTTATGATTTAAAAAAAACTTGAGCTGGGTTCTGGTGGCTCCCACCTAGTTTGTAAACTACTCAGGAGGCTGAGATCTGTGGATAGGGGTTGGAAGCCAGTCCAGGCAGGAAAGCCCTTGAGACTCTCAAAAGAGCTGGAAGTAGCGCTGTAGCTCAGTGATAGGGAGCAGCACCCAGACTCTGGACTTAAGCTCCAGGGTACTCACAAGCACAACTTGAGAATTTTCACTTATCAATCCTTGTTTGCAATGTCTGGGGGCATGCCACCTCCGGTCAAATTATTAGGTTGCATCTATTGTAACTTTCCTTATGTATAATTCCAGTTTGCTGCTAAATGACCTATTATCTACGGACCGACTGTTGGACACTCTGTTTAGTGTGCGTGTGTGTGGGTACTGGGGCTTGAACTATTGACTATTTGAGCCACAACTCCTCTTTCTGCTTTTTCTTTTCTTTTTGCTCGTTCATTAGAGATAAAGGACTCTTAAGGGGCCCAAGCTAGCCTTGAACCACCATCCAAGATCCTCTCGGATCTCAGACTCCAGAATAGCTAGGATTATTCTTGTGAACCACGGAGGCCCGGCTGGACACTTAACAAATAATAAATAAAATCACACGCTGCCATGGTCTCTGCGGAATGGAACTTGAGTAGCAAGCTGCATTAAAGAAAGCTTTGGGAAATGATTTGCCTGCCTGTCGGAAACTCACATCTAGAACTCATTATCTATCTCCCCTAGGGTCCAGGAGCCCGGATAGGCGGCGCAAACAAAGTTCTTTTTAACCCTGCCTTTTCTCCCGCGTGTGTCTGTGTGTGTGTGTGTGTGTGTGTGTGTGTGTGTGTGTGTGTGTGTAACCCTGCCTTTTCTCTCGTGTGTGTGTGTGTGTGTGTGTGTGTGTGTACAGTTCGAGCTCTCGCAGGTGGGGAAACTGAGTCTGGCCAGAGCCCTGGAGCCCGTAGCGAGTCTCGCAGCCAAGTCTAATAAAGCGCCCGGGCCACGCGAGCGCTCCCGCCCCACTCTCCCGGGACCTTTTGCGAGCCGCGGCGGCTTGGAGTTGGCCCGCCACGCGGCACCCCACCACCGTCCCGGCGGAGCCTCCCCACCCCCGAGCCCGCGCCGAGCCCGCGCCGGGCCCCGAGACCCGCCCGCGCGCTGCGCTCCGCGCGGGGCGCCCCGACACCCGGTGTGGGCGGGGGGGAGGGTGCTTACCGGCCCAGGTCACCGCCGAGCTTTCCACGCAGGCTTCTCCAGCCAGAACATTCCTCCTGTCCCGGCGTGGCGGCCGGCCGGCGGAGACCACAGCGAAGCGGGCAGCGGCTCCCGCCCTCCGCACGGACCGTCCGTCTGGCCGGGAGACGCCGCGAGCGACGCCGCGAGCTCCTCCGCGTGCTCCTCCTCGCGCCCCGCCTGGCGCCGCGGGCTCCCCTCAGAGAACCAACCCGGGTCCCGGCGGCCACACCGGAAGGAGCGCGTCAACTCTCCCCGCGCGGAGCGCCAGCCACCGGAAGTAAAACCTTGCGGAGGAAAGAAAAGCGAGGAGGCGGGGGGAGGGGCAGAAAAGACAGAAAGTGAAAACGGAACTGCCGTGTCTCTCTCCGAGACGGGAGCCAATCAGCACGGCGAATCCAAGGCGCAGGCGCAAACCACCGACGGCGTCCACGTTGTGCTTGTTATTTCTCTCTGCGCAGGCGCAAGACCTCAGCTCGTTCGGGATTGGACGGTGGAATCTGGCTTCTCCCGCGACTGCCTAGTGCGTGTCGGGTGTTGAAGGAGCGTGGGGAAACCGCGTGGAGATGTCTCCATGTGCGGTGAGGCCGCCTTCAATGCCAAGCTCACCTTTGAGGACGACGCTGGTGTGGTCTAGTCTAAAAAAAAAAAAATCATTTGAAATGTTGCCATTTTTTTTTATTAATTTAAGATCCGAGTTAGATGGGTGTTGGGGGTGTCTCTGAGCAACTTAACCAGGAAAATTCTGGAAGTTTAAATCTTACATATGAAGAACCGAGGTGACTGTAAATGACCAGTGATTTCTATCTTTACCCGAATAAGTATGGAGATACTTGCCCATAATCCTACCTCCTCAGTGGCAGAGATTTGGGGATCACGGTTCGAAACCACTCTGGGCAGGAAAGTCTGTACAGTATTTTCAAGTACCAAAAAAGCCGCAAGTTGTGGCCCAAGTGGTAGTGAAGAAGACAAAAGTTATCCCTCTGGGCGAAGGGACTTTACAGTTGTGGGAAAGTTGCCTGGTGGCTGTTGCTAGACTGCAGGTTGGGGCAGACTTAGGGGGAAGCCCACAAAGCATTACTTTTACTAACAGTACAGAAGGGGAAGTAACAAGGTAAATGTGATCTCTGCACAACTAGACAGGAATTTCCCACCTGGTCAGAGATTGATGTCCGCCTCCCTGACCTTTTGAGCATCTGATTAATGCCTATGTTTTGTATGGAACTAGAGGTTTATATAAAATTCTGGGTTTAAGGTCAGGTGCTTGGTGGCTCATGCCTGTAATCCTATCTACTCAGGAGTTTTATCACAGTTCAAAGCCAGCCCGGGCAAGAAAGTCTGTGAGATTCCAATTAACCACAAAAAGACCAGAAGTGGTAGTCAAAGTACTAGCCCTGAGCAAAAGAACTCAGAGATAGCACCCAGGCCCTGAGTTCAAGTCTCACGATGGAACAAAAAACAAAACAACCCTCCCCCACCTAGGGACCCAAACTTCTTTCTGGCACTAGCCTGATTTGGGTCTAAAAATGATCTCCATCTTCGCTGCTCTGTGTTACCATAACAGTAGAGGCTAGCCTTGTGCTAAAAACCTATGAGTAGAAAAACCTGAGTTCAAAAAAAAAAAAAGAAAGAAAGAAAAAGAAAAACCTGAGTTCAAGCCCCAGTACCCACCCCCCAAAGTTACAGCTCATGTCTATAATTGTAGCTACTCAGGAGGCCGAGATCTGAGGATCTCAGTTTAAAGTCAAGTTTCAGAATTGCGTATCTCCAAGTAATTAGCAAATTCTGGAAGTGGAGGTGTGGCACAAATTGTGGAGCGCCAGCCTTGAACAGAGAAAGCTAAGGTACAGTGCCCAATCCCCAGTACTGGCACTTTTAAAGGTTAATTAGGTAATGAGGGCTGAACTCTCATGAATGGACTATTATAGAATTGGTTCCTGATAAAGTGATGAAATTTGGCCTGATTTTCTCATGTGTCCTAGCTTGCATTTCTATCAAATTACCATGCAACATATAGGCTCTCACCAGGGGCAGCCCCTCAGTCTTGTCAGCTTCCAGAATGTAGCCTGGTAAACTTCTGTCCTAGCTTTACCCAGTCTGTGATAGGTACAGCAACCAAAACACTAATAATCATTCTGACTTTCATGGTAATCTTTACTTTAAAAAATGGATTTGCACCTAAATATACATCCTTAAACTATATCATTTTCTTGCACTTGTAAATGTAAATTGAAGCTTTTTTTTGTCTGTGTACAACTTGCTGTGTTTTGGTGTGGTTTTGTGTGTGTGTGTGTGTGTGTGTGTTTGGCAATACTGGACATTGAACTCAAGGCCTTGTTATTGCTAGGCGGCACTTGTGCTATGTCTTCAGGTCTGTTTCTTGGGTTCATGGTTCTTGTTCTTTCATTATCATTGTTGTATATATGAATGTAGCAAATTTTCTTAACTGATTGCACAGCCAATAGATTTTGTTTACAGTTCTTTGCTATTATAATAATATTGAACGTTTCTATTCAGCTGTGCATTCATTTCTATTGGGTGAATACCAAGGAATGGGATGTTAGAATGCTAGCCATAACAATTTGGATTTTTGTTTCTACAAATACTTATCTCCCGTTCATACTGTTGGCCAGATTTGCTTCTGTTCCTCATTGCTGTTTACCTTGGTTGAGCTGATAGGATCCTAGAAGACAGTGTGTAATAAATACTCTTAGGCTTCTTTGTTTGATTAGGCTTTGATTTTCAGAGATTCCTATGAAAATTATGTCTCATGCAGCTGTTGTCCTTTTTGCCTAAGTCTCCAGAACAAACCTATATAACGCACTTTTGACATCACTTTACAGCCCAACATTATAGATCAGTGTGAGGGTTAATGCTGTTATAAACTATTTGAGTGGTTTATTATGTAACAACAAAGAAAGCATGCTTTCAGCTTTGGTATAATGGTAAACTTTTTGCAGATTATATTTATAAATTACACTTTCCAAGTACTGTATAAGACTTTTTGTTCTTTTACATCCTTTCTAACACTTTTTAATTTTAGCTGCTCTAGATGGTGCATTATAGTTTGAATTTGCATTGCCTCCAACTTTTTTCTTTTTCAAATACATTTTGACTATTTTCAGTTTTTTAAGTAAGTTTTAGAATTATATATATATATATTTTGGGGGGGGGGGTCCGGTCGTGGGGCCTGAACTCTGGGCCTGGGTGCTGTCCCTCAGCTCTTCAGCTCAAGGCTAGCGCTCTATCACTTGAGCCACAGCGCCACTTCCAGCTTTTTCTTTTTTGCTTATGTGGTGCCGAGGAATTGAACTCAGGGCCTCAGGCATGCATGGCAAGCGCTCTACCACTGAGCCACCTTCCCAGCCCCTAGAATTATATTTTTAAAAGATTGGTTTTGTTTGGGATTGTGTTGAACAGACCAATCTGGGGGAGTAATATTATTGGGCTTGTAACATTAAGAGATGTGAAGTATGTAACCATACCAGAAAAAGAACTCTTCAAAAAGAAGGAAATGGTATAGCCCATCTTTTTTTTTAATCATGAAGTCTGCTTATACATTTTCCTTTGAATATTATGTCATCACATTCTAGGCCTCAAGTATTATCACTGCTCATCTCAAAAATGGAGGTTTTCAGGAAGCAGTGGTATCTTCCTAAGTAGTTAAAGAGATTATTGGAAGGGTGGTTTTTGATTTCTGAATGGTTAGCTCCCTTTCTAAGCTTTATTATTATTGTTGTTACTATCATTATGTTTATTATATATGTAATAGCATAATAGCATGTTGTGGTATTTCTATACATGCATACATTATACTTTGATCTAATTCACTCATTTTATGATTTCTTACCCTCATCTGCCTTCTTCCTCTTGTTTTTTGAAAGTTTTTGTTGTTTTTTCAGAAAGTACTGAGGGTTGAATTTAAGGCATGGTGTCTGCTAGGCAGGATTTCCACCCATGAGCTATGATTTCACTTATTTTTGTGCCACTAGAGATATTTTTATTTCCGAGATATGGTCTCACTTCTTGTCCAGATATACACCCACATTTAGGCCACACTCTGCCTGTTTACATATTTTAGGCTTTCCATAGTAGCTAGGATGACAGGCGTGTGCTACTACTCATATTTCCTCTACTGAGATGAAGTCTGGTGGTCTTTTTGCACAGGCTAGCCCAATCCTACAGTCCTCCCATGGAGCTAGAATGATAGGTATGCATGACAGCACTCAGCTATTGATAAAGAAGGGAAATTGTGAACTTTTCTGCCCGGGCTGGCCTTGATGTTCCAGAGGCAGCTAAGGGAGTTTAACCCTTTGGGTATTAGATATTTATTATTGGGGTTCATATATAAATACATTAAAAAGAATGAAAAATGAAACTACCTCACACCATATGCATAAATTAACTAAAAATAGATTATAGACCTAAATGTCAGTGTAAATACTTTAACACTTAGAAACCATAGGAGTAAATCTTTGTGACATTACATTAGATAATTTCTTAGATATTACAGCAAAAGTACAAGTGACAAAAGAAGGGAGGAAAACCAAAAACCACAAGAACAAATGGAACAAATAAGAAAAAAACCAGCAAACCCAACTATATCACTAAATACACTAAATTAAAATGTACTATACATGCTAATTAAAAGGTGAAGATTTTTCAAGCCCAAGTATATGCTAAATTGAAGAAACATGCTTTTTAACTATAAGAACTTAGATAGGCTAAAAACAGAAGATTGAAAAAAATCTTAAGAAAATTGGAATCGGTTTTATATTGAACAATATAGACTATTCAGAAAATTTTTTTTAAAAGTACTAGAAGTAAAGAGGATAGTTAATAAACACCAAAACTTAATTCATCAAGAAAGTACTGTTTAAACAAAAACATAAGGCAGGATTTGATAACTAAAAAGGAAAAGGACAAATCCACATTAATAGCTAGAAGCTCTACTCTCTCAGATGGAAATTAAGTATATAGTATATATATAGAGAGAGACTTGAAACATGACAAATAATTTGATGTGACTGAAGTTTAATGGGAACTCATTTATGGAAACTCTAGTCTTAAGAATTGATAGAAGTGAATGAAACATTTTTAAAAAATGACTTGAAAGTTGACAAAGAATTTGACCTAATGGAAGTTATAGGAATTTCAGTTAATAACACTGCCAACACGCATGCACACACATTCTTTTAATGTGTGTTTGGAATATATGGTGCATTGCAATATAAATACTGTTAAATTTTAAAACACTGAAAGAACTACTGAGTTATTGTGTATTTATTCTTTATTAAATTAGAAATCAATGACCAAATAGCTGAAGAATTCCCAACTGTATTACTTCTGTGAACATTTAAAATTCTATTTATCAAAACAAATTCCAGGAAATGAAAACATAGTTTTTTTAGTTATTGTTAAAAAATAATAGCTGGGGTTGGGAATGTGGCTTAATGGTAGAGTGCTTGCCTCACATGCATGAAGCCCTGAGTTCGATCCCTCAGTACCACAAAAACAGAAAAAGCCAGAAGTGGCTTTGTGGCTCAAATGGTAGAGTGCTAGCCTTGAGCAAAAGAAGCTCAGGGACAGCACCCAGGCCCTGAGTTCAAGCCCCAGGACTGGAGGAAAAAAAAGCCAGTTGTGGGTGGCTTGCACCTGTAATCTTAGTTACTCAGAAGGCTGAGATCTGAGGATTGAAGTTCAAAGCCAGCCAGAGCAGGAAAGTTCCTGAGACTCTTTTTTTTTTTTTTTTTTTGCGGGGGGGGGGGGGGGCCGGTCGTGGGGCCTGAACTCAGGGCCTGGGCGCTGGCCCTCAGCTCTTCAGCTCAAGGCTAGCACTCTACCACTTGAGCCACAGCACCATTTCCAGCTTTTTTCTTTTTGCTTATGTGGTGCCGAGGAATCGAACCCAGGGCCTCATGCATGCAAGGCAAGCGCTCTACCACTGAGCTACCTTCCCAGCCCCATGAGACTCTTTTCTCTAATTAACCACCAGAAAACTGGAAGTGCTGCTATGGCTCAAAGTGGTAGAAAGAGAGCTCAGAGTCAACACCTAAGTCCTGGGTTCAAACCCCAGGACCAACAAAAATAATAACAGTAACAATAAGCCACAAGTAAAAGAAGAGATGAGACATTAGAAAACATCTGGTACTGGATAAAAATGAAATAATTACATATTAAGCTTGTGTGCAAAAGCTGGGCACTGGTGGCTCATGCCTATAACCCTAGTTACTTAAGTTGCTGAGATCTGAGGATGGTGGTTCAAAGCCAACTTGGGCAGGCAAGTCTATGAGACTCTCATCTCCAATAAACTACTCAGAGCTGGAAGTGGCACTGTAGGTCAAGTGAAGAATGCTAGCCTTGATTAAAAGAAGCTCAGGAACAACACCCAGGCCCAGAGTTCAAGCCCCAGGACTGGCAAAAAATGATAACAACAAACAAACTTGTATGCAGCCAAAGAAGTGATTAGAGGGAAATTCATAGCTTTATCCATTTAATCTCCAACTTCATTAACATGGCTAACTAACAGAAGTCAATGCCCTTTATCATGGAGATAAACATACACACATACCCCAGGACTTCTGAGAAGCTGAAATTAAAGATCAAATGAGAGTCTATTTATGCTTCTATTCGAAATTGGGGGATATGTTGTAACAAAAACCCAAGGAAGCTTATTCACCATCATGTTTCTTAGTGGCTGTAGGGTCAGGTATTTTTTTTTCACATTGTTTTTCTTTCTGTTTTTTTCCCTTTTCTTTGTGGTACTTGGGAGTTGGATCCAGGGCCTCAGGCATGACAAAAAGTGCTCAACCATGAGCCACATCCGGAACCCTTTTCACTTTGGAAGTGGTACCTGGATGTGCATGCCCCAGTTCACTCTAAATTTCCCTGAGGTATAATTTTTGGGGGGTGGCATTTATTTCCTACTGTCTTTATGCATATATCTTACTAAATGTGTGTATGTACACTCCTGTTCATCAGAACCAATAAACATTATACTATCATAACAATGGACTAGAGCAATAAGACATTGAATGGAGAAGCAGTCAAGATTTCTACAGCTTCTGGATACTGGTGCCTCATGCTTGTAATCCTAGCTACACAGGAAGGTGAAATCTGATAATCATGGTTTGAAGCCAGCCCAGGCAGGAAAAGTCTGAGGAAACATCTCTAATTAACCATCCCCAAACCAGAAGTGGATCTACAGCTCAAAGTGGTAAAGTGCTAGCCTTGAGCTAAAAAGGTACAGGGACAGCACCGAGGCTCAGAGTTTAAGCCCCAGGATCAACCAAAACAAAGAGGGACTGGGAATGTGGCTAAGTGGTAGAGTGCTTGCCTTGCATGCATGAAGCCCTGGATTCGATTCCTTACTACCACATAAACAGAAAAACCCAGAAGTGGTGCTATGGCTCAAATGGTAAGGTGCTAGCCTTGAGCACAGAGAGGCTCAAGAACAGAGGCCAGGCCCTGAGTTCAAGGCCAGAACTGGCAAAAAAAAAAAAAAAAGATTTCTGCAGTCTACATTATGACACAAAGTCAAAATGATGAGACAGGCCTGAGGTAATACAGTGAATATCACTGTATTGTTATTCCTGCTTGCTGAAGGCCACCCCAGCTGGGTCTTCACAATTAGAGATAGTGAACACTTCCATCACACCAGTAGCTATGCATTAACAATAAAGCAGCATCTGCAGTTCCCCTAATCAAGTTCATGATATAAATCAGCAGCTTTTCTCCAGTATCCATCTATGTTCTATATGAGCCTAAATTGAATAAAGTTTGTATCTACTTGGTCATCTCAAACCTTTCAGTTGTCTATAGTTGGTAATTTGTGTGTGTGTGTGTGTGTGTGTGTGTGTGTGTGTGTGTGTGTACACAAGGCCTGGGTGCTGTCTCTGAGCGTTTTTTGCTCAAGATGTGTAGCACCCTAATACTTGACTCAGTTTCACTAATGGCTTTTTGGTGGTTACTTGGAGATAAGAATCTCTTAGGCTTTTCTGCCTGGACCGACTTGGAACCAAGATCCTTCCAACAGGTCTCCCCAGATCTGAGCCTTCTAAGTATCTAGCAATGGCCTGCCAGAGCCCAGCTTACAGGGGATAACTGCAGTGCTTATCGCTGCATGCTTGACTGCTAGTGTTCCAATTTGTAATGACACGTTATTAATACCTCAAATATCAGGACTTCTTGTGCCTTTCAAGATAGAATCACTCCACTACAGCCTATATATCTCACTGACTGCTATAGTTCGGATCTAAGTGTTCCCCACACAGGAAAAGATTGCGCCCAGGATAGGTATTATTGGCAGATGGTCCAGATTTTAAAAGCCTGATGATTGACAAAGAAGGGGAAGAAACGGCTGTTGTGAACGCCGGAAAGCGCTTCTTCATAGTTAAGTAATAAAGAGCCCTGGATGCCTCTCCCGAGCGTGGTTAGTGCAAAGCAGGGGAGTGGGTTGGCAGGACCCTGTGCATCTGGACACCCCTTTGCGCCCCAAGCACGTTTGCACACGGATGTTTGTTTTTGCTCACAGGAAGCCGTGCTTGGCACCTGCATACACGATCTGCAACTATCAACACTCGCGCACGAGCAACACGTTTACACGCATCCCGCATACACGCACACTGACAGTGGAGGCGAAGCGGGACGGAGGGAGAGCGCCAGGAGCTGGCCGCTGCCCGGCCCCCGCCCCCCCTGGACGGCGGGAACTACAACTCCCGGCGCGCGCCACCTCCGGGCCGGCCCCGCCCAGGGGCGGCTCGGCCGGGCCGCGTCGCCGCTCAGGTCCCTGCACCCGGAGTCGCCGAGAGCCGGCCGGCGACCCGCATGGAGCCCCGCGCGGCGGACGGTTACTTCTTGGGCGACGTGGGTACGTGCGAGGCCGGCGGAGGGAGCGGGGCCGGGGCCCGGCGGCTCCCGGGGACGCACGCAGCTCCTCGGGTGGCTTGGGTCCCCGAGCTCGCGGCTGGTCGGTGCCCTGGGGCGGTTGGGTGGGTGGATGGGCGGCGACCCCGGGGTCCCGAGCCCCGTCCCCAGCGGCTCGCGTCCCGGCCGGCCGGCGGGCTCGGTCATCCGAGTGACGCCCCGCGCGCGGGGGGGTTGGCGCGGTAGAGCCATCCGAGCGGGCGCCGCGCACCCTGCGGGAGATGCGGGGCGCGTGCCCAGTCCGCCGGACGCGCGGGCCGGGCAGTCCCCGCACCTCTCCCGGGGCGCCTGCTGCTGTCAGGTCAGCCGGTGTGCAAGTCACCCGCAATCCCACGGAGGTGGCCCCGGAGTCCGCCCTGGAGTGAGGACACCGGGGCACACTCGATGGCCCTGGGGTGAGGGGAGGGCGGGCAGGAGGTCGCTGGGTGCATCGCGCCGGCTGCGATCCCCAGAACCCCCTTCCCGCGCCCCCCACGTCCTTTCAGCTTACAAGGCCGTCTCCCTTGGCTTTTGGGCAGCCCACGAACACAGTGGATCCGAGGGTAAACCGACACTCTTTCCGTGTTTAATAAGACAAAATGAATTGAACTGCAAAAGTACCCAGAAAGCTAGGAACTGAAGGTAGGTGTGTGTGTGTGTGTGTGTTTCACACATGCGAATAAAAATGAAAGACCTAAGTTAGGGGCTTAATTGAAGGGAGCAATGGCCCTCAGAACGTGGCAGAGATATTTCAGATGATTTTGCACACCACCTGCAAATGATCAAAGGCATTTAATAAGTCTTCCTTGGCCTTCCACTGCGGGCGGCACGGACTTTGACCCTGACTGTGTGATCTGTGTGTGATCGCTTCAGGAGAACATGCCGTGAATAGCTAATCTGTGAAACCCGAGGAGGCACCCATTTTATTTTGCTCAGGTAGAGTTCAATAGCATGACATAAGCTCTGAGTGTATTTTCTGGAGACATAAAGCAGGTTCTAAACTAATGGATGCACAACTTTAGGGGCTTGTGGGTATTTTTGACATTGCCATTTTTAAGAATTCAATACGTTTCTTTTAAAAGTATGTTCTGCTGACATTTCCAAACCTAATGGTGTTCAAAACAATATTAGTGGAAGTGGATGCTTCACTCATTTTAACGTTCTGATTGATCTCTCCTATTTTTGTGACGTAGAATGCCTCACAGAGGCATTGCAGAATCTTAGGAGCTTTTTTTTTTTTTTTTTTTTGGGTCCGGTCGTGGGGCCTGAACTCTGGGCCTGAGCTCTGTCCCTCAGCTCTTCAGCTCAAGGCTAGGGCTCTACCACTTGAGCCACAGCCCCACTTCCGGCTTTTCTTTTCTGCTTATGTGGTGCTGAGGAATCGAACCCAGGGCCTCATGCATGCAAGGCCAGCGGGCTACCACTGAGCCACCTTCCCAGCCCCCTTAGGAGCTTTTTACTCAGTACATAGAATTTAAGAGTCACATGTCTTCTCTGGCTCCCCACGTATTCTTGAACTTGCAGAACTTTGTCTCTATACTCTCTTGGTTTTTGTTTTATTTACATGGATTTATTCTCTCCTTACTCTTCATTTGATGAGGTCTTTGGGAGAAGGGACTAAGAAGATTCCCATTTCTAAATGGAAATGTCCTCAACTCTGTCATTCCTTTACTTCTCTGTGTGTGTGTGTGTGTGTGTGTGTGTGTGTGTGTGTGTGTGTGTGTGTGTGTGTGTGGAAATCCAAAATAAGGCAGTACCCCAGGGCATCTTTTAAAGGGTAGAGCGATACTTACAGTAGGAAACTTATCCTAAAGTAAGAATTCAAAAAGACATTGTTCACAAACCAGAAAAGTCTTAGGTCTAAGAAGAGAATCAAAGGAAACAGTAAGTTATAAATGCTGATCACTTATAGGCGAAACATCTTATTTTCTCCCTCAAATGGCTGTAAGAGATGTTACCTCATATCATAAGAAAACTGAGGCATAGGGGATTTAAAATGAAATAGGTCCCTAAAGTTCTCATCAGAACTGGAGAAGACAAGCCAGGTGTAGTGATTCATGCTTGTAATTCCAGCACTTAGCAGGATGGGGCAGAAGGATGGAGAATTCAAGGCCAGCTGAGAAGGATGCCCTGTCTTACAAAACAGGAAGGAAGGAAGGAAGGAAGGACAATGATCAGGATACATTGTTGTTTAATGCGTGGAACTGTCAAAATGGAACACCCCCCCACCCCCAAGCTTGTACAACTAATGTATGCGAATAAAATTAAAAGAGAAAGAGGGAAAAGAAAGGACATATCATTCTGAGGCAAAGTCCAGGCTCACTGTGCTCTGTGGTTGGAGCTTGAGATGGAGGAGAGCCATGGGAAGGTGTAACAGATACTGGATGAGGACTGCGGAGGAATGGTAAGAGAGTAAGGCTCTTTATTGGATTTAACAAGCCCACTATTGAAAGAACACCCCCTACCCCCATCCTTAAGGCAACAGAATCTATTCTTAGTTTTCTCCACTTCTTAGGAGATTATTTGTAACTTCTTTTCTCTTTGTGTTTTGTTTTCAAATTTTGTTTCACTTTCCTTTTTCCTCACTCATACCAGGTTTTGTCTGGTTTGTCCCTTAAGGGAAGGCAAACATTTTTTTACTTCCATTCAATGTATTTTAAACCACCATGTGTCATTTGGCCCCAAGTTTACTGAACAGAATATTTTGGGGGCTTTCAAAAAAAAAGTTAAAAAGACATGGTTGAAAAATCTTTAAAGGAAGAAAACCAAACTATTAGGTGTTCCTAAAAATCAAAATAAACACACACACATATATGTATACACACACACACACACACACACACACACATACTCGGGAATTCAGGCAACTGCTAATTTCATCATCATGAAGTTCAGGAAACAGATGGGAGACATAGGAATGATCAATTTTTACTGTCCTTTTCTGAGAGTATCAATTATAAAGAATTTCTTTTTCTTTTATGGGCTGTCCTGGGATTTGGACCTCAGGGTCTCTGTTGCTAGACAGGTTTTCTTCCTTTTGAGCCACTCACACTCCCTGGCTGTTTTTGCCTTAGTTGTTTTTTGGATAAAGTCTGGCATTTTTGCCTGGGGTCAACCTCAGATTGTGATCCTTCCAGCCAAGCCTCCTGAGGAGCGAGCTGGATGCCTGGCAGGTCCAGCAATTGTAATGGATTTCTAAGGTCTTTTGCAGCTCTAGCATTCATTATTAGCATTCTGGGGGGGGGGGGGATAAGTCACTAGGACTCTGAGCTTTTCCACGAGAGAGAAAGGTGAGCCTCTTGAGAACCCTCAGAAAAACCCTCAGCTTCCCACTCCTGCTCATGGTTGTTCATAGTTCTTTTTCTGACAAATATGGCTGACCTTCTTCCTGTACTTACATTTATTGGTGGTGCATGTTGAGGGCTAGCTCTCTCATTCCAAGAGTGTTTATTGGGGTGCTTTTGGGAAAGAGCTTATTTTAGAGCCTGGAGATTGCTTTCAGTCCTCAGATGACATCTTCAGGGAGGACTTATCCCAAATTCCCTTTAATGACTTACTCAAAAGAAAGGAAGGAAGGAAGAAAGAAAGAAAGGAACGAAGGAAGGAAGGAAGAAAGAAAGAAAGACTCCCCAGCCTTCTGATATTTAGGAGTTCAAGAAAGAAAGAAAGAAAGACTCTCCGGCCCTCTGATATTTAGGAGTACATCATGGATCTTTGGCCCTGGTTCAAAGCCACACTGCTGGATCAGCTTTGTCCTTGGTGGATTTGAAAATACTCGTTGCTATAGTGGTTTCAGGAGGGTTTGCTCTGTTTTTCAGTGGGCACCGCCTGGGCTGGCCAGCTCCATTCTCCTGGCTCTCTGGGAGGTCAGCCAGGTCTGGGCTGAACAACCACTACTAGGGCTCAAAGAGCAGGACTCTGCCCCTGGAATGACTAAGTGGGATGCTGGTGAACTAGTGAACTCTGGAGATTAAAAAAAAAAAAAAAAAAGAGAAAATCGATTTGTTGCCCTTCTTGATATCAGTACATCAAGGCTGCCTATCTAGCAGAATTCCTGGTGATATAGCAGTGGGCTGTGTGGGGCTGGCTCAGGCACACCAAATACAAAGAATGTAGGTTCTGTCTCAGAGGCCCAGGAAATGAGCAGGTGAACTCATGAGGGAGTTGGGGGGAAGGGGAGAGAGGATCTAGTTACTAGGACTAGAGTACAGTATGTGTGTATGGGGAGGGGGAGGAAGGAGCTTGTTAAAGAACAAAGATCTGGCTCAGGAGCTCCAAATAGGACTCATAGAAATACTAATAGTAGCTGGGCACTGGTGGCTCATGCCTATAATCAATCCTAACTACTCAGGCTGAGATCTAGGGATCACAGTTTGAAGCGAGCCTGGGCAGACAAATCCAAGAGACTCTGATCTCCAAAATCAGCAAAAAGCTGGACATGAAGGTGCATCTCCAAGTATCAGTACCAGCCTTGAGTGAAATAGCCAAACAAAAGTATAAGGCCCTGAGTTCAAGCCACAATACTGGGCCCCCCAAAACAAGTACTAATAGGGTTAGTAATAATCTTGTAATAGTTACAGCATCTGTCAGTTACTACTTGGAATTGGCAAGGCACTATATAAAACAGTATCCAAGCATTAGTTCATTTAGTCTTCTCATTTTACAGGTTAGGAGACTGGAATTTTGTGTGGATGGATTGCTTAAAATGGCAGAGCTGTTTGTAGGTGACAGAGACAGGATCTGAACTCATGAGCTGAGTGACTTTGAGGCTGGTCTACCGTGTACATCAACTCCCTCAGGAAAGACTGATGCTGAGATCTATGCTGAGAACTCACACTAAAGCTTTTCAGGCTCGAGTCAGGTTTGGTCCTCGTCTGGGCCTGGCCTTCAGATGTGGTCTGGAAGGGGACACAAAAGGCCGAGAGGGCCGTGGGAATAGTGAACAAGAAAGGTCCATGCTGGTTTAGATACTGTGCTTGAAAGGTCCTGTGGGCAAAGGACTGGTATGAGGGTTTGCAGTTACCTGTCATTTCTTCTTGTGGTGACCTCAGCAGTTAGTTAGCAGTAGACATGTAGTTGATGTTCAGGAAGCCTTCTCATTCTGAGGCTAAAGTTTTTGCTTAGCCATCTCTTATTCAGGCATACAAGTAGCAAGTAAACACATGAAAGCACGCAAGTTTGGAAGAGGCAAGAACGGACTAGAGTCAGCTGCTAGTACTGAACCACCAATCACCAAACGCATTGCTATGCAGGGCTGCAGCCTTGGCTTTTGTTATAGCACCTATTTTCCTTTTAGTGGGTGTGTCCAGACTGTGTGGTCATAGCCTTGTCTGGCCTCTCAGGTCACTGTCTAGGACTAGGTAGACTTGTAAGAGGCTGAAAGATGAGTTCAGTCAGGGCAGGGACAGAGCCAGCTTCCGGGGTAGGAACTTCAGTCTGGTAAGCAGAAGTTGCTTACTTATTCATTCAGATCCCTGTGTGTCAGATCGATGCTGAAGATGGAGGATCCCAGGTGATTACCTTAGCAGAAAGGCTGAGAAGAATACAGATCAGCCATTGGTAGAGATAGGGTTTAAGAAAGGGCATGGGTGGGTAGACGGCATAATTGGAGGCTTCCTGAAAGAGCAGACATTCCACTCAGTCTTGGTTGAGGATGATTTAACTCACAGTTGACTCACTTGTGGGGGGGGGGGGTGGGGGAAGATAGAGCTGGGGGCTTGGGGAGGGGTATTCTAGGCCTGGGAAGGAACAATGCCTACAGAGCATTGAGGCATGAGACCAGATGATGGTCTGTGATCATATTGATGTCAGTATGGTGTCAAGGTGCGCTGGATGCCTTGCATGCAGAGTTTATCCTGAAGAATGGCTGGGGGATGTTGAGCTGGTCCCACTTGACCAGCTTGTTATTGAGTTGCATTAGGGGAAGGGGGATGGCGCTGGAGACAGTAGCCTAATTATGTGGCAAGGATTTAGGGGCAAAACTCTGGTCCCAGAGGAACTTACTAGAACAGTACACCATCTGCGCTTTCCAGAGGGCATGCTATCAGGGAGGCAGTGAGCACTAGAATTGGGGAGGGAAAACATCTGGTTAACAACTGGGGTCCAAGAACAAGGGATGAAAACAACCTGTATTCAGGCCTGGCCAGTCAGACTACAAAATGAGGGTGAGAGTGTACTCACTCTTCATGGATAGATTTGAAGTCATACCTTTGGGTTTTGCTCTCCGAGCACCCACCTTAAAGTGATATTTAGCCCTCTCAATTATACATAAGTTACTGTTTTGTTGTTGGTTTTTGTTGGTCCCGGGGCTTGAACTCAGGGCTTGGGCACTGTCCCTCAGCTTTTGTGCCCAAGGCTAGCACTCTACCACTTTGAGCTACAGCTCCACTTCTGGTTTTCTGGTGGTTAATTGGAGATAAGAGTCTCAGACTTTCCTGCCTGGGCTGGCTTTGAACTGTGATCTTCAGACCTCAGCCTCCTGAGAAGCTAGGATTACAGGCATGAGCTATTAGCTCCTGGCAGGTTATTGTTCTTTACCTAGGAGTGGCAAACTTCTTGAGACTGTACAGCAGTCAGAGGTGTGTGTATGTAGAACTGCAGGGGTCAGTGATGAGCTAGCTACAGGTGTACCTGCAGAGTCCAGCCTCTGTGTGGACAGTGGTGAGAGATGGAGTCCTGGATGTGAGCAGTTCCCATACATACCCAGCTGAGAAGTGTGGACTCCACCCTCTGGGCACTAGGGATTGCTAGTAGTGGGTTTTTAATAAGCGTGTTGGGACCAATTACACAAACACAGCTGGTGTCTTGAGTGTCATTCAGGGGCTCTGAAGTCTTACACATGTTCATTGGACCTGGGTGGAAGAGACAGTGTCTTAGCAGACAATGGTTTCCTCTCTAGGTTTCTGGGTGGAGCGTACCCCAGTGCATGAGGCTGCCCAGAGGGGTGAGAGCCTGCAGCTACAGCAGCTGATTGAGAGCGGCGCCTGCGTTAACCAGGTCACGGTGGACTCCATCACCCCCCTGCACGCGGCCAGTCTGCAGGGCCAGGCGCGGTGTGTCCAGCTGCTGCTGGCAGCTGGTGCTCAGGTGAGTGACCCTGGGGACCATCTCCTAACTTGGCTGGCAGCTGCGGAAGTGGATAGGGAGACCTCTAGAGGTAGGCAAGAGAAATGGGCCTGGAAGAGCTCATAAATGGGGCAACTTTAACATAGTGGTGGCAGTGTGTCCGGGCCTATAGTACGCAGAGACAGGCAGGCCAGCTACGCGCCAGGCACAAGCTCTCTGGGAGGGAAGCTGGGTGAATGCCGAATCGCTGCTGTTAAGGCTCAAAGAGCAGGGTTCCAGATTCTAGGATGGCTAAATGGGGTTCTGGCAAAACCAGGTTTCTGGAGGCGGGGCAGACAGCAAGGAACAACATTGTAAAGATTCTGACTTTGGTTCTTGCCCTAGTACACCATGGCTAGTTTTAAGTTGTCAGCGATTTCTAGCGGGCAGACTACCAGGCTGCTCAGAGCCAACCAGCACACCCTGGGTAACGTATTTTTTTGGTCAGTTGTGAGACTTGAACTCAGTGCCTGGGCACTGTCCCTGAGATCTTTTACTCAAGGCTAGTGCTCTATCACTTTGAGGCACGACTCCACTTTTGATTTTCTGGGGGTTAATTGGAGATTGGAGTCTCGCAGACTTTCCTGCCCTGGTTGGTTTTGAAGCACAGTCCTCAGATCTCAGACTCTTAAGTAGCTAGGATTATAGGCATGAGCCAGAAGTGCCTAGCTTTCAGGGCACTCTTAATTGGCTTGACCCATACCTCTACTTTGAGCATTTTGCTGGTTAATTGAAAATAGTTTCATAGACTTTTCTACTCAGGCTGGTTTTGAAACGCAATCCTCAGATTCAGCCTTCCAAGTAGCTGGGATGATAGGCCTGAGCCATTGATGCCCTGCCACACAGAGTGTCTTACGAGGAATGCAGCTCTGGTCTCAGAGTTCTTGTGTGGGGAAGAGGTAAAAGTGGTATACTACCCACTTTTTCCTGAAGCTAGCAGTGGAACAAGTTCCAGCATGAACCCACACACACACAGTGGCTGATCTTGGACAATTTCAGAGTGGAACTTGCCAATCCAGGGGATCTCCTTTTTCTGCCCTATGATTTTCATTCTAGGTGAGGCGTGTTAAGGCAGCCTTGGGTGCTTCTTTTAAGCTGAGGCTTGAATTAAAACCCATCTTGATACCCTCTTCCCGGCTTGCAACCCCAGGTTCTCCTTCATGCTCTATGCTCAGTAGTTGTTGGAGGTGGTGGCAAGTGAGGCTAAGTTTGACCTTCCAGGGAGGAAAGAACATGAAATGGGAGTCTTCCAGTCTTAGGATCATGATTGCCACTGCCTCCACCCCAATACCCTAACCTCCAATCTTTCTCTTTGAATTCCCTTGCCTGGCATGGTGCCTTAGTACATAATAGCAAACTTGTGCTTGTACCAAGTTGTCTTTGCAAAGATGAATCTATGAAGATGAGAGAAAGGTACATGGGCTTTAGCCTGTCCTTTATCATTTGTTTCTTTTCCTTGAGGTGGATGCCCGCAACATTGATGGCAGTACTCCTCTCTGTGATGCCTGTGCTTCAGGCAGCATTGAGTGTGTGAAGCTGTTGCTGTCCTATGGGGCAAAGGTCAACCCTCCTCTGTACACAGCATCCCCATTGCACGAGGCCTGCATGAGTGGTGAGTTGATGTTAGGGACCATTGAAATGATCTAAATGCCAAGCACACAGAGCCCAGAGGGGGATGTTGGCACGGAAAGGATTCATTTAAAAGATATGGGCGCTGGTGGCTCATGCCTAAATCCTAGCTACTCAGGAGGCTGGCTGAGAATCATGTTTCAAAGCCAGCCTGGGCAAGAAAGTTCATGAGACTCTTATCTCCAGTGAACTACCTAACAAACCAGAAGGGATGCTGTGGCTCGAAGTGGTAGAGCACTAGCTTTGAACCAAAAAGCTTCAGGATAGCTCCCAGGCCCTGAGTTCAAGCCCCACAACTGACAAAAATAAGAAAAAAAAAGATTTTGGGGAGGGATTTGGCTTGCACAGAAGTACAAAAATTGGGAAGCAGTAAAAATGACTCAAGTTTCAACGAAATAGCACAGAAGACCCAGAATAAACTCACCTCCCTTTGTCAGTCATGGGTCTTGAACTCTGGGCCTGGGCGCTGTCCCTGAACTCTTCAGCTCAAGGATAGCACTCTACCACTTGAGCCATGGCATCATTTCCAGCCTTCTGGTGGTTAATTGGAGATAAGAGTCTCACGGACATTCCTGCCCGGGCTGACTTTGAATCTCGATCCTCAGATCTCAGCCTCCTGAGTAGTTAGGATTACAGGTGTGAGCCACTGGCGCCCGGCAGCCAACTGATTTTTGACAGAGGAGCCAAGACATGGAGCAAGGGCCACCTCAGGGAGGAAGGACTCCAGTCTTCCTTCCCTAGGTGTTCCCAGGTGGGGTCCCAAATCTTTGATTCTCAGCAAGAGGGTGGATATGACCTATTCCCCACTGTCAGGTGGGCCGGAAGCCTGCACAGTCCTCAGGAAAGGACAGCATCTCTGGCCTTCCCCAGAGCTGTATATGGTTGTAAACCACTCCCTAGATTGGGACATGTCATCAATTCCCCTTTTGTTTCTTGTACCTGAGCACAGGCAGTGAGTCCCAGCTGCCGTTTGCCATGCGTATCGTTTTCAGTGAGCAGATTCATGAATGTTCCCATTCTTTTCCATTTATTTTAAGGGAGTTCTGAATGTGTGAGGCTTCTAATTGATGTTGGGGCCAATCTGGAAGCACACGATTGCCATTTTGGGACCCCTCTGCATGTGGCCTGCGCCCGGGAGCATCTAGACTGTGTCAAAGTGCTGCTCAATGCAGGTGTGTGGTGGTTTACCTGAGCTGTCGTTTACCTGTGTGGGTTGCTTCCCTGTATTGGTATTTATCTGTGTAAATGTCTTACCTATGCTATATCTGGCAAGCAGCTGGCCAGGAGAGACAGATGGGTGATGGTTTGAAGCAGTCTCTCCCACTTACCAGGAAGACAGACCTTAGCCTCAGGTACTCACTTTTTTTTTTTTCAGGTAAGGGGTAGGTTTATTCATCATTCTGGCTGGCACCAGGCCATGTTGGCCCTCCACGCAGCTGGGAAAGGCCTGGGAAAGACGTGGGAAAGAGAGAGAGCCGGGAAAGAGAGAGAGCTGGGAAAGAGGTGGGAAAGAGAAGAGAGCTGGGAGAGAGAGCTGGGCCTGGGCTAGGCCTTATCTAGGGTATGGGCAGAGAAAGGTGTGGCCACATCAACTTCAGATGTGACCTCAGCAGATGCAGATGTGACCTCTTCCAGGTGTGCCAGTTGCCTAGGTAATGCAGGTACTGGGTGGAGACCTTGCAGTGAAGAGGGTGGAGTCTGCTAGCCATCCAGGAGCAGACCTTACATTCCAGCTTTTTAATAATCATGAAATTGGGCACAGATTCTCTGGCTACTTCTTGCTGACAAGGGGCGTTGACATTAGGGGTAAGAGGCTGGAATTTGGTCCCCTCCCAGAGAAGGTGGCGAGCAGCAGCTGTCCCTTGGTGGCGTGAGTCCATGAAGTCTGGAGAAGTCTCATGAGGCATTGAGGGGCTGGGAAAAAAATACTAGAGAGCAAATAAATGGCAAGAGGAAGGACTTGGGGCTGAAAATGTTGGTAGAAATGTCCCTAGCTACTTCTGACATCTGGCGACTAGGTAGAGGAGAAGTCAGGTGACAAAGGCAAGAATATAAATTCCTGTTCAGTTAATAGGTAGACAGGTATAGACATTGGATGGGCAGGCTTCTTACTTCTACTGACCTCCCAGCTCTGGTTAATTTTGAAAGGGCAGGCACAAAGTGGCTGATGTGACATCATCTCCTCTTGTTTCTCTCCATGTTCCCTTGTTCCCCAGACTGGCTGAGTCTAGGTGCTCATTGCTGGGATGGCTTGTCCCAGCTGGTATTCAAGGAGGTTTGAACTCAAGGCCTGGGCACTATCCCTGAACACTTCTGCTCAAGGCTAGCACTCTACCACTTTGAGTTACAGTACCACTTGCAGTGTTTGCTGGTTAGAGATAAGAGTCTTGAGCCATGCTTCCAGGCTGGCTCTTTGCAGGTTAGTTGGGAGATGGAGTCTTAGGGATTTTTCAGCCCGAGCTGGCTTTGAACTGCAGTCTTTACCACAAAAGCCCTTTGTTATTTCCAATTAAAGCAACAAGGAGATCAAGTAGAATAAGTAGAGTTTACCTGGTCTTTATCAAGAATTGCCAACAAATATTCTGAAATGACAAAACTCATTAGATGTGATGAGGATTTTAGCACAGATAGGCCCAGTATTTTAGAACCATGTAGTCAGTAGTAGAATATACAACACAAAACAAAAAAGACAAAACTGAAAACCTAAAATTTTGACAACAATGTGTAGACATCTTTGCTAACAAAGCACATCAGATGGTTGGGCATCAGTTACCAGGGCCTATGAAAAGAACAACTTGTTAGCAAGGCTCCTTAGAATAGATTGATGGAGTAGTAAGCTTGGTGGAAGGTTAAGGGTTAGATGGGGCCAAACCCTTAACCCACCATGTGGTCAAGATGGTGAACTCAACATGGTGAATTTCTGAAAAAATGCAAAGAAAGCCTGAACAAATAGATCAAGCCTACATTGGCTAGCCTTTGAGGGGAACCTACAGGGGGGTTCCTAGAGAATAGGAGAGATTAGGAAAGTTGGACATGAATGGCAGAGAGAGAGCAAAGAGAACAGACTTCTGACCATTTACCATTGCAGTGGCAAAAACTGTCTACATCTGAGAATTGTGTAGGAGAGTCAGTCGAGTGAAGGAGAGCTGACCAGGCAGAAGCGGCATCCCGACTTCCCCCAGAGCCCTGTATAGAGAAATGGCCAAGCCCCAAGCGTCCTCGGCTTCAGAGGTGATTGGCCTTTCAGCTAAAGGCCGTAGGAGCTTTCTGGCGTGGCGCCACATCTGAACAGAGACTGAGCAACAGAGAACTGTAGAGAATAGTTTCACTCACCAGAGTAAAGAAGTGGTGTGGACGTAGATGTGAAGGCCAGCAATGGTATTGATATGCTGTGTCCGCAGCAGACAGATGGGTTCGCAAAAGGCCGTCAGAACTATGGGTATTCCTCAGCAAAAGAGGGAAAAGAGAAAAAAAAAAAAAGAAAAGAAAAAGAAAAAAAACGGAGAGGAATCTCACCTATCCTGACTTTAAGCCCTTCCTGGGTTTCGGCACCATTTATATTAGGTTTTTAAAAAGAGGTTGCCGAGTAAGAACCACACCACGCACATGGTATTCAGGTAAGCGGTAGGTTTATTCAGTAGACCTGCTGGGCCCAGGCCATGTTGGCCTTCCACGCGGCTGGGAAAGGCCTGGGAAAGACCTGGGAAAGAGAAGAGAGCTGGGAAAGAGCTGGGAAAGAGAGGTGGGAAAGAGCTCAGGTTCTCTATAAAGAAAATAAAATCTATGTTGCAGGGCTCCTGGGGATACCTTTAATAAAGCATCCATAAGACCTAATATACGATTAGCGCTTAACAAATATGAATGACTATTGTTGTCGAGTACAGACAGGGTTCACAATACCTACTTAGAGAAAAGGAGTTCTGATAGGGATAGGCATCATTTAGGAGAAAGGAGCATTTGAATCCAGTCATTGTCTGGTCAAGTTTGAAAAGGCACTAGTGGTTCATGCCTGTAATCCTAGCTACTCAGGAGGCTGAGAACTGAGGATCATAGTTCAAAGCCAGCCTGAGCAAGAAAGTGTGAGATTCTTATCTCCAATTAACCACCAGAAAACCAGAAGTGGCACTATGGCTCAAAGTGGTAGAGTATTAGCCTTGAGTGAAAAAGCTCAGTGACAGTGCCCAGGTCCTGAGTTCAAGCCCCATGACTGACAAAAAAAAAAAAAAAAGACAATACAATACAGAGAGCTCTCCAAGGTAGAAGAGTTGTACATATTTAGGATGGAGGCAGTCTTTTTATTCCCTAAATATTTTTGATCCTCAATTAGTTGAATCTATGAATACAGCACTCAGGGACAGGGAAGACTGACTGTAATGCAGAAACCAGGTCCAATTGGGGAAAACAATGGAGAACATTTGCAAGTTCAGGTAACAAAGGTGGGAAGCTCAGTAGCCAACCTCATGGCTCAACAATGTCACAGAACCCTCTATGCTTTTGAATTTTGCAATTGTGATTCACTCCATGTTAGCTATTCTCTAGGGCAGTGGTCAGTGCTTATAGCAGATTCAGACTTAAAATCCAGACACTTGGGATTGTAGACATGGCTCAGGCGGTTGAGCACCAGCCAGTGAGTGAGAAGTATCAGATAACAAGTTTGAATCCCAGTTTTGGACCCCCCAAAAATCCAAACACTTCACTGGGTGCTAATAGCTTATGCCTATAATCCTAGCTACTCAGGAGGATCTTGGTTTGAAGCTAGTCCAGACAGACAAATCCCTAAGATCCTATCTCTAATTAACTAGCAAAAAAGCCAGAAAGGGAGGTGTGGTTCAAGTGGGAGAGTACCAGTACCAGTTGTGAGTGAAAAATCCAAGAGAGGGTGCTCCAAGGCCGTGAGTTCAAGCAGTGGTACTGACACTAAATAAATAATCCAAACATTTACTTGTTCTTCCCAATGCCTCCAACATACCTACCATAATGTTCTACTGACCCAAACTTGATCCCATATCCAAAGCTGAACAGATCCCCTCGGGCTAAAACTCTGCCAATTTCTGATTTCTCTTGATTATTTAAACCAGTTACTAAAGTAGAGAAAGCAGGTTGGATACATTAGGGCCAGTCCTAGAGCTGAGGTCTATTTACTCCTTGCCAATATCCCTATTCCACATTGCCAGATTGCACATTGCTGAGGGAGAGCTGGAAATGTATAGTATAGCCTTTTACAAGGTCTTGTTGAAGCTGGTAGCTCTACGTATAACTTGATGGCTAAGTACTTTACTTTCAGGAGTCCTTGGATGATGAACTAGATTAGCTTCTTCTTTTCCTTAGAATTACTTTTTTTAAAAAATTGTGTAACAGGGCTGGGAAGGTGGCTCAGTGGTAGAGCACTTGCCTTGCATTCCTGAGGCCCTGGGTTCGATTCCTCAGCACCACATAAGCAAAAAGAAAAAAAGCTGGAAGTGGTACTATGGCTCAAGTGGTAGAGCACTAGCCTTGAGCTGAAGAGCTGAGGGGCAGTGCCCAGGCCCAGAGTTCAGGCCCCACGACTGGACCCTCCCCCAAAAAATTGTGTAACATTTCAAACCCACAGAGAAGTAGTAAGAAGCAATAGATTATTCCTATTTATTTACAAATGGATTGTGTGTGTGTGCATGTGTGTGCACGCACACACATACACATACACCAGTACTGGGGCTTGAACTCAGGGCCTGGGTGCTGTGCTGTCCCTGAGCTTCTTTTGCTCACGGCTAGCACTCTACCACTTGAGCTACAGCTCCACTTCTGGCTTTTTAGTAGTTAATTGGAGATAAGAGCCTCATGGACTTTCTTGCCCTGGCTGGCTTCAAACCATGATTCTCAGATCTCAGCCTCCTGAGTAGCTAGATTATTGGCATGAGCCAGCAGTGCCTGGCTTCACAAATGGATTTTTATAGAAGTAATGATTCTGCATTGTTGGGCTTGGGTCACAGTCCTGCTGGAAAACCTAAGGAGAGCCAAGCTCCAGGGAATGGAGAAAAGATGCATCAGGTCCTTGTACATGTGATTTTAGTACACTGCTCAAGTCCAAGCCAGTTTTTGTCCTGGCTCCCCAAGTTCTGTTGTTGGTGATACATGTTCTCTACTTGACCTTCAGGAGCCAATGTGAATGCAGCCAAACTTCATGAGACTGCCCTTCATCATGCAGCCAAGGTGAAGAATGTTGACCTCATTGAGATGCTCATTGAGTTTGGAGGCAACATCTACGCCCGCGACAACAGGGGGAAGAAACCATCCGACTACACATGGAGCAGCAGTGCCCCAGCCAAGTGCTTTGAGTATTATGAAAGTGAGTTGGGCTCCTTTGTGTACATAGTCCTGTGTCCGCCAGGCCGCCAGGCTCAGCCACCCCCCCCCCCCCCCGCCCCTCGCCCCCTCCCCCCCAGCTTGCTCGTTCTTCTGGAACTCCCTGTGATGGCTTAGTGTTTAAGCCTCAGCTCCGATCTTTTGCCACTGAAGGATGTTGTGGGTAGGAGCTCTTTTGTATAAGTAAAGGGCTCTTCTTGGGATCCCTGTGGCTTCAGCTTCAACATCACAGGGCCAAGGAGACCTCATGCTTGGAGTAGCAGGCAGCAGCCACTACCACCCGCTCTAGTACAAACTTTCCACTTGTGCCTTGTTCGGCTGAATGTCTGACAAATGATTCTCCCCGTCCTAGATGAGTTTCTGTGGTTCATAAAACAAAAACAAAACAAATACCACCATTTAAAAGCCATAAAACCTACAAAATTAAATTTCCATGGACATTACAAGAATTCTGTTTCCTGCTCTTCCTTCCTCCAATCACCCTTCTGTTGACCTTTCAGAGGTCTCCTCCTGGTCCCATCCTAACTGCAGGGTAAAGGGAATCTTTTTCCACTTGCACCCTCAGATCCATCAGCTGTGCTCCTGCCTAAAACTAACTTCCCTTACTCTTTGATTCCCTTCTTCTAGAGACACCTCTGACTTTATCTCAGCTCTGCAGAGTGACCTTGAGGAAGGCAACTGGAGTTCGAGGGCTGGAGAAAATCGCCAAGTTAAACATCCCTCCCCGGCTCATCGACTACCTTTCCTACAACTGAGCTGTAGGAAGAGGGCCGGGCAGACTGATCACTCACCTAGCCTCAGGAGGCCGGTGTCCTGGGTCACGGTTGTGGATGTGACCCTGTGCTATTTTTCTGGAACTGATGCTGTCACTCCAGCATAGGCGTAACCCCTCAATTTTCTGCTTTTCACTGACTTCCCTCTAAGGAATGGTCAGGACAGATGTCAGGGAGCCAGGCTGGAGCCTGAGGGGGCACGGTGGTTGAGTTTTGTATGTTTGGGTGTCATGCTGCAGAAATACGAGGTCTCAGTCATGCGTGGCCTGCAATGGCCACGCTGTGGACATTCTGCTATCTAGGCACCCTTTCTGAGATACCAGTCAGCACTTTCTAAGGCCTACCTGCACTCAGGTGGACCATCACTCAGGGGCTTTATACGGGTCATACCGAGGAAAGCTCAGACTTTGTATCCCCGCTGCTAGAAGTGTTTCTCCAGTATTAGCTTGCATACAAAGTTATATAGGATATAGCTCCATACAGTAATACTAAGATTTGTCAATGAGTGTATAGTCATTTCCAATGTAAAGGGCTATTAGAAGACTCTTTAGAGCTTGCTTTTCATCTGTTTCTACAGTTACCAAATTCTTCACCATCCCTTTTTTTTTTCCTCCTTCTAATTCCTTGAAGCTATAAAACTAGTAGAAGTGGTTAGGAGTACCCATTGGGCATTAACATTCAGTTCTCCACTCATTTTTCAGATTGTTAAGAATATTTATCATGCAAGGTATTGGTTCAGGGCTTTGACCTGAACCAGAATGAGATCCATCAGCCAGGAAAAGGCAGAATGAGGAAATGTTTTGCAGTGTCTTCTTGTAGTCATAAAACTGTTCTTTCCCCTTGCAGGCCACAAGGTGAAATATAATAACAAGTCTTGTATTCATATTGGCTTTGCCTAATATCTTGTATCTTAATTTAAAAACACATATACAGCAAGGAGTTAGAGGATTTTGCGTAATTAGTCATCTTCTACTGGGAAGAAGATTCGCTCCCTTTCCAATGTAATCTTAGATCTAAACTCTAAAAAAAAAGAATGTTCCTGCATGTAATAATAATATTTTTAAAAAGCATTGGTCTGCCTCGTTCATTTTAGTAATAGCAACTTGACTCTAACAATGAAATCTGACAACATCTCTATCCAATATATCTCTAAGAATCAGGTCCCACAACCTTAATACTCAATAAAAATTGTTGAATGTAGCTCATCCTTGTGTTTACATGACCCTTTTATTAAGATCAGAAACACTGGAGCAGACTCCGGTGAGAGAAGTAATTTCCTTTCAAGATACCAGATGAGGAACATTTTAGGTCTTTCTCTGTTCTGAGGCAGAGCTGTGATGATAGACAGGCTTCTTTGATCCTTTGGGCCTGGATTGGTACAGTTGCAAAACTGACATAACAGGTCAGACAGAGACCATTAAAAAGATCTTGACCAACTTTTCACTCCAAGTGAGGAAATGAGTTTCCACAAATTCATAGATTGTCATGAGACTGAAGCTAGGTGATTAAAGGATCTTTTAGAAAGTATAATGTATTCCTCAAGTATAAAAGTTATGTGGTTCCCTGTTTGGATTTGTTGATGGTTGTAGACCTTACACCTATATAAACTGTTCTCTCTCTGTGTTGGCCTGGTACCATGTCTTTCAGAAGTATTATCAGAACACTTCCCAGTTTATGTTTTGAAACTCAGTGTGCAGTTTACAGTGTTGGAGAAGGCCTTTGCAACACATACAAAAAGTAACTGATAATCAAGATATAAAAAGATCTTTTTGTCAACCATTAAGAAAAAGCTAGGGCTGTGAAGGAGGCTCCGTGCTTGCCTTGCATGCATGAGGCCCTGGGTTTGATTCCTCAGCACCACATAAGCAGAAAAAGCCAGAAGTGGTGCTGTGGCTCAAGTTGTAGTGGGCTAGCCTTGAGCTGAAAAGCTGAGGGACAGCACCCAGGCCCAGAGTTCAGGCCCCACAACTGACCAAAAAAAAAGAAAAAGCTAATACCTGGGCACTTAAGAGACTGAAGCAGGAGGGTCATGAAATGGAGGCAGCCTGGGCTACATTATGAGAAGGAGGAAGAGGAGGAGGAAGAAGAGGAGAAAAAAGAGAAGAGGGAGGAGAAAGAAAGAAGGAAAGAGGAAAGGAAACAAAGAAGTATTATATACATATTTCAGTATTTCATTTTTCATGAAAATTTAATTCAGAGAGGAGCAACAATGGGGAAAGAGCATTGTCAAAATGAATTCTGCTTAAAAATTCTTCTTATCCTTTGAGTGTTGGTACCTTTTGGGGGTCTACTTTTTTTAGACAAACTAGACCTTAAAAGCCCTAGACTGGGGCTGGGAAGGTGGCTCAGTGGTAGAGGGCTTGTCTCGCATGCGTGAGGCCCTGGGTTCCATTACTCAGCACCACATAAATAGAAAAAGTCAGAAGTGGTGCTGTGGCTCAAGTGGTAGAGCGCTAGCCTTGAGCTGAAGAGCTGAGGGACAGTGCCCAGGCCCAGAGTTCAAGCCCTCAGAGTTAAAGCTTCACCACTGACCAAAACAAACAACAACAAAAAAAGCCCTAGATTAAGCTGGGTGCTGGTGGCTCATGCCTGAAATCTTAGCTACTCTCGAGGCTGAGATCTGAGAATTGTGGTTTGAAGCCAGCTGGGACAGAAAAGTCCCCGTGAGGCTTTTATCTCCAATTAACCACTCAAAAGCCAAAAGTGGCACTGTGGCCCAAGTGGTAGAGCAACTAGCCTTGAGCATAAACAGGCTCAGGGACAGCACCCACGTTCTGAGTTCAAGCCCCACAACTGACCAAAAAGAAAAAAAAAAGCCCTAGATTATTCTCTGGTTCATGACACTATCTTCACCTCCACTGAAGGAAAGTGCTAGATAAAATGCCTTGATTGAACCTCATCTGCTCTGGCATGGCTCCTCTAGCCGAGTTGTGGATGAGCCTTATGGGTATGACTGGCTAGACTCCAGTTTTAATCCCTTTGAAGGAATCAAAACAGTGCCTCTAAAATAGGTACCATCTTGCCAGCTGCATCAGCTGTCTCCAGCCTGTGCTGGGCTTTCTGCCTGGCCACTCTGGTCCCAAGTGCTACTTGTCCTCTGTAGCTAGGATGTAGGAAGTGATGAGGGAGGAAGGAAGGGACTCCAGGGAGATCCTGGCAGTAGCTGTCCATCACTAGGTTCCTTCCTGGTAGTCTCTTGGGGGAGGAAATGGCATCTTGTCTCGTACCATAGAGATATACCTGTGCTCTTACCTCCAACATCTAGATCTGCAGAGAACTTGCAAGTCATTTAGGGCAAAAAGATTTGTTTTTGCAGGTCTGCTTCCTCCTTGGGTGACTGACTGTCAGGAAGATTGCTCGTGCTTGCTTCCCAAGGACAACACCATTTTCCTCTAAGCAGTGGAGTTCTTTCATTCATGAAAGTGAACTAAAACTGCCTCTGAGAACAAAGCCCCTCAGCTTGCTCAGATTGCAAGCAGCTGAGCTACCCCACAGACGAAAGCAGCACCACAAAAGTCCTGAGAGGCTGTGGTTTGTGCCTACGCCCTCTGGGCGGGCCTGTTCTCCCTTGGATAACCTGGCAAATATTTCCAGACCCGGGAATCTGTGCCTTTTTTCCTCCACCGTGTACCAGATAGCATTGATGCCTAGGTTCCATGATGCCGGCATGAAACTCTCGTGATCTCTCAGAATTTGAATAAAAATATGTCTGAAGTTGGCCCAACTTAAACGGGGTATCTCCGAAACATTTATAAGCTTATTACTTCCAAACTGAATAGATTCATGGTCTCTTCCCTCCCCCCCCACCTCTTCCTTTTTCTTCCCCTTCCCCTTCCCCCTCTCCCTCCTTCCTATCCCATCTGATTTAAAGAACATTTACTTCCCAGCAACTGCTCTCCAGGTGTGTGGGTTTTGTGAACCCAGATTTTAAAGCAGAGGAGAATTTACTCCTAATCTCTGGGCCAGGATGCTAGTTTAGTTATTTGGCCTGAATGATAGGTAATCAAGAAAGACAATCCCCACCACTTCATATGTTGACCCAAATACTGAAGCTCATTCTGATGTGTTATGGACAGAGGGCCGGGCAAGGAAAGACGCAGTCTTTACTCATTCCTTGGCCCACTTGCCTATCCATCCCTCCTCATATTTTGTTTTTCATTGTTACCAGCTTTTCTGTTTTAGATTCTCTGCTGGGTACTAATGGGTATGAAAACAGATCTGGACCTGAGGGAATTTATAATCAGACCCACAGGCCTAGGCAGGCATAAGAACCAATATTATCTGATGACTTGAAGGTTAGATAACGATCATGATCTAATTTCATAGGCTGGGATCCTTTCTCCCCAGTATGACAGTATGAGTAGATGAAGTCTTAAGGAGAGATGAGGTCAGTAGGGAAAGAGTTCTGGGTAGGATTAGTACCCTTATAAAGGAGGCTGCAGAGACTGCCTTACCCCAGCTACCTTGAGAGAATGCATTAAGAAGATCAGGGTCAAATAGACCTAATGTAAGTCATACTCTTTGATTTACCAGTGGAGAAATTCAGAATGGACATGAAACTTTCCAAAGCCATCTAATCTAATCCAGTACTTTTTTATTTTTGTCAGTCATGGGGCTTGAACTCAGGTTCTGGGTGCTGTCCCTGAGTTTTTCTGTTCAAGACTAGTGCTCTTTGAGCTATTACATCACTTCTGGTTTTCTGGTTGATTAATTGGAGGTAAGAGTCTCATAGACTTTCCTGCCTGGGGTTGGCTTTGAACTGTGAGCCTTAGATCTCAGCCTCCTGAGTAGCTAGGATTACAGATGTGAGCCACCAGTGACCAGCTCAGGGTTTTTGTTTTGTTTTGTTTTTTTGTTGTCATTTGGTTGTGGGGCTTAAACTCAGGGCCTGGGTGTTGTCCCTGAGCTCTTCTGCTTAAGACTAGCACTCTACCACTTTGAAACACAGCAACTCTTCTGTTTTTGAGTGGTTAATTTGAGATAAGAGTCCATGGGAGGGGGGAGTTGTGGAGGTGGGAGGGAAGGGATGATAGGGGAGAAACAAGGGATGGGAGGGGGAGGCAATACTCCATAGGAAATGTACCCATTACCTTGCTCATGTAACTGTAACCCCTCTGTACAGTATTTTTTTATTGTGAAAATACTGTACAGAAGGGTTACAATTACATGGGCAAGATAATGAGTACATTTCTTATCAAGCATTGTAGCCTCCTCCTTTGTTTCCCCTTCCCATCCCTTCCCATCCTCCCCCTGCCCCCCCCAATCCTCCCCGCTCCCCCCCCCTGTACAGTATTTTTATAATTAAAAAAAAGTACAAAAAAGAAAAAAAAGTCTCATGAGGACTTTTCTTTCTGCCCAGGCTGGCTTCAAACTGCAATCCTCAGATCTCAGCCCCCTGTGTAGCTAGGATTATAGGCATGAGACACTGGTGCCTGGTTTTTGTTTTTGATTTTAAATTTGTAGCATGCATCAGAGTAATAGGGAGTGCTTGTCAAAAATGTAGAATGCTGGATTTTATCCCCAGAATTTCTAGTTAACTTTCAAGTGAGACTCAAGAATCTGCATTTCTAGTAGGTTCCAGGAGGTGCTGGTAGAGCCAGAGGGAGGGGGACATGTTGGGAGGAACTACAGAATGAAAAACCACTGTTTTAATCCACTACTCCATTGTCCTCTGTGCTATCCTCTTTCATTTTCCTTTCTTGGCTCAGTTTAGTTCATGGTCCTTGAAGTATCATGTTTTTAAGGAACCCTCTTGTACTCTTACGGGATTTAGGGTGTTAGCTCACAGAAGAGACCTATTTTCTATTGTGAATTCTACTCTGCTGTGTGGAGAAATCGCTCCTACCTAGATTTCTTAAGTCTGAGTCCCTAGAAAGGTGTTTTGCAGATTTTAGCTCCCAAGGATCTTACTGTGTTTCTTTCTGCCCTCCCTTCTTAGACTTCTAGTGTTAGCCAAAGCATTTGATCCTTGGTAACTGAACATTGTAATTATATATACTTTGTGCTCATAGACAACAAACACTGGTTACCTCAGACCAGGTGGAAGTCATTATTTTCTTCCTGATGTTCCAGGTGCTGAAGGAAGTGATTGATGAGTGGGAGAGCCCAGTGCTGTTTGATAAATCTTTATCATATGGATGTACAGACAAGCCACCTAGAGGTGGGTTTCTTTTATGTATTTTATACTTCCAGGCTCTTTGTCAAATTTTGCCCTGCAGTAGCTTCATGTAAAAAAAAGGGAGCTGGCCAGGCGCCAGTGGTTCAGGCCTGTAATCCTAGCTACTCAGGAAGTTGAGATCTGAGGATCATGGTTTAAAGCCATCCTGGGCAAGAAAGTCCATGAGACTCTTTTCTCCAACAAGCCACTCAGAAAACCAGAAGTGGTGCTGTGGCTCGAGTGGTAGAGCGCTATCCTTAAGCTGAAGAGCTGAGGAACAGCGCCCAGGCCCAGAGTTCAAGCCCTATGACCAGAAGGAAAAAAAAAAGGGAGCTGCTTCCATTTTACACACACACACACACACACCACAAGACTAAGAAGTAGAGAAAAAAAAAACAGACAGAAAAATTCCTATATACCACCTGCAGATAGGGCCTTATACATCCTGAAGCCACTACTTCCAAATAAGTAGCTGAGTAGGGACAGTTTGTCTTCCTCTTAGAAATATTCCAGGGACTTTTACTATACATTATTCTATCAAAGAGTTCTTTTGGTCCAAACAAGTCCCCTTAGAGAATCAGAATATTCACTTGGCCTAGTGTCATTTTCCACGAGGACCCTCTGAGGAAAGCAGTGTTATTTCACATAGTGCTATTCATAGAGTCAGGGTTATTTCACATAGTGCTTGGGGAGATAGAGGCTGAGTATGAATCGAGCTCCTAATCAGCCAAAGCTGTTAACATGGTGGTGGCAGGTTCCTATAAGACAAAGATAATGACTATTTGTATTACTTTTCTGTCACTATTTCTCTTTATCTCTCCCTCATCTATCTGTTTGTGTCTTTTATCACCATCAATTATCTAATATCTACCTACCTGCCTGCCTGCCTATCTAACCATGTACCAATCATCTCTATATGTCAATCATCCATCCATCCACCCATTCAACCATCATCATTCTATCTCTTTATGACCTGTCTATTATTGATCTATTCATGTATTACTTAATAGACACATGTGGACTGTCCAATGTTCAATGCATGGTTCTGAACTGAGTCTTTGGAGGGAAAATGCAGAAGTCTTAGTTTTCTTAAACCCAGAGATCTTTATACTATTTCTGTGTAAGAAGGATAAAAGCTGTGTGTGTGTGTGTGTGTGTGTGTGTGTGTGTGTGTGTGTGTGTGTGTGTGTTTAAATCACTCATTAATCTCAATAACAACCAGAACAGAGTGAATTCCATACAAGAGGAAAATCTGCTCAGGCAGATTGCAGAAAATCAGTCTATAAATGCCATAGTTACTTGTTTCTGGTCACTAACTTGGTTCCATCACTAACTTTTTAGAAGAGAATACAACACTCAAAGTCCAAATTTGCTAAAAGATGAGTCAGACTTTCCAATCTTTAAAAAAAAAATCCCTTACCTCAACAATTCCTTTTGCATCATAAATAGGTTTCAAGGTCAGAAGAAAAGAAATGGGCAGGAAAGAGCATATTCTGTGTGTAAGGTCCACCCTGGGAAGGTGGAGCAGACTCCTCCCTCTTCTTGGTTAAGTCTCCACCCAGTACCTGTGTCACCTTGGTAACAACACCCTTGGAGGCAGTCACTGAATCCTGTGTGTCCACAGCTTCTTCCACCCCTGGCCTTGATAGTCTGACCTGGCTGTGGTTCGATCCTTTCTATTCCTGAATACCATGTGCTGCTCTCTTTCCTTGGCTGCCAATTTAATTTACCTAACACTGTGCTCTTGCACTCATAGCAGTGACTGTTGGAAGCTGCAGGAGAGCTGTGGGGCGAGGGGCCCCAGGCTTCAGAGCATGATGCATGATGTATGTGTATGTATGTGTATGCATGATGGCCACCAGATTATCTGTCCTGTTCACGCAAAGATTTAGAGGAGCAGTTTCTGTGATACCTCCTGATAATCCATGGCGATGGCCCCTCATGCAAAAGGGTTTTATGAGAAGGCAGGGTTGTTCCTCAAAGCCCAGATGTTGCTGTTTCAAGTGTCTTTTTCCAAACCTCAGAACTGAGTTCCTGCAGCTCTCTCCTCACCCTGTGAGGAATGGTGCTGCAAAAAGTCCCAGACTTCCAGCCAGGGACAGAACATAAGTGTAATCATTTCTTTCTCCTCTCACCTTCCCTCCCCTCCTTTTCCTTTGACCTTCCTTCCCTCTCCTCCACACTCATTCTTCATTTCACCATCAAATATCTAATATCTACCTGCCTGCCTGCCTATCTACCTTCCTTCCCCCCTTCTTTCCCTTCCCTTCCTTTCCTTTCTTTTCCTTTCCTCTTCTTCTTTTATTATTATTTTGAAGGTGATGTACAGAGTGGTTACAGTTACATATGTCAGGTAAGAGTACATCTCTTTTTGAACAGTGTCACCTCTTCCCTTGTTTTCTCCTAGTTTTCCCCACCTGCCCCAGCTTCTCCCACAAAATGTGTAGTCCAGTTTTAAAGTAATGTCTAGTGAGTATCACTGCTGCATTTGTTCATTCTTTGTTTAGCCCTTTCTGAGCTCCCCTTATCCTTCTTAAGACAGATAAACTCACGTACAAGACTAAAGGTACAGAATGAAAACAGCAAGGAGAAAAAAAAGCAAAAAGTAAAAAAATAAGAAATCCTCTAGTTTCCATTTCTTGGAGTTCATTTTGATTAACATAATTTTATATGATTATATACTCATAGCTATTGAACCTTTATGATCCTAAGAATATCTTCCTTTGGTCTCAATGTAAATGTCTAGAGTGCAGTATGGTTTATTATATCCAAATGTATTTTTTTGTCTTTTACCATCCAGTGTGCTTATTTCTAGATGCATAGGCACAATTTTGTTACAACAAATGAGGGAAATAATGCAGCCTGTTTCTTTGGGTCTGGATTACTTTGCTTAATATATATTTTTTGCCAGTCTTTCCATTTCCTTATGAATGGTGCAATATCATTCTCTCTGATGGAAGCATAGAATTCCATTGTGGATATATACCACATTTTCTTCATCCATTCATCCACTGAGGGGCATCTTGGTTGATTCCATATCTTGGCTATGGTAACCAATGCTGCAATGAACATGGTTGTGTTTATAGCTTTAGTGTGGCTGGTTTGTGGTCTATTGGATAAATGCCCAGGAGTGGAATTGCTGGGTCATAGGAAAGCTCTGTGCTTAGTCTTTTGAGGAACCTCCATACTACTTTTCAGAGTGGTTGAATGATTTTACATTCCCACAACAGTGCAATAGCGTTCTGTCAGCATCTGTTATTTTTAGTTTTCTTGATAATGGCCATACTAACTGGGGTAGGTAGAATCTCAATGTTGTTTTGATTTGCATTTCTTTTATGGCTAGAGATATTGAACATTTCTTCATGTGTCTATTGGCTATTTCTTACTTCTTCTTCTGACAAGTCTCTTTTTAAGTCTTTAGTCCATTTATTAATTGGATTGTTGTTCTTTTGAAGATCGTTGTTTTATTCTTCTTTTACCTTCTTCTCCTCTTCCTCCTCCTCCCTGCCCTCCACCTCTTCCTTCTCTTTTTCTCTCTTCTCCCCATTTTTTAATGAGGACAGGGGACATTAGAGGAGAAAAGTCTGAGTCATCATTAGAATAAAAAGAACTGATAATATAGAAAGGGGACAGGGGGTCAATTGCTGAACTGGATCCCCAGTTACCACACATTTTTAGCAGCTTTCTTTGCCACCCATCACAGCTACAACCTCTTCCTTTGACTGTTTCCCTACCAGTCTTCTCTCTTTTCAACTCTGGTTTATTTTATTTTGTGAGAGGCCCAGGCTGGCCTTGCACTTGAGGTCATCCGGCCTTAGCCTGCAGGTGCTGGTGTTACAGGTGAGGACTACTAATACTGGTCTACCTTCACATGCTTTTTTGTTTTGCTTGTGATGGATTGCCAGACATACCTGCTATAGATTGAATTATGTGTATCCAAAACTTATATGGTCTTAACTCCTTGTGTGACTTATATGGAGCCAGAGCCCTGAAGGAGATAATTAAGGGTAAATGTTGTGATGGTGGATACTGATCTAGCAGGATTAGTGTCTATACCAGAAGAGGGAGATATGCTTTATTTCCTAAGGAAGAAGCCACATGAAGATAGTAAGAAGACATCTGTGTGCAGGTAAAGATGAGGTTTCAACAGACCCCCAACTATGATGGACCCCAATCCTGGTCTTTCAGATTCTAAAACTGTGGTTTAAGCCATTGTGTCTAAGGTACTGTGTTACTGTGTTACTCAGCAGTTCTGAAAGGAGCAGGTTTGTGTGTGGATTCTAGATATTTGTGCCTTTGGTGACTGATATTTTAAAATGCAAACACAGTCGGAACATTATTACCTCACATCTACACTAACATAATGAGGTATACTTGAGAGTTAAAACAACAACAACACAATACAGCAGGGGTTGTGTCAATAAGCTCTATCATTTACCTGTAGGCAGTAGGATGAACAGACCAGAAGGCCTGTAATCATGACAATTCTATCCCTTTCCTGTCTCTTCTTCTGAGGAGCTTATAGAATTGTAGATGACAAATTGGTGATGAGTTCTGTAGATCATGGTTCAGTGAAGTGGCTAAAGACAGCTCTTCTTTTTTTTTTTTTGTCAGTCATGGGGCTTGAACTCTGGGCTTGGGTGCTGTACCTGTGCTCTTCAGCTCAAGGTGAGTGCTCTACTGCTGGAGCCACAGCACCACTTCTGGTTTTCTGGTGGTTAATTGGAAATAAGTCTCATGTATTTTCCTGCCTGGGATGGCTTTGAGATCCTCAGATCTCAGCCTCCTGAGTAGCTAGCATTACAGGTGTGCAGCTCTTGTCTATACCTGTCCAGCGGCCTGGCTGGAACCTGCCACTCTGTTATGATTTGGCCAGAGTTCCATTTGCAAGTGGCCTCCAGGGATTCTTTTGTCCTAGATACATTTTCTTCTATTATATGTTAAAAAAAAAAGACCAAACCCAAACCAAAAAAACTTCTACATTAAAAAAATCTATCTGATTTATTTGCAGTTATAGTTATTCTGCTCTGCTAGCTAAATGCACCATTGTAACTATTTATCAAGTTAGCTTTTTTTGTTTGCTTGCTTTTTATTTTCTTGGGATAAGTCTCACTGTGCTGCTTAGGCTAGCCTCAAAGTCTGCGATCTTCTGGTTTCAGCCTCTGGAGTGCTGCAAGATGGATTATAGGTGTTTACTACCATACTTGGAAAAGTTAGATTTTTTTTTTGTCAGTGGTGGGGCTTGAACTCAGGATATAGGCATTATCCCTGAGCTCTTTTTTTTTTTTTTTTAAATTTTATTTTATTTTATTTGAGAACATACTGTACAGAGGGGTTACAATTACATGGGCAGGATAATGCATACATTTCTTACCAAGCATTGCATCCTCCTCCTTTGTTTACCCTTCACCTCCCTTCCCAGCCTCCCCCCTCCCTCCCACCCAATCATACCCCCCCCTCCCCCCCCCCCCCCACCCTGAGCTCTTTTTGCTCAAGGTTAGTGCTTTATCACTTTGAGCCACAGCCCCACTTCCAAAATGTTAGCTTGTTTAATGTCATTATGAACTCTTTTCAACTCAGGGTCTTCTGTATGTCCTTAGTTTTCACGAATGACCAAGGGCTCACTGCAAAATATTTGTCAGTCACTATTTGGGCACAAACTTGTGCCCTTTGAAGCATCAGTGTCTAGCCTTCATTAATACCACTGGTGGTGACTCTGTTGGGGGAAGCCATAGAAGGGAACCAATCTGAGGGTCCGCTGCCCAGACCTGCTTTGCCTCCAGCCTGTGTTTAGACATTTGGTCACACGGGGGCGCCCACGAGCCAGCCTAGCACGTCAGAAAGTGAACCACCTGAGCTATATCTGGCCAATCTGGGGTTTACCAAGCTGGTTGAGGCCTGACTCAAGTTATTTACAAAGCCACTCCCTTCCCTCATCCTTACAACCTTCAGTCACCTCTGTAACTGAGTCACAAAGGCAACTCCAGTCCCAGGAAAACACTGCTCTAGAGGTAGAGCTGGGCTGCCCTGTCACGTGTCACTATTGGCTTAATGAGGGAATCATTAAGAGTCTGAGTCTCAGACTCTACCTGAAACACTAAAGGACTGCACAAGAAAGATCTCTGAGGACATTTTCTGCCTTTGATTTTTTTAAATTTAAAATTTGTAGTTTCTTCAGCTTTCCAGGGCTAGATTTGAAAAAATTGCATGTGTTTGGAAAGTGCAATGTGATGTTTTGATAATATGTACATACTATGACATGATCCCCATTATCAAATTAGTGAACATTCATCCTAATTGTGATTTTTTTTGGTGTGTGTGTGTGTGTGTGTGTGTGTGCAATGAGAACACGAGATGGATTCTCTCAGCAAAACTTCAAGTGTACAGTGCTGTATTCTTCACTGTAGTCCCTAGGCTGTACTTTAGATCTCAAAGAACTCATTCATCCTGCATAATGAACTGCTGGACTCTCTGGCCAATTTGGATTTTAATTCTGCAGGAAATACACCAGGGATGAAGCTTAGGTTTCACTAAACTGTGGGTTTCTCATACCTATCTGACCTTTCCCTTGCCTAGGTGACCTTAGACGAGTTGCCCTCCTTCTCTGGTTCTCTCTCTCGTTCTTTCTTTCTTTCTCTGTGGTTAGCTGAGTCCTTAATGGTCTCCCTGCCACCCATCTCTCCCCCCACCTGCCATCTGTCCTGGAGTGTGGCTGAGGGATAGGGAAGGTAGCCTACATAAACTGTGCTAGCTTTGAAGGGTCTGTTGAAGGGCTACTGCAGGGTATGGTGTCTGGGAACAAGTAACCTCAATATCTGGACACTGGAATCTTCTTTCCAGTGTCCTACTACTGGGCCCTGGAGGAGTGGCTGAATTTAGGTAGGAAAAACAAGCCAGGAGTGCAAGGAAAGTTGAAGGACAAGCTAATAAAGTCATAATACTATGTATGCATGTGAAAATGGAAGAAGATAACTTGAGGGGATGGAGGCAGGGTTGAGAGGAGAGAATGATGGAAGGAATACATTAATCAAAATATATGTACTCACAAACGGATATGTTGAATTGAAATGCTTTCATGTAGCTACTTAAAGTTAATAAAATGATTAATTTTTCAAAGTGAGATTAAAAAAAACAAACCAACAGGAGAACAGAGCCCAAGGTACAAATTCTATTCATACATCCCAGAAACTGCCACTAACAGTAACTTTCAGCAGGGTTTACTCAAGACCCTACTGCATTTCATTTAAGGTTTTTTTTACAACATGGTTCACTCTCCATGTTTAAACACTCCTGTGTCTTGGAATGTGGTCTGTGAACAGTGGTACAGCGAGTCCGCTGGCTTGCTCTCTGGAAACCTAGCCTTCTCTGGGCCTGGGTTGATTCAGTCGTTCTGGTACCAGGCCCTTCAATCAGTATTCTTTTTAGTTCTTTGCCAATAGGGTGAAATAATGCGACAGAAATGTATTGAAGAGATGAATCGCTTTCATTAGCATCTCTCCTACTTTCTGTATCCTTTTGGTTACTTTTCATTTTTACTTTTTCTGTTGGTCATGAGGCTTGAACTTAGGGCCTAGGTACTGTCCCTGAGTTTTTTTGGCTCAAAGCTACACTCTACTACTTTGAACCACAGCACCACTTTTAGTTTTCAGGTGGTTAATTGGAGGTAAGAGTCTCACAGCCTTTGTAGTTGAGGCTGATTTTGAGCCACCATCCTCAGATCTCAGCCTCCTGAGTAGGTAGGATGACAGGTGTGAGCCACCAGCCCCTGGCTATTTCCTTTGGTTTTAAATCAGATCTGGTACTTTGGAATTCTGGGAAAAGGGATGTAAAAATAGCAGTTCTTCAGAACCAGTGTTTTCTTGTCTTCTGTTTAGTCTGGGGCTGTGTGCTAGCCTCTCCCAGGCAGTGGTGACTGCAGAATGCCACTGGTGGTATACTCCCCAGGATGGGTCAGCTCCCTGACTACACACAACCTGACTGCTTTGGCCTGAGGCCCCAGAACAGGGCTGGTTAGGACACAACCAAGTAGGGCTGCCCCAAGTAGGGTTCCACCTGGTGTGGTCTTTTGTCCCGGTGGAAGCTAGCTTCTGCTTTTCAGTTCTTCCCAGCAAATAAGAAATGATCAGCTCATAGTGGATAAAATGTGGTCTGAGCTTAGCAGAGTCCAGACTACAAAGCAAAATATGCTTTTTACAAAGAACCCAGGACATAGGGCCTACTCCCCAACCTTAACCCTAAGCCACGTTTTAGGTAGCGCATCCACCTTTCTCATTTCTCCAGTTCTCTGTGGCCCTTTAAATCAGTGTACCTTACCCCAGCCGCTCCATCGGGTACCTCCTTTTAGGCTCTAGCTCTTCATCAGAACACAGGCCACTTTTCCTACAGTCTGCTCTTTTTCCATCCATCTCCCCCACCCCTTAAATTCCCCAAATGAGTCATAACAAGTTTACAGAAAAGCAAAAGGGGTGGGAGGGGGGTGGGGAGTGAAAACATGTATCTTGGCTTCAAAACAAACCCAGAATGGATTCACATCCAGACTACTTAAAACAATGACGTGACAAGGCTTGGATCCGTGGGCTGTGGGCTCTGTCGAGCCTTTCCAGGCCTGGAAGAGAAGATTTGGGTTTCGGGGAGGGGGAAGAGGGTGGGAATAGGGGAGCAACAGAGGAGGGAATGTCCCCTCAGAACAGAGCTGGAAGTTTAGCCTCAGGATAGGCGGCCTCCCACAGGGCCGCACAGGGAGGAAATGGTTGTCTGGAGGAATAAGCTGCCTCTCCAATGCTGAATGTCAGACTTCCTTCCCCAACCCCTTCCTCAGCCTCCAGGCAACCTCAGCCTCTCCTGAGACAGGCTGGCTATGTGGTTTTTTCCCTGTTAACTCTTTCCACATGTTCTGCTTGCAGCCAGAGTAGTTTACCTTTTTCCTCCCAGGCCCCAGCGACAAGGTCCAAGTCTGTGTGCATTGGCTTCCTTCTGAATAAGATGGCATTTTCTCTTTTACTTGCCTCCATAGCCCTGTTCAGCATTCCTGTAGGCCCTGTGCTAGGCTGGGAATCATTGCTTTTCTCTGTATGCAAGTGCCCAGTGCATGGCTACCAATGCACACATGTGGGCCTTCTTGCAGGAGGAATGGTCTAATGTTCCTTGGCTGTCTGCGCTCTCCGCTCTGTGAGACTTGTTACATCTGATGTTGAACAATCAATCCCTGTCTTAGCACAGAGCTGGAAAGCCTGTGCAACAGTTAGCCAGAAACAATCTTCTATGGGAGAAGAGAAGGGATGATGGACTCATTCATTCATTCATCCATCCACTCCTCCATCCTCTCTTCCACCCACTCATCCATCCTTTCAGCACCGAATGGGTTCCTGCACCGTTTCAACCTCAGTCTCTTCAGACTGACAGGTGGCCTGTTGCAGACAGCTGGCTTGAGATGGAATGAAGTGCTGTGTACAGCGTTCTGGCAAGCAGCTCCGAGCTGCACATCAGCCAGGCTGCAAAACCACAGGAGGAAGCGCAGGGCTGGAGTCTTGATTTTCAATCAGCTGAGGCCACAGCTGTGGCTGATTACCCTTCCCGCCTCAGCCTGGAGGTCTGGGCGTCTTTTCTCCAAAAAGGAAATGCTGCTGTCTCCCACCACTTGTGAAGAAAAAAAGGCAGGCCTATGGTTTCACAAAGCCAGCAGTCATGGCCTTGTGTCTGCTGTATAGGCCCTGGCTTCCTTATACTGAACCCACCCAAGGCCCTGGCTAAGAGAAGTATCCAAGGACTGAGGCACATGGCCGCCTGTGTTTTCTTTCTTCCTTCCTTCCTTCCTTCCTTCCTTCCTTCCTTCCTTCCTTCCTTCCTTCCTTCCTTCCTTTCTTTCTTTCATTCCTTCCTTCTTTCTTTCTTTCTTTCCTTCCTCCTTCCTTCCTTCCCTCCTCTCTCCCTCCCTCCACCCTCCCCCCCCTCTCTCTTTCCTTCCCCCCTCTCTCTTTCTCTTCCTCCTTCCCTCCCTGCCTCTCTCTCTTTGTCTCTCTCGGTCTCTGTCTCTCTCACTTTTTCTGGTCCTAGGACAGTGCCTAGGCGCTGTCCCTGAACTATTTTTGCTCAAGGCTAATGCTCTATCACTTTGAGCCACAGTGCCACTTCCAGTTTTCTGGTGGTTAACTGGAAATAAGAGGTCTTCTGTATCCAAAAAAAAAAAAAATGTTATTCAAGTCCCATGACTGTCCAAAAAAAAAAAAAAAAAAAGAGATCTTCTGGATGTTCCTGCCCAGGCTGGCTTTGAACTGAGCTTCTCAGCTCAGTCTCCTGAGTAGCTAGGATTACAGGCATGAGCCACTGACCCTTGTCTGCATTTCTTATCCTCATTTCTGAACATGGATTAATTAAGGCTCAGTCTAGAATTGGCCTTCTCCCTGCTGTGCTTGTGATGAAAAAAGAGCCATTCTTGCAACCCAATCTTTTTAAGAGTGGGGAGCTCCTGGCTAAGTTACTTAATCCACTGGGGGTTGTATAGCAAGCAGCAATTGTATTTCCAACCTCCAAAAAGTTCTTTCAAGGCTGATGATTATTATTTGACTCTCCAAAGATAGGTTCAAAGAAAAATGCAGCTCATCATAGCTGTTGGCAAAGAAGAATCTTGTAATACGTGATGCACAGTTCTACATCTTTTACGTGTATGATCACTTTGGGCTCTGAGATGATCTCTATGGGCTAGCTATTGCTACAAACTCTGGTTTGCTAATGAGGGGGATGAAAGATTGGAGAAATTAAAAAATGTATCCTCAGATTTATACTTGTTAAGTGGCACACTTGAGAGTCCCACCTGGACACTGGAATCTAGAAGCCATGTTTTGGGTCACTACCCTGTCCCACCTCCAGTGAGAGAAAGAAGAGCAGTCATGCTCACTGCCTGCTTTTGGAGTACCTTGGCTTCACTGTCAATGCGCAATGCTGAGTCCTGCTCTGGCTTTGCCTGTCTCATTGGTGCCATGAACGGATGAGGCTGGGACCCGAGTGATAAAGCTATGACAAGGACTTTTCTCTGAAGCACAGCATCCTTAAAACTTACAGAAATCTCCCTCCTAGGGCTGGGAATGTGGCCTAGTGGTAAAATGCTTGCCTAGCATGCATGAAGCCCTGGGTTTTGATTCCTCGGTACTACATAAATAGAAAAAGCTAGAAGTGATGCTGTGGCTTGAGTGGTAGAGTGCTAGTCTTGAGCTGAAGAGCTCAGGGACGGTGCCCAGGCCCAGAGTTCGAGCCTCAGGACTGGCAAAAAAAGGGAAAGAAATCTCCCTCCTAGATCCATCCCAGTGCATCCTTACCTGAAGGTTTTGGTACCATTGGCTTTCCCTGGATCTTCTAACTCACTCTGTTTCTCTCTGATGCCCTCTGATGAGAGGAGGAGCTAGTCTTCCTTTCCCTGGCTTTGCCAGCCTCCACCAGATTGATTTTGGTCCCGAGGATAAACTCTACATTCCTTTGTACAGTATTGAAAGCCTGCCTACCTGCCTGCCTGCTCGCATTTACCCATCTAGCTCCATCTTTCTCAGCAGCTGCCTGCTGCCATCTGACAGGAGGAAATCAGTCTTTCCTGACTGCCTCCACCAGCCAACCCTCCTGTTCTTCTGTAGAACCATACAATAATCATTCATTGCTCTCATGATTTATGTGTCCATGCTCATCCATCTATCCCAGTGCCTCCTTAGCATCTTCCCAGAAAGGGAAGGGGAAACCATATCTTCAAGGAGAGTATCAATATTAGAGGAGAGAATGGATTTATCATCTAATATCAAGAAAATCAACATGAGTCCAGGTACAGTGGCTCAAGCCTATATAATCCTACCTACTTGGGAAGTGGAGATTGGGAGAATCATAATTTGAGGCTGGACTAAGCATACGAGTTCAAGAGACTCCATCTCAACCCATGTTAGCGAAGCTACAAAGGAAGCACAATGACTGTGTGTGTGGGGCACACACCTGCCTCCCCGGTGATATAAGTAGGAAGTGTAAGTAGGAGGAATACAGTCCAAGCTAGTTCAGGCATGATGCACTTTCCTACCTTGAAAATAATGCCAAAAGTGGAAGTGGCGCTGTGACTCAGGGGGTAGAGAACTCTCCTTGAGCTGAAGAGCTCTGGGCACCCAGGCCCAGAGTTCAAGCCCCATGACCAAAAAAAAAAACAAAAGCCAAAAGGGGCTGGAGGTGAGGCTCAAGTGGCTGTCTGAGTATGCTTGCTGAGCTAGCTCGGAATTCAATCCCCAGAAAAAAATAAGAAAAGAAAAAATCCCATGAAAGGTGGAATTGGAGTCTAGTGCCCTTGGTATCTGGAATAGAGCTGTTTAAAGAGCCCTAGGAATTCTCTACCCATAGCTACCTGAGTACATGAGAAGCCAATGAAAGGAAACCACACACACACACACACACACAAAACTGAAGACTGACACAGGTGCCCCAAAGCCTGCATTACTTTACTCTCTAATAGTACATTTCCTACAGAGAAAGACACTTTTCTTCTCCCTCTGAGGATTCCTATATCCACACAGAGTGAGGGAATGAATTAAAATGAAAAAGCAAAACTAAATATGTGCCCTCAAGTCCCCAGTTTCCCTTTATTATAGTTATCTGAAGGATTAAATGATCGGAGGGGACCACACAATTTAAAACTCTGCGTATGCAGTCAGACCAGCATCTGGTCCCAGAGGGGAGAAACTCAACCATATGAAAAGACCAGAGGGCAAGCAAATGGAAATTTGGCAACATCCTGTTGGCTGCTGTTGATGGCTGCAGCCAGACAGGAAAACTGAGATGGTGTGAGCAAAAATGATTGGAAGGAGAAGTCTCTTCCAAGAAATGATGGCGAGGTTTTCTTCCAATGGGCCGGGGGGCCTCTGCAGACATGATCTCATTGCTTCTCCCATGGATCACTTTATACTGAAAGCCAGGGGTCTCTGCCTAGTCTCAAACTCAAAGAAAACTCAAACTTAGCTGATTTTCCTAATGAATCTTGGTGGACAGAAATGGCTGCAAGGGTAGGGGGCAGTTTTTCCAGGGGATTGTTTTATTTTGTATCAAGGGGCTGGGTGTTTCAATTTGCTCAGGTCAGAGACACTTAAGTCACCTTAAGAGGCAAACTCCTCAATGCACCCTCCATTGATTTTTAGCCAAAACTTAGAGGAAAGCTGGGTACACCTAGAGGCATTCTTGTCCACTATATTTATGATGCAAGCAAAAATGGCTTGCATGGGAGACTAAGCCTTTAAAAATTTTTTTTGCTCAGTTGTTCTTGTTTTTTTTTTTTAATTTTTATTTATTTATTTACTTTTGTTGGTCGTGGGGCCTGAACTCTGGGCCTGAGCGCTGTCCTTCAGCTCTTCAGCTCAAGGCTAGTGCTCTACCACTTGAGCCACAGCACCACTTCTGGCTTTTTCTGTTTATGTGGTATGGAGGAATGGAACCCAAGGCCTCATGCATGTGAGGCAAGCACTCTACCACTGAGCCACCTTCCCAGCCACAGACGTTCATGTTTTTGAGAGACAAAAGGTCCACTGAACCAGCGTACAAGATTTAAGGTAGAATCCAGATAAAATGTACTGATGGTAATTCATGAATAATAACTACTTTGATAATTGACTTAATGTCTGCAGGAACTTAACCTTATCTAAGTAAGTTGGTAAAACAAAATGTATATGCAAGGTAAGGATAAAAAAAGAGAGAAGTAGTTAAAATATGACAACGTGGAGGAATGAAAACGAACTGTTAATGGGATCTCATTGACTCTCTGTTAAGAATGCTAAATATAGGCTAACCTAATGAAGACTCCATGGCTTGCAGTCGATTATTGTAAGAGAGTTAGTTGAATTTGAGCTCAGCTGTAAAATCTGTGCAAGTCTAGCACTTTATCCTTTTTTTTTCTTTTTTTTTGTCGGTCGTGGGGCTTGAACTCTGGGCTTGGGCACTGTCCCTGCCCTCTTCAGCTCAAGGCGAGAGCTCTACCACTTGAGCCACAGCACCACTTCCGGTTTTCAAGTGGTTTATTGGAGATAAGAGTCTCACAGACTTTCCTGCCCGGGCTGGCTTTGAACTGCGATCCTCAGATCTCAGCCTCCTGAGTAGCTAGGATTACAGGCATGAGCCACCGGTGCCTGGCTCACTTTATCCTTTATAGATGTAATAAAAACAACACTTTTAACTAAGGAAATCAAAGACCATTTCTGACCCCTGAATAGTTAAGTGTGTGCATAGGGCTTGAACTCCAGGCCTGGCCACTGTCTTAGAGCTCTTTTTCTCAAAAAGTTAGCGCTCTACCACTATGAGCCACAGAACCACTTCTGGTTTTTGAGTGGTTAATTGGAGATAAGAGTCTCAGGGGACTCTTCTCCCCAGGCTGGCTTTTAACTGTGATCCTCAGATCTCAGCCTCCTGAGTAGCTAGGATTACAGGTGTGAGCCACTGGCACCCGGCTAAGCATATCTTGCTGAATCATTTTTCCTTGCATCTTAATTCATTTCCCCCTGTCTCTTGTGGAGCTCTGTGGTTTGAGATAGATGCAAGAACAGGCATTTTCCAGTGCTGCAATGTCTCCTTGTTGCTGCCAATCTAAAGAAATGTGAGAAAGCTTAGCTGCTGCAAGATTGGGGAGATGCCCCCAGCCCAGCTGGAGTGTGCCGCTAAAATGCAGGTGGAGACAGGGTAGGGCCTACAGAGAAAAAGGCTCCCCAGCACATACTCTGGACACTCCTTTGGAAAAGTCCCATTGGGTTCCAATTCCCAGAATGTATGTTGGCCCCAGGCCTTCAGACTCCTCTGGGGAAAAGAGGAACCCAGTGGAATAGGAGCTAGGAGGAGGCTTTGAAAACCACAGGGTTAGGGATGAGATTGTTCAGAATGCCAAACCAAAATACCGAGTGTAGGGTGGGTCAGGTATGTGGATTTCTGGGGCTGATCCTTGACCCTTACTGGCCAGTGTGCAGAGACGAACACACCCGGATTCATGGTTCTCCACAAGCCTGGATTTCTAAGTCCAGAAGAACCAAAAGGCTGGGAGTATGGCTTAGTACTTGAGTGCTTTGCCTAGCATGCATGAAGCCCTGCGTTCAATACCACCTAAGCAGAAAAAGCCGGAAGTGGTGCTGTGACTCAAGTGGTAGAGTGCTAGCTAGCCTTAAGCATGGAGAGGCTCAGGGACTGTTCCCAGGCCCTGAGTTCAAGCTCTAGGACTGGCAAAAAATAAAAACGAAACCCCAAAGAACAGAAAGGTCTCATTACTTCACTAAAAAGGCATATCCCGAACAGCAGTCTGGAGGCTAATGAATTTGCATGTGGAATTTTGGTTCACCTGTGATGCCCAAGATCCGCATGTCCCCAGCACAGAATGGGAGCTCCTTCTACTCTTGACCCATGGACTTTAATGGGAGTACTCAGCTTGGTGAGGCAGCATGCCCTCCCCTCCAGCCCCCAGTGCTTCATAGAAACAGGGGTCCACCTGGAGCACATTGAGGGAGGCTGAAGATCTCTCCCAGTCCTAGTGAACATGCAGTATTTGTTCCATTTACTGGCAGGAGAAGAGTCATACAGTACAGGAGAGCCATCCAGGTCCATTTTCCAATACTAGAACATTCCTGGGTGGAGAGACTATAAGTGACCAAGAACTATGCCTTTGGGAGCTAGCTCCATTAAGATCTATCCATTCTGGGACTGGGAAGGTGGCTCAGTGGTAGAGTGCTTGCCTTGTATGCATAAGGCCCTGGGTTTGATTCCTCAGCACCCCATAAGCAGAAAAAGCTGGAAGTGGCGCTGTGGCTCAAGTGGTAGAGCTCTAGCCTTGAGCTGAAGAGCTGAGGGACAGTGCCCAGGCCCTGAATTCAGGCCCCAGGACCCACAAAAAAAAAAAAAAGAAAAAAAAAGATCTATCCATTCTGAAGACTTCTACCATTGTTCTGCAGGTCCCAGAAATGTAAAACATTGAGGTGGTTATAAGCATAGCTTATTAAAGACTTTATGGATTACTCACTTACATGATAATGATGCTAAATTGGTAGGAAGACAGTACATCTTAGTTGTAATTGAGAAGATCAAGTTGGATTTTTTTTTTTTTTTTCCAGTCTTGAGGCTTGAACTCAGGGCCTGGGCAGTATCCCTGAGCTTCTTTTTGCTCAAGGCTAGCACTCTACCACTTGAGCCACAGCATCATTTCTGGCCTTTTCTGTGTATGTGGTACTGAGGAACCAAATGCAGGGCTTCATGCATGCTAGGCAAGCACTCTACCACTAAGCCACATTCCCAGCTTCAAGTTGGATTTTGAACTCTGCTGTTATTTTTTCTGAGCCTCTATTTCTTCATATGTCAAATGCTATTTTATTATAATTTTTTATTTTATTATTGTTTTAAACTATTTATTTATTTATTTTTGGTCGATCATGGGGGCCTGAACTCTGGGCCTGGGTACTGTCTCAGCTCTTCAGCTCAAGGCTAGCACTCTACTACTTGAGCCACAGCGCCACTTCCGGCTTTTTCTGTTTATTTAGTGTTGAGGAATCGAACCCAGGGCCTCCTGCATGAGAGGCAAGCACTCTACTACTGGGTCACCTTTCCAGCCCCTTTTTTATTTTCTTTACCTAGTTCTACAAAGCAGCTGCCATTCAACAGAGCAGTTCATGATCTTGTCTTCCCTTATCTTTCCCAGTTCTATGGCATATGCAATGCATTCTTGCCAACATTCTACTTATTTCCTTCATTTGTTCTTCTTCCCCTCTCCTTCCCTTGCAAGTATCTGTCAAATGCTAGTTTAATTGGATACTTCTTCCTTCAGTTAGATATCTAATAAACAGCTTTATAGTAAATATTCTATTTCATTTGGGGGGGGGGGTGAAACACATTTTATTCATAGTAGACTATCTCCTAGAAGGCAGGACCTTAGCTGAACTTAACCATTAACACAATAAATATGTGAACCTTGGTGATGTTTGATTAAGGAGGTTGTTGGCCAGAGGACTAACATGCCAGGTCCTGCTGAAGCGATGAAGGTTGGTGAAAGGAGAGTTATTTATGCACTTTTTAATGTGTGGGATGAGAAGAGAGAGCATTTGACCTGTCTTCAGGGTGCTGGCATGTACTTGAGGTTTAAATAGAAGAGGAATTGGGGCCCTGAGGTGGGGTATAGGGGAGAAGAGGCCTGTGTAATTAAGCGGTCCGTGGAGCAGTGTGGCCTGGCTGATCATCATCTCACTTCTAGTTCTGTGGAAGATTCCAGAGATTCCCCTGAGAAGTAGTCATGGTGGTCAGCACTGGAGGGGAACACCTGAAATGAAAGGGTGTTCATGAGATGCATCTTAGCTAACTGCCCTCATTTAGGGAGCAGTCCAGGCTGTAAAACTGTTTTGTTCCTTCGGGGTAGTTTCAGTCCCTTCTTCTAAGATGTTATCTGTTCTTTCTGGGTTCTGAGGTGATAGGAAGGGAGATGCAGAGCTATTCTGATTTTGGTTAACAAGTAGGCCTAAGCAGGGAGTCAGTGCTTTTTAGCAAAAGTCATTTCTGAGTACCTGTTAGGCTGCTGATTTTTTTTCTCCTTGGGAGATTGAACCCAGGGCCTCACATTTGCTAGGCAAATACTCTACCACTTGAGCTGTACACCCTTTTCCTCTAATTGGAGGTTTGTTTATTTGTTTTCTTGAGCTAGTACTGAATTCAGGGGCTGGGTACTATCTATTAGCTTTCTTGGATCAAGACTGGAGCTCTCCCATTTGAGGTACATCCCACTTCTGGCTTTTTGGTAGTTAATTGGAGAAAAGAATCTCACATAGACTTTTGTGCCTGAGTAGGCTTTGAACTGAAGTCCTCAGATCTATGCCTCCTGAGTAGCTTTGGTGACAGGCATGAGCCACCAGCCACTTGGCTTTAATTGGAGTTTGAATAGGAAAATACAGGAATTTGTTTTTCCTTATCTCTTTCTCTGCTTTCCTTAGTGGAAGAGTTATTTCTCATGTTCTTGGTCCCAGAAATCTTCTCCCACTTGTGACTGATCTCCCTCAGCCAAACCAAACCAAGTGAAAACAAATTTAACAGAACTGTAAATAATTGGAGACGAAGACAGATCTTTCTCAATTTCAACCATTCAGGCAATTGTGGTTCATTTAACACAACTGCAGCACACATTGCCTTCCCAAATCCCATGTTATTCTTTCTTGTGAAAGGTTTCACCCTGCTGTGGGTGGCCACTCTATCCTTTGTTCTTCTAATGCTATCAAACCTTTCCCCCCCCACCTCGCCCCTTTTATTTGGGTCCGGTCATGGGTCTGAACTCTGGGGTTGGGTGCTGTCCCTCAGCTCTTCAGCTCAAGGCTAGCGCGCTCTACACTTGAGCCACAGCGCCACTTCTGGCTTTTTTTTTCCTGCTTATGTGGTGCTGAGGAATCAAACACAGAGCCTCATGCATGCAAGGCAAGCGCTCTACCACTGAGCCACCTTCCCAGCCCCCCTTTTGCCCCATTTTGTGGCCCCCCACCTTTTGTTGACCAGTCCTGGGGCTTGAACTCAGGGTCTAGGCACTGTCCCTGAGCTTCTTTTTGCTCAAGGCTATTGCTTTACCACTTGAACCACAGCACTGCTTTTTCTGATTATGTGGTACTGAAGAATCCAACCCAGGGCTTCATGCATGCTAGGCAAGCACTCTACTGCTAAGCCATATTCCCAGCCCTCTCCCTTTTCCTTTTGGCCTCCATCTGGCCTTCCTTAGGCCTCATAATGGTTTCTGCCTCCTAGATGGGTTTTCTACTGTCTAGTCTATGTCTCAATATTTTCTACACAATGACTCCGGATCATCTTCCTGAAAGGTCTCATTCATTGTGTTGCCCATTCTGCTCAGGAATTACACAGTGCACACATAATTCTCAGGATGTTTATAGATGGGACTTCCTACACAGTGGCTCTAGGATATCTATATCAGAAGAGCTAACATGACAATCTGGTTGGAAGGGAGGGATTAAGGTTTATTTTGGACCAAAAAAAAAAAAAAAAAAGAAGTATCTTGGGACTGGGTCACCTGTAAATCCCAACTACTTTGGAGAGAGAGATTAGAAGGACCAAAATTTGAGTCCATCTGGGGCAAAACTGCCTTATAACGGAACACACTGTGTGTGGTGGATCACATCTGTAATTCAGCTACATAGGAGGCATAGACAGGAGGCTGGAAATCTGAGATTGGCACTGGAGGTAGGGAGAGATGCAGGGTCTTATCTAAAACAACAAAGCAAAAAGGGATGGAGGTATGGCTCAAGTTGAATGCTTGACCTGAGTTCAAAATCCCAGTGCTGCCAAAAAACATTTGTCTTGGAGTGGACCTTTAGAGCAAGCATATCTTCCTATTTTCCTTTGTAGTAATAAATGCATAAACTTAGCAGCAATTTCTATGGTGATCTCATAAAGACACTTCATAGTTCAATAATGGAAAATCCATGGCCAACTGGTATGAACAATAGGCAGTTTGTTGGCTGGCACAACTAAAACAACCAGAGGTAGGGCAAACTTCAGGGTTGATTTGCTCCAAATGTCCCAATCTTATTAACACTGCTGGGTGATTTATCCATGATTCAACCCTGCCTTCCTCAAAGGATCAAACCTGTCTTCTGCTAATGGTGTAGCAGCCTTCACCTCCTAGGCCATGTGGATCTTTGTCTAGGAGGAGGAAGGATCTTCTCTTTTTCCAAACCTAGAATGAAGATCTGGGATTCCCTCTGAATGGATTCATTTAGGCTTTGGGTCACTGGCTAAATTGTACCTACAGGGAAAATCACCTTAGGTAACCAGGTTGCCCTCCCTGTCTGTCACACCCACACCATAGGCCACTACAGGGTGGACAGAGGTGGGATGGGCTCCCAGAATTCTCACAACATAGGTTTGGGAAACCACATCAAAGAGTAATATTAAAGGCTGGGTTGTATGACGGGTTGGTGGAATTATAAGTGAGTGTTGGAATATCAACTCTGCACTTCCTGTCTGGCCCCTTCTTGGCATGATAGTACTGGCCCAGCAAGATGACTGAGTTTCAAAAATAACTGAAGTGAGGTAGAACTTCTCTGAAAGAGCCATAAGAAGAAGGAATAGGAGTAGGAGAAGGAGGAGGAGGAGGAGAAGAAGGAGAAGGAGAAGGAGAAGGTAGTAGTGGTGGCAGAATCGGAGGAGGAGGAGGAGGAGAAGGAGAAAGAAGAGGAAGAGGAGTAGGAAGAAGAAATGATTGGTGATTCTAGAAGGGTTACCTCTTGGAGTGGTATTTGAGTCCAAACACACATGTTCAGAACATATGTCTATGGAAAAGAAACAAGAAGGCCCAGGCAGTGGGTCTAGCTCTACAGCCTGTCCTGGTCCCCAATGATATCTAGCATCTTCCTTTTAGGATACGATGATGTACCTACATCCTGCGCACACCTCTGCTTCTTTCTTGATACTTACTCTAGTGTTTGAATTCTCCTTTTGCAGACACGTTAGATCTGTATGACCCACAGAAGTGATAAAGTGTCTGCTTGCCTCGTTTCTATGCATCAGCCTTCAATCTTGAAGACCAAACACATAAGTCTAATTCCTCTGAACTCCATATTGGTGATTTTGGTTTTTTTATGGCAGAGTGTTAGGAAAGCCCTTCCCTGCCTAGTCTGTGGTGATTTTTTGTTTCTTCTGGGCATGGCATGGCAGATAGCACCTTGCTATATTCCATGTTCAGCTCAACATCCTTTGCTATGTGGGTAAGTGCACTTAATCCATTTGATGAAAGAACTATAACATGACTCCAGTTATTAAGTCAGCCCTGGTTACTGCTGCTCAGCAGTGGGAAGGCATGAGGAAGCCAATACTAGCTACATTAGCTTGGTACATTAGCTATGTCTTGGGAACCACTCATGCACTGACCTCAGCTGTTGAACCAAGTCATACAGTGGCTGCTCAGGGGCCTTTGTCTTGGTGGACTCCATGGTTTTTTAGCAGTAAGATACATTACACAAAGGTGCAAGAGGGTCCCCTATGTCACAGCTACTTGATGCCAGAAGACACTGTTGCCAAGACTCCACTAGACACTGGCAGAGGCAAAGTCCCTTTCTTTAGGTTTATACGAAGTTCCAGGGAGGGGACAAGATTGGTCCCCAAATAAACACTAGGAAGTGGTAGGATTTGACCTTGAACTCTTGAAACTTTTATCTCTTGATCTCCAGTCCTGGGGTTGTCCTTACAAATATATCATATAAGTGGATAAACTTAATGTTTTTTAAAAAAGTCTGTGACTTAAATCACCGGCATTATTAACTCTTTTTTTTTTTTTTTGGGTCCAGTTGTGGGGCCTGAACTCTGGGCCTGGGTGCTGTCCTTCAGCAATTCTGCTCAAGGCTAGCACTCTACCACTTGAGCCACAGTGCCACTTCCGGCTTTTTTCCTTTTGCTTATGTGGTGCTGAGGAATCGAACCCAGGGCCTCATGCATTGCAAGGCAAGCGCTCTACCACTGAGCCACCTTCCCAGCCCATTATTAACTCTTTTAAGGTCTGAAAAATAAAAAATGAAAGCCACCAAATATCATCATCCCTTTCTACTTCTTGGCTTTTCTGTTAAGATTCTCACCTGATCAGGTGGCTTGAAAAGACCATGGATATCTTCAGATTTAGGATGCTTAAACCCACCTCGTAAGTCTCTGTTTAGAACAGTTCAGTGTGCAAGAGCTAGTGATGGAAATCTGTTTTGCCTGGAAGTCAATCTCCCCAAATCTGTTAATAGCTAAATGCATAAACAGCTGAATAGCTAAATGAAGATATTAATCCAAAGCAGCACAATTTTTAGGAGGCATTTTTTGAAGTTTTATGGGCACAGAAGGGACAACAGGAGAATGAGAACCTTCAGAGTTGTTCCACAGAGGCCATGCTTACTGGTTGGCAGGAGTTTTGTTTTTGTTTTTGACAGCAGGAGCTCCCCCCCCCCCCCCCCGCCCCCGTCTTTCCATTTCCCTTGTGCCTATGGTGTATATCACCCTGTGGGCTTGTTTTGAAGCTGGGTTTTATTTTTAGGTAGAGATATGCATTGCTTGTTTAGGTTTTACAAGGCGTGACACTGTTTGGTTGGGGACCTGTTCTGGAAATTCCTACGGTGTTTTCATTTGAGTTTTGGGAATCAAGCTGCCTTTGGAGACAGCTTGGATCCCATATTGGCCTGGGGGAATTCCTCTCAGGCCTCAGTTTCCACCCTACACTCCGGGTCTTCCTCAGAAGAATCTTGCATTGAAGCATGTGTAGATCCTTGAAAGCAAGACCAGTGCAATCAAGCTGAATGCTGGGCAGTGGGGGAAGGTATGGGCAGGAAGTGCAGATTCTTGTCTACTTCTGGTCTTCCATGCAAGTACCAGGAGAAGTTTCTGATTTCAGGATCCTGTGGATATGTTCTGAATGTTTCCTTCCTCATGTTCTGGAGCTCAGCATCCTTTCTAGGTGACAAGATAATGGAGAAAAGCAAAAAGAAGGGAACTTCCTCTTAATTTCAGCATTAGAGGATACATCCTTTCAGATATGAGAAAAGAAATACCTCCATCTTGTGTGTGTTTGTGTGTGTGTGTGTGTGTGTCTGTCTGTCATTGGGCTTGAACGCACAGCCTGGGTACTGTCCCTGAGCTTTTATGCTCAAAGCTAGCACTCTACCACTTTGAGCCACAGTGCCACTTCCAGTTTTCTGGTGCTTACTTGGAGATAAGAGTCTCATGGATTGGGGCTGGGAAAGGTGGCTCAGTGATAGAGCGCTTGCCTTGCATGCCTGAGGCCCTGGGTTCCATTCCTCAGCACCACATAAGCAAAAAGAAAAAAGCCGGAAGTGGCGCTGTGGCACAAGTGGTAGAGAGCTAGCCTTGAGCTGAAGAGCTGAGGGACAGTGCCCAGGCCCAGAGTTCAGGCCCCACAACCAGACCCCCCCCCCCCAAAAAAAAAGAGTCTCATGGACTTTCCTGCCTGGGGTTGGCTTTGAACCTCAATCATCTCACCCTCCGTGAGTAGCTAGGATTACAGGCCACTGGTGCCCAGCTACCTTGATCACTGTTATGAGAGAACAGGAAGGGAATTATCCCATGAACAAAAAGAGAAGCCACATCTATGGAAGTTGTCAACATTTGAAGAGTAGTGTAGGCTGTGCTGGTGTTTCCTTTGTTTTAACTTCCTTTGTTTTTACTATCCATAATGCACACATGCCATAAACCTTGCCAGTCGACTTTTTATAACCAGAACACACACCTGTGAAACCACATCTAGAAGTCTCTTGCTTTCCACCTGCTTCCGTCCCTCCTAACTTATAACAGCAAATGAACTTTACCTGTTCTCAGTACATGCTAAGTCTTTTGTGTTTAGCTTGTTTGCAGAGTGGTTTTTGCCTCAACTCCTTGGAAAGCTTCTAAAACCAAAGCCACATCCTGAGCATGTTGATCCCAGTACAAAACTCCCTAAGAGGACAGGGTAGAAAGAAGCAGGGGACAAGCTTAGAGAAAACTTCAGTTCAAAGCCAGAAAAAATGAATGCTGTCTCCAAAATTCATTTCCATGCTGTAGTTCAGAACTTTGACCAGATGTCCCACGCTCCCAGGGTGCCTATAGCTCGAGGGAAAGACAACCGGTCTTTGTGGCTTCTGAAAGAAAGCAAAAAGGAATGACTTTTTAATGTTCCCATATACTGAGTCACAGGCGTATAATTTCCTGATGCAGTGATCAGAACGGTGTGTCCTTCAAAATTTGTGTGTTGAAATCCTCAAGTCCCCAAGCCTATAGTATTAGGAGGTGAGGATGCTGGGAAGTGACTGGATCATGAAGGTGGAGACTTCATGAGGGGTGAGTCACTTTCTGAAAGAGAACTCTCAACCTCTCCACCATGTGAAGGTATAAGGAGCAGTCAGCCAGCTGTAGCCAGGAAGAAGGCTCTCCCCTTAACATGCCTGTGGGCCCTGGGTCTGGAACTTCTAAAGGGCAAAACTTCTGAGTGGGGGGGCAGTTGCTGTGGGTTGTTGTAAGTTGTAAGTATATGGAACTTTTTATAGCATGTTGAAACTAAGTAAGGCTCCTAGAGGCCCTGCTGTTATTATTTTTTAATCTAACCAAATTTGTGACCAGTAATTTAGAAAACAAACAAACAAGTCTTTAAGGGGTGATAATTCAACAGGGAAGGACTCCAGTCACCTTGGAGTCTGCAGCTTGCTAGGTTGAGAAAAGCTTGTGTGCTTTTTAGAAGATTTCTAAAGCAACATAATTACTTCCTCAAAAGCTGTGGAATGATGTTGTTGTGCCTCAACTCACATCACGAGTTCAGGAGGGAGATTTCTGGGTTTTGGGGGAGAAGGGGAGAGATGGAGAGAAAAATAGAAAATCAGGTCAAGTTAGGCATGAGTCTCAGAGTCTCTTTCAAAGTGTAAGAGCTGGTCAGGTGAACAAGTGATACTAATCATGTTGACTCCTGTGTGTGTGTGTGTGTGTGTGTGTGTGTGTTTCTTCTTGGGGCCTAGCCAGCATCTCTGTTCTGCCATATTGGAAAGTGAGTGCCTTCCAGAATATCTGAACAAACCCAGAAGCTCTCAGGAATTCTTTAGGCTTTTGCAGTTGCACAGATGATTAGAACCCATGCATTGAAGCATTTCAACAAGGGCAAGCTGACAACACAAGGTGTTTTGTTTCTGTCCAACTCACTGGCAGCTCTTTTCTGTTCTCTAATCCCTTTTCCTCTTCTTTTAACATCACTTGAACAAATCCACAACTTTCTGGTTACTCTTGGTCGTTGAAATTCATTTGTCCCAACTCACAGATCTTTACCTCCATGAACATCTGGTATAGATGCCCATCGGTCATCCCATAGATATATTTTTTTTCCAGCCTATTCACTTGGGCTATCCTTTTGGTTTCCAGACATCAACATCATGATCAAATCCCTTAAGCCACCGCAGGCTTAGCTTATTGAAACTACTGCTTTGTAAGAAATTAAGCCCAATAAAGGGAGAAAATTGCCTTACTCGATCATAAGGAGGATTTCGCATTTCAGTATTGACAGCCACTCCATCTGATGTTCTCTACCCATTGCTCTAGGGCTCTCTAAAGACAATGTGAACTCTATCTCGTCTACCCTGAAGTAGTACATATATTAAAACTGCTCTATTTCACCCACAAAAATAGCTAACATATAGGGACCAGTAGGAAATCTGTATTTCTAGAATATAATATGAAGTGTAGTTTTTTAATTATTAAAATCAGAAGCCCTGTGAACAAGTTCTAGGTGGAGTTTATTTCTTCCACTTCAAACTCATTTGAACATAGAATGAGGAGATAAGTACATTTCAAAAACATTTTCTCTGTGTAGTTCACTGGGAAACCTAGGCAGCTGGAAAATGGTGTAAAGGCTTATAAACAGAAGTCATGGTTTTGAGATTCATTTGGACCAGTAGTTTTTTAACTGCTCCATGGTGACAGAACATGTCCCAAATTCTCTGAGATGTCTTATAAATGTGTAACCTTGATCCAGGAAGAATTAGATGACAGAGAGTGTCATCACAAATATCGATTGAGGGCCATCTTTGTGGACTTGACATTGGAATATGGCCTTTTTAACATAGGAACCCAAACATAGGGAAGCAAAGTGATTCGCTCAATGCCATATAAGCTTGTGGATCTGATCTCTGTCTTTCCTACCAAGCGCAAGTGACTTGAGAGTTCAAGCTCATCACTGACCTATAACCCACCATCAACTTCTATCTATCGGACTTGCCATTCAAGCTTTTATAGATGGTATATTGCTTACTATCCCAGGGTATCAGAACATCTGAACCCCTTATTGCTAGATTTTGAGGTTAGTTATGGTTCCTGATTGCATCGTTTATGGAAACAACTCTGGAGGAGGGCCTTTGATTTCTCTCTTCATTGAGTCTTCTTTCCTTCTTTCTTTCTTTCTTCCTTCCTTCCTTCCTTCCTTCCTTCCTTCCTTTCTTTCTTTCTTTTGAATTGTTGAGATTTTATGACTAAGCCCACATGCAGTGACCTTCTGGAAAGGTAAAGAACTTCTTATGGACACTTTACCAGCTGGGGCAACCCCCCCACCCCCATGTAGGGTCTGTGTGGATGATAAAACAGAAATAACACTTGGGAGTGTAAAGAAGGTATATATAAGCCGGGCGCTGGTGGCTCACGCCTGTAATCCTAGCTACTCAGGAGGCTGAGATCTGAGGATCGCGGTTCAAAGCCAGCCCAGGCAGGAGAGACCGTGAGACTCCTATCTCCAATAAACCACCACAAAACTGGAAGTGGCACTGTAGCTCAAGAGGTAGACCGTTCGCCTTGAGCTGAAGAGCTGAGGGACAGCGCCCAGGCCCAGAGTTCAAGCCCCACGACCGACCCCCCCCCCCCAAAAAAAGAAAGAAGGTATATATATATATATATATATATATATATATATATGCCCATTCTTTCAGGGGTGCTGTTGAGAACCCTTTTAGCTAGATCTGAATTAGCAGAGTTCATCGAAAAATGAGAGTTATTTATTTATTTATTTATTTTGTCGGTCGTGGGGCTTGAACTCTGGGCCTGGGTGCTGTCCCTCAGCTCTTCAGCTCAAGGCGAGCGCTCTACCACTTGAGCTACAGCGCCACTGGAAAATGAGAGTTAAAACCAAAGAGACCCTTTCGTGAGATGGGAGATCAGGAAAGCAAAAACCCATAGGAAGTTTAAATCTACAAAACACCAGAAGCCAACTTCAGTAAGAGAGGTAGCCAGCCAGGGGAAGGTAGGGTCTGGGGAGAGCAAAATAGGAACAGATGAGGGGTTCAAGAGATCCTAAAATTACTTTGGAGATTCTGAGCTCAACTTCTAGGGCAGCTAGTACAAGGTCTGGCTAGTGTTAGTACTCTTAGGTACTCATCTTGGCAGGAAGGACCTGGCCAGAAGGAATCTGAGCTGTGTAGGGTTGTTTTCCTCTGAGACACACAAGACTTGGGTCTGTCTTTTCCTAGCCTTCCCAAGAGAAGGAACAAATGTTGCCAGTGTAAACTTGCTCTCCCACATGGAAAACATAATCTTGGCAGTGACTCAATAAATCTGCTGAATTTGTTGAGTTTTAATAGCCAAGGGAGAGATGGGGAGGGGGCAGTGGGGAGCATCGTTCCCTTCTGTAAATGACAAACTTGGAGGCAAGGCATGTCAACAACTTATTTGAGGGAATTTATCAGGCCTGTTCTCCTCCCTAGTAACATGTGGCAAACAGAACCCATTGCAGAGGTTCTTGAAAGAAAGGTCTTCATTCCAGATCCTTCTTCCTCGCCCTGAGCTCCTTTTGTGATGTCTCAAGTCAGTTCCGGTCTTTATTGTGGCACTCCGCTTTGATCTGAGCTACCCATATTGTCATTTGTTGTTTCATTCTTTGAGGATTTGGAGGTTTATGGAACTCTTCTTGCTCACCCACTGCCTCAGAGCTTTATAATTTTGACTCACAGGGCAAAGGAAATATGAAAACCTAGACTGTGATGTTTTTCTGATTGTCATTCCAGAGCTAGAGACGAATAGTAGAAACTTAGAATCTCCCTTCTCTCATTATTTTTCTTCATTCTCTCCCTCCTCTCTGTCTTTCTTTGTCTCTCTGTTTCTGTCTGAGACAAACACACACTCTTCCCTGATCTTCTTACCTTTTTTCCTTTCTCTTTTTTTCCCCTCCAGATGATGATTTTTTTTTTCAAAAAAAAAATGAAAACAGAAAACTAAAATTAGCCACATATGACCAATGCTTCTGCTTTGAGCAATGGAAATATAAACCACTTCCCAGGATCTGAAGAATAACCTTGGCTATTTGGGCAGGGGACTATTTCTGGGTTCATTTCAGAAATAACTTGTGTATATTTATTATTGGGTATTTATAACAGCGTTTTAGAGTAGGCTTCCAATAACTCCACACTGCAGCTTGGGCTCTAGCAGTAACCAAGGCAGGAGGGGCCTGGAGGAGGGAAGGTTACCTCACTGCTAGGAATCACAGCCCCTCCTCCCCTGAGCATTTCTGCTTACTGAGGTTGCAGCAGGGAGGTGGTGGCAAGGGGGTGGGAGTGTGGCAGGGTTTACTGAAAAACAAGGTCCTGAACTTTGTTTCTCTGCGAGTGTTCCGTGAAAGAACGTCAGAGCCTAAATCGGATTAACAAACCCTTGAATTTGAGAATTTGATGGAACACACACACACACACACACACACACACACACACACACACACACACAGAACACACACACACACACACACACACACACACACACACACACACACACACACACACACACACACTGGGCTCAGGCAGAGATTAGTGATGACATTTTTCTGGAGGCATAAAAGGATGTGGAATTCCTGAGCAGTCACCCATAGACCTGAGCGGCCCAGGAATGCTGACAGCTCTGAGCGCTGACATCAACCCCTCTTCTCTTCCTAGCCCTGGGAGGGGCCCTCTGACCCTCAGGTCTCAGGGTAGTTATTTTTAGCCAGCAAACCCTTCCTGTGGCATTCTCCTGGTATATCCTCAGGGACCCAGGATTTCAGAGAGGGTCTGGGACTTTACAGAGCTTCTACTAGATGCCTAGGCCCGAGAAAGAACAGAGTGAGACGTAGTTAACGATGAAGAGACATTGGACCAAGGTCCTTCCTGCCCTTCCCTCTTGCTGCTTCTGGTCTCCTTCAGTGGTTCTTACACCGGTTGGTCTCAGAATCCTTTGAACTCTGAAAATTGACTGAGGCTTCCCCCCCGCAAAGCTTCTTCTGTTTATAGGGATTGATAAGTGTTATATTACAAATCAAAGCTGAGAGCAATTTAAAAACACTATATCTACTAATACATTTAAAATACATTAATGATGGGCTGGGAAGGTGGCTCAGTGGTAGAGCGCTTGCCTTGCATGCCTGAGGCCCTGGGTTCAATTCCTCAGCACCACATAAGCAAAAAGAAAAAAGCCGGAAGTGGCGCTGTGGCTCAAGTGGTAGAGCGCTAGCCTTGAGCTGAAGAGCTGAGGGACAGCGCCCCGGCCCAGAGTTCAGGCCCCACGACCGGACCCCCCCAAAAAAAATACATTAATGAACCCACTGCATGCTAATATAAATCTGATGCCAAAATATCAATGAACTATTTTCAAACACAAAATAAATCAGTGGAAAGAGTGGCATTATTTCACATTTTGCAAATCTTCCTTATTTTGGTACTGGTAGTGGGGCTTGAATTCAGGGCTAGTCACTTTCCCTTCGCTTTTTTGGTGTTCTACCACTTAAGCCATACCTCTACTTCTGACTTTTTTTTCTGGTTAAATGAAGATGAGAGTACCTCAAATCTGTCTGCATGGACTGGCTATAGACCACCATCAGTCCTCAGACCTCGGCCTCCTGAGTGGCTAGGATTACAGGTGTGAGTCACTGGGGCCCAACTTCATTTTGCACATCTCTTTCATTGTGGCTTCACAGAAGGCAGGGGGCGGTCATAGTTCCTTCACAGTCAGCCTCACATTGTATAGCCTTTGTGAGGGAATCAGAATGAAAAGAACAAGTTAATTATTACAAATGGATCTGGGGTACCTCAAGGGTCCCCATATTCCACTTTGAAAACCACTGATATAGACAGATACAGCAGCACATGCCTATAATCCTAGCTATTTGGGAGGTGAAGGCCAGAGTATCTTCAGTTCATGACCAGCCCTAGCAAAAATTATTAAGATTCTGTCCCCAAAAGTACAATACAGCTGGGCGCGGGTTGCTCATGCCTGTAATCCTAGCTACTCAGGAAGCTGAGATCTGAGGATCGTGGTTCAAAACCAGCCCAAGCAGGAAAGTCCGTGAGACTGTTATCTCCAATTAACCACCAGAAAAGTGGAAGTGATGCTGTGGCTCAAGTGGTAGAGCACTCGCCTTGAGCTGAAGAGCTCAGGGACAGCGCTCAGGCCCAGAGTTCAAGCCCCATGACTGACAAAAATTAAAAAGAAGAAGGAGGAGGAGGCAGTGGAGGAGGAAGAAGAGGAGGAGGAGGAGGAGAAGACAAAGAAAAGTTGGGGGTATGGTTCAAGTAGTAGAGCACGTGAGTCTATGGGTCAATCTTTGTTTTTTTTTTCTTCTTCTTTTTGTCAGTTGTAGGGCTTGAACTCTAGGCTTGGGTGCTATCCCTCAGCTCTTCAGCTCAAGGCAAGTATTCTACCACTTGAGCCACAGCACCACTTCTGGTTTTCTGGTGGTTAATTGGAGATAAGAATCTCACGGATTTTCCTGCCAGGGCTGGCTTTGAACTGCGATCCTCAGATGTCAGCGTCCTGAGTAACTAGGATTACAGATGTGAGCCACTGGTGCCTGGCTTGGGGTCAATCTTTTCTATTGAAAAAATAAGAGGAAGGAAAAGAAGAAAAGAAAAACTACTAGTCCAGTGAATGTCTCTATATGCCTCATATGTAACACTATGATTGCCATTCAATAAACTTTCATTGATGAGCTACTTGGTGTTAAGCTGGGAACTTAGAAATAAATAGCATATGCAAATGTGGGTCCAAAAACTCAGTTTCAAACAAATAAAACTTTTAAATTAATGTATTTATTTTTTAATTTTTATTGTCAGTTGTGAACTCAGGGCCTAGGCACACTGTCCCTGAGCTCTTTCGCTCAAGACTAGCACTCTACTACTTTGAGCTATTGCTCTACTTCCAGTTTTCTGGTGGTTAATTGGAGAGAAGAGTCTCACAGACTTTCCTGCTGGGCTGGATTTGCACTGTGATCCTCAGATCTCAACCTCTTGAGTAGCTAGGATTGCAGGTGTGAACTACCAGTGCCTGGCAGAACTTTTTGTTTTTACATCACTATTTAACTCTGAAGCTCAAGCCCCCATTTGACTAGACTTGTAGAAAACTTAAGCTCAGTCTGTCTCAGGCTTCTTCTGCCCAAAGAATAGCTCAGAGAGGGTGAAAGTTTTTAGAGGACCCTTATGGCTTCTGGTTATCTACATTGGCTCTGAGCTTCTATGGCAAGCTTGGATTCAGAGACTTCTTGATTTTGTCTTTGTCTGCCCCGCCCCCCCCTCCCCCCCCTTCAAGGTCTAACTCTTTTTCCTCCGACAAGTTGGAAAGATGGGTACAGGACTTCCATCTCAGAATCCACAATCCTCTTTTTTTTTCTTTTTGTCAGTCATGAGGCTTGAACTGAGGTCCTAGGTGCTGTTTCTGAGATTTTTCGCTCAAGGCTAGTGCTCTTTGAGCCACAGCGCCACTTCCAGTTTTCTGGTGGTTAATTGGAGATAAGAGTCTCATAGACTTTGCTGCCTGGGCTGGCTTCAAACTGTCATCCTCAGATGTCAGTTTCCTGAGTACCTAGGATTATAGGCGAGAGCCACTGGTGGCTAGCACAACCTCTTTTTCTCTCTGTCCCTTAGTTCCTTCTTTTGGCCAAATGAATATTTGTTAGTGGCTATCTTTCCCCCCCTCAAGTTTCTTTGAGACTCTGCTGTTGCCACAATTACCTCCTCAATTCTCCCAAGAGCTTAGGGTTTTTGTTGTTGTTGTTTTTTAAGGTCCTAACCAGGACTTGAACTTTATACCTGCTGCTTTTGCTCTTTGGCTAGCATTCTACCAACAGAGTCACACCGCTAACCTCTTGCTTAGGGCTTTAGATAACAAAAGCCAGAAAAAGTAGAGGCCGCTTCTGCTTTCCACTCTGTCTCAAGCCTCCCTTGAGATGAAATGAGTTAATAACAACCCTGTCTGCCACACACGGGACCACACAGTAAAGGTTACTACTTATGTTCTCTATGTATTTGTTCTAAAATACCGAAGCACAAAGTTCGAAGGGAAAGGGAAGAGGAAAGACCCTCAGAGTTTCTATTTCTGCCTGTCCCATTGAACTGACCCCATCAATGGCTACCTGAGTCTATTTCTCAATGCTAAAGTTGTCCACCCTCAGTATCCCCACTCCTTTCTTCTCCTTAGTTACTGTCCTTTCTCAGATTACACCATGTAATTTCTTTACAATCTGCTCCAAAGTTGAGCCATAGCAGGCTCTGTTGGTGGTGTCTTCCTTGTGGTGCCTGACTATCAGCAGGGTCTTTGCATGGGAGCGCCCCATTCCACGCTTCTGCATAGCCCCAAGGCCCCTCTGACATGGCCCTAATGAGCTGTCCAGCCTCTGCTCAGACTTACTTTCCACCGAAGATGGGCAAAGGACTCTTCCTTCCCAGCTTCTTGGACTCTCCCTTCAGTGACTCACTTGCTGCCCCAGGAAGTCTCCACGGATTAGTTACCACCTGTCTTTGCTTGTTTAGGACTTGGTGCTTCCTGGGGACCAGGCTGATGAAGACACTGAGCCATCTCTGCATCATCTCTGCAGGATACACAGACCCTGTGGGGACAATCAGTAATGGTTCATGGAAGGAGAGCTATGAAGCAGATCACCCTGCAGGCAGAAGCAGCTCATTGCTGGGCTGGCTGAGAACATCCCTTCTGGGACATAGGTGCAGTTGCCACTTTCTCTCCTAATGAATCTGGAGCCAATGTGGCCAATCTGCTTTTGTCAATGTACCAGGATAGTCTATCCTTGGCTCCTTCTGCCTGCTCTCAGGGCTGATGAGCTAATGTGTGTTTATTACCACTTGCATTCCCTGCATGCATGAGCTGTGTGTGTGTGTGTGTGTGTGTGTGTGTGTGTGTGTGTGTGTGTGTGGCCATGGCCTTTAGCACTACAGAAAGAAGGACAAAATGTGGGAGATTATTTTTTCTCTTCTGTCAGCCTTGGGGGTAAGTCTAGAAGACACGTGGTAAGTAAACAATTAAGATTTTAAAAAATGAAAAAAAGTACGTATTTCCTTTTGGGTGTGATGTTCGTGGTCTGTGGGTGTCTAGCCTGGTTGAGCTACTGTGGAACTCCTCACAAATCCTGTGTGGGAATCAGAAGTGGAGTCGGATCCTGAATCGATCTTGCAGCTGGACTATGCACTCCTCTGAGCATGGGCAGCATTAGCTGCCTGTCCCCATGGGTAGAACTGGGAGATGATTTGGATTTGTTGCAGAGAAGCAGGATTAAGACACAGTCCCTATTTGGATTTCCTGCACAGGCCACACTTCTTGTGGGGGCCTGAGGCAAGATGTCATGATATATTACAACTCAGTAAAAAAAAAAAAAGAAAAAAAGAAAAAAGCGCCAAAAAAAACCCCCTTGAGTTGTCTGGTCCTGAACAGACTCATGGGAGGTGAAGTAGAGGTGAGTCAAATGCCTTCAGAGGAGGAAATGACTTATCAGACCAAACTTCCTTGAAAGCACATCCATCAGCCATGTGTAGAAAGCAAAAGAGAGCAAAAGAACAGGCAGTTTGCAAAGTCTTCGTTGCAGATTTCCTCTTTCCCCCAGGTTTGATCGAACCATAAATTACAAAGCCTACTCCAGGGGCTAGGAGCAGTCATATTTTGGGGCCCAAGTCAAGCCATTCTGTGTGATGTTACTTGTGAGGCCAAAAGCTATTAGTCCATGTGCTGTCAGTGTCCGCCTTCTTCCTTAGTGACACCAGCTTTGGCTCTTTTCCTGGTGAGGTCTACCATGAATGTTGGCATTGCGGCTGGGTAGCTAGAAAACCCACAGCATCCTAAAGCAGCTCTTCACATGCCTTCACAGTATGGATGTTTGTGGTTTGGAGTCCACATTCCATCCTGTGCCCAGGAGTCTTGTCATTGCATTTATGATAGTCTTTGATCCCTAAACTGTGGGGTTGGGGTGGCATTTGGGATCAGAATGTGGTGTAATGAATTCTGCAACTCACATAGGACCTTATATTCTGATTTATTTATTTTTCTTCCTAAAGATGTCTAGAGAGTTAGGGGTGATGGGAATTCAGAAGATGAAACTGAAGCTCAATCTACATGGCATGGGGCAATTTCAAAGAGGAACTGGGATGAAACAAAATTCTGCTGTCTGGTTGGTTCAAGGTTATGTTTTCTAAACATTTCCATGAGGTTAGTAAATAACCATGAAAATTTCCATGTGCTATTCCTAATAGTAGTAATAGTAATAGTAGTAGCAGTAGTGGTAGTAGTAGTAGTAAAGCAATCTTGCTTCTGCAATTTGAAAAATTACTTCTTAGGTTGAGGTTCTAGGACTTAATTCCCTAGAACCTGCAAGTTTGAACACAGCCCAAACTTCCTGTCCAATGTAATAATTCGATGATATTGGGTAAGTATTCCTGTTTTGAAGGTGTGGGCTTATTCCTGTAGCCTAGAATCTAGTCCCCTCCACCCTCCCACCTCCCCCACCCCCCACCCCCCCACCCCCCACCCCCCACCCCCAGTCTATTCTCATGGTAAACTTGGGATTCCATTCGGTACAATCTGCACAGTGTATTGAAGCAACAAGATTGTCATCATTTCATTTCACACTCACACAAAGGGCTGTAATTGATGTGGTTCGGGACCAACATCCAAGCAACCGAGATGAAGTCCTGATGTGGGCCTGCCACCATGAGAATGGATCCGGGGTCTGGCTTTATATTGGAGTCAGGGAAATCGCTACCAGATGACTGAGAGACAGTGTCCCTGCGTTTCCAGCCAGAACCATTTCTGAGGGCAACTCAGCCGCCACATGTGCTGTGCAGACGTGGGTTATTTACAGGACGCCCAGGGAGAAGCCGGGCTCAAGGTAGAACAGCAGGGGCTGCGTGTGTGACTGCTGAGGTCATGCAGTTACTCATTTGAAGCTGTAAAGACATTTGGTTTTAAAAAACCCCACCGACTCTACTGGGATTGGTTTCAGAGAAGAAAAACAGCCCCGAGTTCTTTTCCTGTCCAACCTCGGTGGGCTCCAGCTGACATCACCAGCCCCCTCTTAACCCTTTGCAGCTGGGAAAGTTCTTCACTTTCTCTGGGTGGTGTTTTGTCTTTTGGAAGAAGACACTGGGAGCTGGAGTGATTCACTGTGAGCTCACTGCCTGCTTGAGAATACTTACTCGACCTGACAGCCACAAAGATGAATGAGAAATCAGATAGGGGCTCAGGAATAAATCTGGAGGGGGTTTTGAGAGGGCTTTTTGGGCAAGCCTGATTCGGGGACCTCGTTCTTCATGAGGAACTTGGAGGAGCTGGCGCTGGAGGGGGAGAGCTTGATTATCTCTGAGGCCTTCCAGATCCATGGGAGCTTGGGAGCATATCTAATCATGTGTCACTCGATTGTTCTGAAGAGCAACCATTCCTTGAGGTCAGGGGCAAGTTCTAGGCGCATTGGGCTAGTTTGTATACTGTGCACACAATGCTCTTCAAATCAAAGTGGTTTAACAAGGAGCTGGCAGGTTATAAAAATATGTCTGGATATATTTTGAATATCCATTAGCCGGCATTGGAAAGCAAAGGTGAACATGTGCTAATAAATTAGACAGGGATGAGAATGGAGCTTGGTGACAGATGGCTTGCAGGGCACAGCCTTGGGTTCAACATCCAGCAACCAACAAAACAAGAAATAACAAGACACACACACATACACACGCACACACATTCACTTCTTGTAAGGTAGATGATTCTCCTCCTCCTCCTCTTCCTCCCCCTTCCCTCCTTCTTCCCTCTTCCCCTCCCCTCTCCTCTTCTACTTCCTCTTCCTCCTTCCCCCTCCTTCTCTCCCTCCTCCTCTCCTCCTCCTCCTTCTTCCTCCTCTTCTTCCTCTTCTTCCTCTTTTTCTTCTTCTTTTGCTGCTTCTGCTAATATTAGGGTTTGAACCCAGGTCTTGCACTCTTACTGGGCTCTTTTGATGTGCTACAATTTGAGTAATGGTTCCACTTCCAGCTTTTTGGTGGTTAATTGTAGCTAAGAGTCTCTGTGATTTGTCTGCCCAGGCTGACTTTAAACTGTGATCCTCAGATCTCAGCCTCCTGTGTAGTAGCTAGAATTACAGGAGTGAGCCATTAGCATCCAGCTTAGGTAGATGATAATTTTGTGGGATGAGGAAATAGTAAGTAAGGATCCTACCATTTTTCATATAGGTATTCAACTTAATGATGACTGTAAGAGATGTCCACCATTCTCACAGGGAAATTCTTTCCAGCCCGAAGTATAGTTGCTGCCATGAATCCATTATCAAACATGTGTGGCAATGCCTCAAATCAGTGTTCTTGCCTAACAAGCCCCAAGTAACACAGACTCAGGCATAGGAAAAAGTGGAAGAATGAAATGTCACTGTGGGTGAGAATATACATGATTTATATATTTCTTTTCTCTTTCTTTCCTCCCTCCCTCCTTCTCATTCCCTCCTTCCTTCCTTCCTTCCTCCCTTCCTTCCTTCCCTCCTTCTCTTCAGCACTGAGGTTTGAACTCAGAACTTGGGCACTTTCCCTTCTCTTTTTCCCAAAAGACTACTGCTTTACCACTTGAGCTATACCTCCAATTCTGGCTTTTCTGTCAGTTAATTGGAGATGAGAGTCTAATGGATTTTCCTGTCCATGAGCTTCAGATCTCAGCCTCTCTAAGTAGCTAGGATTACAGGCTTGAGCCAATGGTGCCTAGTCAACTTACATTTTTTTCTTCCTTTTAATTCCTACTTCCTAAATTTCCTACCACAAACATTAATGAATAATAATAATGATAATAATAATAATAATTATTTTCAGCCATGGGGCTTGAACTCAGGGCATGGATGCTGTCCTTGAGCTTCTTTTGCTCAAGGCTAGCACTCTACCACTTGAGCCACAGCACCACTTCCAGCTTTTTTTGTGTATGTAGTACTAGGGAATCAAATCCAGAGCTTCATGCATGCTAGGCAAGCACTCTACCACTAAGCCACATTCCTAGCTCTAATGAATTATTTTTAATAGTAGGAAAAAATCTTAATCCCACGGAATTGGTAAAATAGTAATAATAGAGCCAGGGGAATTTCTCACATTTTTTTTTCTTAGCACACCCGAAGTTAGTGTCAGAAAATGTTTTCAGATGATGTTTAGTGATGACTAGATCACTGTTAAGTTCCTCTTTTCCCCTCTTTTTGTTTTATTGTTGTGATTCAAGCCATTTAAAGTAGTTCCCCTCCAAATGAAAAGTAATTCTTGAGCCAGGTGCTGGAGGCTCATGTCTGTAATCCTAGCTACTCAGTAGGCTGAGATCTGAGGATCGAGACTCAAAGCCAGTCTGGGCAGGAACCCCATGAGACTTTTATCTCCAATTAATTGCCAGAAAACCGGAAGTGACTCTATGGTTTAAAGTGGTACAGCTCTAGCCTTGAGCAAAGGAGCTCAGGGACAGTGCCCAGACCCTGAGTTCAAACCCCACCACTAACCCTCCCCCCCCAAAAAAAAAGAAAGAAAAAGAAAAATGATTCCTGGTTTCTGGCTTTGATGAGTAGTGCCTTATACAGTATTTTATTACTCTGCTATTTAAAACATTTAGATTTCCTGGACTACAGCCTCCAAGACTGCTCCTGAGCTATATAGCACAGGGGAGGCACCGGATTACCCTGTTCTTGGGCTGACTTCTTCATAGTCTATTCTACTTCTCAGCCATGCTCTCTAAATCTTCAAGCAGTTGATAATGATGCTAACTCTTTTAAGTTCCCCTCTTTCCCTCCCTCCTTTTCTTTCTTCCTTTCTTCTTTCTTGCCTCGGTCTTCCTACCTCAGCCTCTCAAGTGCTGGAATTATAGGTGTACACCACCACACCTGGCTCCTAAATTATATCTAATAGCCTAACTTGGTGTTCTACGTTGGTGCTTTATTTTGAGAAGTAAAGGCACAATCCAGTTATTTTTGAACTGTAGCATGTCCAAATTTTGAGATTTTTTTTTTTTTTGGGTCCGGTCGTGGGGCCTGAACTCTGGGCCTGGGCGCTGTCCCTCAGCTCTTCAGCTCAAGGCTAGCGCTCCACCACTTGAGCCACAGCGCTACTTCCGGCTTTTTTCTTTTTGCTTATGTGGTGCTGAGGAATCGAACTCAGGGCCTCATGCATGCAAGGCAAGCACTCTACCACTGAGCCACCTTCCCAGCCCCAAATTTTGAGAATTCCTGAGAAGGACCCCCCCTCCCCCACTCCGCCCCAAAGCATCTGGGATGAGGCTTGCCAAATAAAATGAGGAAAAAGTCAGACACTGATGGTCATGTCTATGAGACTCTTATCTCCAATTAACCCAGCAAAAAGCCAGAAGTGGAGGGATGACACAAGTGGTCGAGTGTCAGCCTTGCATGAAAAAGATAAGTGGGAGTCTAGGTCCTGAGTTCAAGGCCCTGGTACTACTCATACCAAAAAAGATGAAGAAAGATTTCAGGGATCAAACCCTCTTGAGCATACTCATATAGGGAAAGACCATGGGACTATGGCTGGCAGGCTCCCCTGTTCACAAGTCTCCTGTTTCCATCTGCTTTTCGGGTGGCCCAGAAGCAAGGGTGGCTTAGAGATTCCTGGGAAGTGACCCTGATCCCAGCTGTACAGCCTCTTCTGTACAGCCTAGAGGTTCCTCCTGTTGTTAGAGATTCAAGGACAGAAGAATGAAAAAGATGGTTCCTAAAGGACAGCCAGCAAGACCACGTCCAAGACCCTATGTCCAGCACTCTGGAGTTTGTTCTACATAGCTCTGTTACATTTCCAGGATGTGTTTGCTGTCGTGTGTGTGTGTGTGTGTGTGTGTGTGTGTTGCATGCAAGCACAGGCACTGAGCCTCTTTGGTTGAAGTCAGCCTGTCCTTTAGCTGCTGGCCCCAGCGGGGCTTCTTCATCTCCCACAGCTGTCAGGAAGAGAACAGGTGAAAGCAGGCCCAGCTCACTGTTCCCAGGAAGCCTTTAGCTACGCCTGCTCACCCTCATCAGCGGCGTGCAGACCTCCGGCTTAGAGCCTGTCACGGAGGGAGGCCAGCTTTCAGAGAACATGGCCTGGGAAAGCCATCTTTCCAGACCCAGTCATTCAAAGATCCCGGAGCCTGGGCCTGGGAAGCTGCCGTTAGGCCCCTCGAGGGTTCCATGAATTACAGGGGCAGGTGTGCCATCTCCGCTGGGCGCTCAGCCTGGGCCCTGATAGCTGTAGGGTCAGAAGAGCACATTCCACTTCCAGGCCCAAACCCCCCTGTCAGAACCCGGGCCAGATCCAGGAAGCATGGGAGGTTTCAGGTCCATCTGTCTGTGATGCTTCCCAAACCTTCCAGCAAGGCCCTGAGAATGAACCATGCTATCTTCCCTCCGGATCAGTTCTGATGGGCACTTCGTGAAAATTAAGTGTTGAGGAATAAATGGGAAAAAAATTCAGTTGTTGGGCTATCAGGAATTCTTGAATTCAGAGAATCTGTGAGATTAGGGCTTTAAAAGCATGGAGGTGGGTAGAGGATTGGAGTTTGTCAGATGTGACAGAGCAAGAAAGACTTGTTAATAGCCGGGCATACCTCCTGTGGGCAGGAAGATATGGGGGGTGGGGGTGGGAAGGGGAATAGAGAGGGGACAGGAGGTCAATTGAAGAGAGCCTTAAAGCCAGAGTGAGGAATTTAGTCTTAAACCAGAGCTTGCATCACAAATTTATTTATTTTTATTTTTACTTTTATTTTTGTCAATTACAGGACTTAAACTCAGGGCCTGGGTGCTGTTCCTGAGCTCTTTTGCTCCAGGGCTAGCACTGTACCACTTTTGAGCCTCAGCACCACTTCCACTTTTCTGGTGGTTCATTGGAGATGAGAGGCTCACAGACTTTCTTGTCTAGGCTGGCCTTGAACTACAATCCTCAGATCTCTGCCTCCTGAGTAGCTAGGATTACAAGTGTGAGCACCAGGTGCCTGGCTCCTACATCTTTAATTTAAACGGTTTCCTAGACTTTCCTGTGCCTGCTCATCCCATCCACTTAGCTCTTTTGGAGAGTACCTTGTCTGTCCATATAACGCCGGCTTTGAATGATACTTTTGAGGAGAGGAGAGAGTGAGGGAGAGAATGGGGACAGAATCACATAAACAGTAGATAATCAGTAGCACTGTGAGGTCTGGGACTGGGAGCACATTTTGCAGAAAGGAGAAAGTTATGGAAGAAATGGAGTCCTCGGGCCATAAGAAGAGTAGGAAGCCTAGAAAGCTGGAGAAAACCTAAAGCATTATATTATGCCTGCTTCCATTAAAAAGGCATAGGTTTAGTTGCAATAGAGAGAGAACAGGCCTCTCCCATTTGTGGGGTGGTAGGAAAATAGCCAGAGTTCTCCCAAAGCAGGAATAAGAGGAGGCCCATAGATCTAAGTGGCTGGAGCTGGGGACTGACCCTCAGCATGAAGGATTTCTTTTCCTCTCTCCTGAAGGACCCCAGCTCTGTCCTGTACATAGGAAGTGGATAGTGAGAAAGGATATTGTATCCTCAGACTCCTATGTTGCTTGTGCTTCAATTCCTGGAGTCAGCCTTGCGCGTCACAGGACCGCTTAGGCTATCATTTCATTCCATTGTTGAAGTCATCTGAAAGTGTTTATTAGCAAGTATGGCTTGATCAGATTTTCTGCTCTGGGAACTGTGAAGCCACGGTCCACTTCAGGTTGTTTTGCTTGGCCACTCTGCCCCGTAGCCTGATCAGGACCTTGGAGGTGACTTCCTGCCTTTGGCCTTCCTAACTGAAATCTACTCTACATCACATCAAGATGGACCTTTGGAAAACGCCACCTGACACCCCCTCCTTCATCCCTGCTGTTCAGCACCCTACTCCCATCCCAAGGAAGGAAGGAAGGAAGAAAGGAAGCAAAGAAGGAAGGAAGGACCCATTGCCCACAGGATTAAGCCCCTTACCTGAGCTTTACAGTGGTCTCCAATCTACTTCCTGCCTTGAGACTCCTCCAACCTCCCACTTAGAGTCCATCCATCCTATGGATGCTTTCCTTGCTTACTCATCTACTCTGCCTATTTCCATCATTGGACTTGTGTTCCCACTCTTTCTCCCATGCTGAAGTGATACTCAGAGTTCAGTATGTGCCCCACATCCTCCAGGAAGTCTTCTCTGAATAGCCTTGGCGATTGTATTGGTCTCTTCCCGGGAACCCTAATAACTGCTGTGACTGTGGCAACAGCCCTTCGCTTCTTATCAGTTGTTACATTGTACTGCCATTGAGTTTTACTCCTTGATTAACGTGGGGCTGTGTGCCAACAGACTCACTGTAAACTGAAAATAGCATACATTGAAAAATGCCTCAGATACAGCACAAGTTTCTAACTGCCCAGCAGCATCAGAGACATGGACGGATGCGTCTTCCAGGACAGCTGGTAACCTGGTTGCTGTGGTCTCTCGGGCAAATGTAAGTCCTGTCTGTTGGGTGGAAGCTGCCCACCTGGAGACAAGCTCATTTGCTTCTATCGAGTCACTCATTGGTCCCCTCTGCCCAATTAAGCCCTCAAAGGGCGGAAGGTGTCCTGAGGCTCCCTAGAACCAGTGTAGCTCCCTGATGCCCTGTGGTATGCTTATGGGCCTCCTGTGAAATCTCACCTATTCTTCGTGTCATCATCTCCCTGGGCCAAGTGCTGATGAGAGGGTCAGCCAGAAAGCATGTGCAAGCTGGCGTAAACACCCAGTGTGGCTGCCCAATAAACTGGCTTCAAAATAGCTTTGCTTAAGTCCCCTGGGGACACTCAGTCTCCCTGGCCTCTGCTCCTCTCATGCTGGGCCACACGGTCCCAGCTGTGCCCAGAGAGGGACTGTCACTCAGTGCTCTGAAGCGGGTGCCTATTTTTAGGCAGCTCTTCATCCAGAGAGCCACCTCCCTGAGGTCTCCTTGGTCCTGGGCTTAGAGAAGATGCCTTTTCCCCTTCCTTCCCTCCCTTCTTTCCTCCATCCCCTTCACCTCCCTCCCTTCCTTCCTTTTGTCCTTTCCTCCCTCCCTCCCTCTTTCTTCTTTGCTTCCTTCCTTATTTCTTTTCTTCTTTCTTTCCTTCCTCCCTCTTTCTCTTCTTTATTTTTCTTCTTTCCTTCTTTATTTTCTTCTTTCCTTCCTTCTTTCTTCCCTCCATCCCTTCTTTCCTTTTATTCCTCCCTTCCTCCATTCTATGCCAAGACTTGATCCAGGACCTCATGCATATTAGACAAGTGTTGTGCCACTAAGCTCCATCCAGAGCTTACCCTGGCCTTCTTAAGGAAAGGCAGCGTGAGCTTGGAGCATCCCAGGACCTCCATCTGTGTCCAGCAAGGAAGACAGACTGACTAGGAACAATAGGAGAGTGGTCTCCTGGAGAGAGGACATATTTGCTTAGTTTTGGGCAGGTTCTCCTTGGAGTGCAGCTGGTGAATGCCACAACATCCTGATGGCTCCTGCCTTTATTCCACTCCAGAGAGACTCCACAGGGCTGAGACTGAAGTGAGACAGTCAGGTGAACTTGGGCCCAAAATTCTAACAGGCGATCACCCCCAGAGTCATGCAATTTCCTATTTCATTCCTGACAGCTGTCATCTTTATTTCCCTCACCCCTTGTATGGGTGACCTTATATGAAAGCAGAGTTAAAACACAAAATGCTGGCAATGGCAGGCAGAGAGGATGGTATTTAGTAGATGATTTCTCTAGTTTAAAGTTTTTACATCTGCAAAATGAGCATAAAATTGCCCCCATCCCATCTGTGTTGCAGGATTACCATGAAAACACTACCACAGGACAATGCATGGGAAACAAGGAGTGTGTGCATCATCTTCAGAATTTATTCCAGGCTGGCCACTGGTGGCTCACGCCTGTAAGTCTAGCTACCCTGGAGGCTGAGACCTGAGGATTGTGGTTTGAAACCAGCTGGGACAGAAAAGTCCGTGAGATTCTTAACTCTAACTTACCACCAAAAAGCTGGAAGTGGAGTTGTGGCTCAAGTGGTAGAGTATTAACTTTGGGCTTAAGAGCTTAGGACAGTGCCTAGGCCCTGAGTTCAAAGCCCAGGATCAGCACAAGAAACAAACAAACAAAAACAAAAAAAAAACACTTGGGTTTCTGGAAAAGGGATTCTGAAACAGTCCATCCCCCAAAGAAGCAGCCTGCTAGATGATGGTGCCTAGCATCTCATTTTTTTCCAGGACAGTCATACCTCAGCCTCAGTGTGGGTGGTAAAAGAGGACTTTTCCACAGGTGTGAGGAAGGAATGAGCTATAGCCAGGATGAGAGGGCACAAAGAACCCCCTGTCATCGTGTATGCTTTGGGTAAGGCTTCTAGAGTCATCAGGCATGTGATATCCTTTATTTTTCGGTTTCGTGACAGCACTGGGGCTTGAATTCAGGGCCTGGGCTTTGTCTTTTAGCATTTTCGTTCAGGGTTGGCACTCTACCACTTAAACCACACCTCCGCCTCTGTTTTTGTGTTAGCTAATTGATGATAGGCATCTCATGGACTTTCCTGGCTAGCTTTGAACTGTGATTCTCAGATCTCAGCCTACTGAAGAGGTAGGGTTCCAGGTGTGAGCCACTGGTGTCTGGCTAAGCATGTTACATCCCGAAGAACAGTAGTTGCAGCCTCTTGGAGGTACTCCTGGCCACGCCTTCATTTTGTTTCCAGCGTGGGCAGGAGCAGCCTCACCCAGCACCTGCCCCCTAGCTTCCCTGGGGACAGAAGTGGGAACTCCGGCCAGGCAGGTTGCTGAGATTGCAACTTGGAGCCAGTCAGCCCAGTGCCAGCCATTGTTCTCCTCCAGCTTAGCATCTCCAGGTCAGGACACTAACCAAAGAGACAGGGCCACTCCCTAAGCTGCGAGATTTGGCAGGGAAATCCAGGGCGTCTGAGGGCCTTGCAGACAGCAGCCTGCCTTTCATGTGCAGAGCTGAGGGCCTGGAAGAAACTCCTTCTGTTCCTGCTGCCAAGTTTCCTCGGAGAACAATGAGGGTGAAGATGCTGTTTTGCAGTCCGGGAAGCTGGACGGGATGTGGTGGTGGAGGTCTCAGAGAGGTCAGGCGGACTGCTGCAAGGAAACCTTCTCCCCCAAAGAGCAGGCGCCCCGAGCCTGTGCTTCTCTCTTGGGGAGAGCAGCTGTTGTTTGTTACTCTTAGGCTTTTTTTTTTTTCTGCAGTAGGAAGCAGCAGTTGAGGAGAGAGGAGCTGGCTGATTGCCTTCAGTATCCATTAGAAGATGTTTCATGAAGATACAATCTTGGGTTGAGGGTATATAGCTCAGTGGTAGAGTGCTTGCCTAGCAAACAAGAGGTCCTGGGTTCAATCCCTAGCAACACACACACACACACACACACACACACACACACACACACACACACACACACACACACGTGATTTCAGCCTTTCTAGAAGATTCTAATCTGTTTGGAAAATGCCAATGAACCTAGAAGAGTGAAACCTCTAATGAACCTAGCACCTCAGTGGGTTCAGACTATATAGACTCCAGAGGTTGACCTGGCTACTTATTGGTTTGGATCTATGCCTCAATTTTTCTCTCTGGCAATGCAGACAAAGACAACAGTATCTACTTATGGTGCCATTATGAGAATTAAACAGAATAATAGCTGGCACCATACTTGCATAATGTTTGCAAGATGAATAATATATAAGTGAAATTGAAAACGTGGGTCAGGACAAAAGGGAAGAGACCGCATTTAGATTTTAGGACAAGATGGCATTTTTCCAGTGTGGATTTTTTTTTTTTTTTTGCCTTTCCTGCATAGTTTTGCTTGCTCCAAATCTGGTTTGGGTTTGTGGGAAAAGCAAGGGGGGGAAGAATGTGATTCTGAAATGTAGGAAACTTTACAAAGTTTTTAAAGCTTCCCAGCCTCTCTTTGCTTGGGAACTCTTAGAGACAGAAGATGCATTCTTGTTCAGCATGATGCAAACCAGTTTTCTGACAAGTCTGAATGCATGGCGAAGGTTCTAGGCCATCCTGAGATCAGCATAATTGTCTTGAGGTTCTACCTGGGCAATCCTGAGATAATGTGAAGCTGGAATATCTCTGCCCATTGGACCTCACTTGGAACAGGAGCTGTTCTTCCTCTCTTTAAACCCAAAGCTTGTGTCTCTAATCTGGAGGATGTGCTGAAATGCTTATTTTTGCCTCTTCCTGTGGCATGCCTGTGCTACATTAAAAAAAAAATCTCTTTTCCCATCACCACTACTCATCTCTTTATTTGGTGCATTGGGCTTGAATGGCTGCACCTAACGTGTGGAACCCTGAAAGTGGGGCTTATGGCCTAAAAGTCTACTTACAAAATGACACAGACCCATATTTCACAGGTGATTACGAGGTTAGGGCTGAGTAAATCGAGGCTGGTGCAGGGCCCTTTAGGCAAAAATGCTTACCAATTTTTTGAAAGCACTCAGATGAATCACTCACACCAATAGCAACCACTAGAAGCATGTATTTCCTCTTCTAGGTGCTTTACCTAGAAATGACTCACTTCTTACTGAAACTCCTTAAGGGAGGTAATCATATTGTTTCCAAAGAGAGATTAAATAATTTTTTTGAAGGACATGCAGCTCCTCAGTGCAGTCTGCCCAGACACAGACTGATAGATCAAAGGTGATTAGGCAGTTAGTGCTGAGTCTGTGGAGGATACAATACAGGAACATGAATTCAAATTGCATAGGCCAGTTTTACCTGTAAGAGTGATTGATATACTTTGCTTGAGAGGTTACCAGCTAATAGGTAAAATATGGGATCCAGATGAAAGCAAGCGCACATCTGTGTTCTCAGCTAATGAGTACACACTGCTGTAAACTCACTGTAGACAAGTTCTCTGGGCTCCATCCACTTTCCCTCCGATGTATTTCTTAAAGTGATTGGTTTTAGCCACGTATTCCAGTGTCATCAAATCTCTCTTTGTGAACACCGGTTCTTCCAGCTGAAGTCCAGTTGTTTTCTCCACCAGCTCTCGGTCATCTGCACATTGAATCAGCCTGTGTCCATTGCAGTCACTGGACACTAACAATGCAGACGAGACTGAGGCTGGGTGAAGACGCATTCTTTAGTCACTGCTGTATAGTCAACTACTAACCCATCCTGCATGGATTCTCATCCAGCACCTTTGCCCCAAGGCTTGTGAAGAGGAAGATCCTGATTCCCAGCGCTGGTTCCTCTGCCGTCTTTTGCCTCTGTGTCCCCCTCCTCACCTTGCCTCTCGGATCCTTTCCCCTCTCTTATTTGGTATATGGAGGGGGAGGAGAGGCTGCCCTTGGGGACAGGTTCTGAAACCAGAGCTGCTTGCCTCGCATTCCACCTATTGTCCTCAAAGCTGGCAGAACAAACCTGCCCGAGAGTGCCATTACTGAGCCTGCTTTGGAGAGGCCAAGAGGCCAGCTTTAGTGGTTGCCGGGGCAACCAGCAGTGCAGAAAAAGGTCACCAAATAAAGCTTCAAGGCTTTTGACTGGCCTTCAGAAGTCAAGGAGTTGAGGGGAGGGCTGCCCTTGGGAGAGAAGGTGGATATTCAGCAGGATTGTTTCAGAGGTCAGCTGTGAATCTCTCCTGCCCCACTGAGGGCCTCCCTACTGTGGAATGCCTGCCTGGGCCTTCCATGTATGTGTTTCATCATGATACTCAGCCCTTCAGAATCTTTTTTGGGTTTCCTTTATGTATTTATTGGTAGTACAGGGTTTGAACTCAACAGTTTGCTAGGGAGACATTCTACCACTTGAGTCATGCCTCCCCACAGGACATTTTACTTTTGTCGGTCATGGGGCTTGAACTCTGGGACTTGGCACTGTCCCTCAGCTCTTCAGCTCAAGGCGAGTGCTCTACCACTTGAGCCATAGTGCCACTTTCAGTTTTCTGGTGGTTAATTGGAGATGAGAGTCTCATGGAGTTTCCTGCCTGGGCTGGCTTTGAACTGCTATCCTCAGATCTCAGACTCCTGAGTAGCTAAGATTGCAGGCATGATCCATTGACACCCAGCCCTTAAAATCATTTTATACTGATGATCTCACATGGAAGAAAGGACAGAAGGGTCCCAGCAGAGAATGAGAGAATAGGAAGAAGGGGCTGAAGCTATCCAAGTGTGAATAAGGGATTCACCAAACAGAAGAGGAGCCGGTATGGTGCTTCATACCTGCTATTCAAGAGGTAAAGACTGGGAGGACTTGTGGTTCAAAGCCAGCCCAGGTGAAAAGTTAGCAAGTCGTCATCTCAATCAATGTTAGGCATGATGATGTGTGTCTGTGACCCTTCCAGCTATGCCAGGAAGCTATAGAAAAGAGGACTATTGTCTGAATCCAGACTCTTGGTAACCATGCACAACTCTACCTAAAAAATAACTTTAGAAAGCAAGAATGGGAAGAGATGATTCTGATCAAGACTCATTGCATGCATACATGGACATGTGGACATGAAGCCTGCTGGTCGCATGCTGGCCCCATTGGCTCTGCTTTGTGTCCTTCCTGCCATAGTCAAAACTGGGTCATGTGCTGTTGGCCATGCTATGGGCATGACAGCTGTGTCTCATGACTTACAATGGAATGGGTGCAGAGCCTTAGTCCCTGGCTATCTACCAGACAACTCTTATCTTCTGGCTGCAGTTGGGCAAGAGGCCACACAGCTTTGATACATGATGCCATTTCTCTTTGCTTCTACCCTATGAACACTCACCATTTTGTCCTGCTGCAGCTCTGTGGCAAAGCCATGAACTGGGAAGGGCACCGGGGCACAAGTGCTCTGGGTGGATCTGGCCTCTACTTGAATACATTTTCTTGTCTGTAGAATATGTATAACTGACTGTACAAGGTGACTTTGGAAGTCAGGTTTAGGAAATGTCCAGCTGAGTGCTTTGCAGGTAGTGAAATTGACAAGTGTATTTTCTGTTTTTGCTTATTTTCTCTCTTCCTGGGTAGGCACAGGCTGATTTGTGAAGGCTCTCCCATATTTCCTTCTTCCTAATCCTATTAAAATACTTCTGAAATGGTCAAAAATACATGGGTCAAAATACAAAATTCAACTTCTATATATTAACAATGCCCAAACACAAAATATTTCAAAATACATTGAAGGAAAAATGGAACAAATGCAATATGGAGAACATAGAACACTACTGAGAAAAATTAATGGAGATACAAATAAATACTATGCATATGGATTGGAAGGCTCCATATTAAGATGTTGAGTCTCCCCAAATATAAGTACAATTGCAACACGACTGTAATTCCAATAAGATTTTACCTTTTAAGTTAGAAATTGACAAATGGACTCTGAAATGTGAAAATTCATGGATTTAGAAAAGTCAAAACAATTCAGAGAAAGGGAGAAAAATCAAAGAGTTATGCTATCTGATGTCAAGATACACTGCTCATAAGTGACAGTTATTAAAACAGTGTGACACTGATGTAAGAATAGATAAATAGAGGAGCTGGGAAGGTGGCTCAGTGGTAGAGTGCTTGCCTTGCATGCTCGAGGCCCTGGGTTCGATTCCTCATTACCACATAAGCAAAAAGAAAAAAGCTGGAAGTGGTGCTGTGGCTCAAGTGGTAGAGCGCTAGCCTTGAGCTGAAGAGCTGAGGGACAGCCCCCAGGCCCAGAGTTCAGGCCCCACAACCGGACCCAAAAAAAAAAAAAAAAAAGAATAGATAAATAGATTAGTGGAAAAGAACAGAAAATCCAGAAACAGACTCATATTTATACAGAAAGTTTTTTTAATGGACAAAGCCATCAAAGCAATTCAATGAAGAAAAGGGCAATCTTTTTAAACAAATGATCCTGGAACAGCTAGATACATTGATTGGGAAAAAAGTAACTTACTATTACCTCTCCATAAATTAAATGTTTCTCTGTGTGTGTGTGTGTGTGTTGTGTTGAACCCAGGGTTTTGTAGCTGTTAGGCAGGTGTTCTACCTCATGAGCCATGCCTCCAGTCTTTTCAATTTTTTGTAATTTGCATTAAAATGCTTATTTCACTGTACCTATTTTGCATCAATTTAGGTTGGTTTGTTTAGTTCATGGAAACTGAGAAATGAAGTGCACATGAGTGTGTGAGAATGTGTCTGAGTGTCACAGAACACGCCTGTGGGTATGTGCATGTGTCAGTGTGCACACATGTGGGTGTGAGTCTCTGAGTGTATGGGTAAGTGTGCCTGAGTGTGTCAGACTGTGCCTGTGTGTCTGAGTATGTGGGTAAGTGTACCTGAGCATGTCAGGCTTTGCCTCTGTGTGTGTGTGTGTGTGTGTGTGTGTGTGTGTGTGTGTGTGTGTGTGTGTGTGTGTGTGTAAGCATGCATATGCACGGGGTAGACAACCTTGGGATGCAGACATTACTGTTTCTGATTCTGCCAGTTCCAGGTCCCGAGGGTCAGGCTCAGGGCCCAGACTCTGAGGAAATGAAAGACCTGCTCTTGGAAAACACCCAAGGCCCCTCCACCAGAATCACGCACGTTTCAAACGTGCACACTGGAAAACTAAAGGCTTTCCTCTTGCCTTAGCCCCCTAATCATCCCCATCAGCCTCATCAACGGGAAGTGGAAACAAATGTCTGGAGGGAGGCCAAGAGCAGAGGGAGCTAAGGTGGGGGCAGAGAGGGGCTATGCCTTCTGTAGCTGAGAAAGAGAGGGAAAGGAGAAACAGAGAAAAAGACAAAGGACGGGGGCAACAGAGAAAGCTGGGGGAGACAGACTGAGAGGGAAGAAATAGAGAGAGTCTCTGGGGCTGAGGGCTGGAGTCAAAGAAGAGAAGGAGACAGGGGCAGAAAGGAGGGGCACTGGCTTCTGCTCTGAGCAGCTCCTATGCTCCCTGCTGAGGCAGAGATCTCCTGCCAACCTGGTCTCCTTCTCCTCAGCTTGTTTCTGAGCAGGTGGGGCAGAGAACCTCTGGACAGAAGGGGCCGGAACAGGTGGCAGACAGGGACAATTGTCCCTTCTAACCAGGCCAGTACAAAGCATGCAGGAACTCTTCCTTCCATCTTCAGATGTGGCTCAAAGATCAGCGACCCCATCCAGGAACTAGGTGCCGGGGAAGAAAAGCAGGTAACCTAGAGGGAATCCATCGCAATTCCCCCTGGGGCCTTTGGTGGACCAGATTCTCTCTTCGCTGCTCCCACTTGAGGGGTCACTGCATGGCACCAGGGCAGGGAGCTGGACTGAAAAGCCCACTATGAGTTAGATGACTGGGGAGGAGGGGGATGGCTCCCCCTGAAAGGAATTACACTTAGAACCAGTGTACGGACCATCTACCCCACAACTTTACAAGGAGATTGAGTGAAAACAACCTCTTCGGGATACACTTGTAGTGGAAAGCTATGCTCCTCATTAGCTGTGGAATGCAGCTGGTTCTTTCTCTTTCTGGCTTTCTGAGTGCAACCGACTAGCAGAATGGCGTCATGGAGAAGTGATGTTTTGTGTTTGGGGTTATTTATGTTTTCCTCTCTCACTTGGCACAAATGATCCAGAGTGAAATCTCTACCGAAGAGACATCACTTCCAGAACACTGCTTTCTTTGCCAGGTACTGGGGAGGCAGAAGACCCAGCCTGGAATCACTGGGTCCCCATGGTAGAACGGATGCCTGCTGTGCAGGAGAGGCCAGATACCAGTCATCCAGAGTCCCAGAGGGCCTGCACCCTGCTTCCTTCACACTTATGGAACACAAATGGGGAAACCGAGGCACTGAAACTCCCAAATTTCTTCGATCATGTCTGTTAACCATGGGGGAAGAATGATGAAAGGGTCAGCCTTTCAATCATTGTACTTGTAAACTGATTTGTTGAATGGTGACCCCTTTGCACAACTACTTGAAGATAACTTAAAAATACAATTTTAAAAATGCAACATACTAAATATTCTGCCCACTTGTGTTCCCACCTTCCAATCCCCATTAGACTGTGAGATCCATTGAAGGCAGGTATTTAGGATTCTTTTTTTTGTATAACTGTTGATTATTAATTGTTGATTATCTGACACATATGTAGCCACTCAAATAAATGTTCAGTGAGTGAATCATTGGAAAGTAAAGTAGTCTGTAATATTTTGTTATTGCAAATGATACATGTATGTACACTTGAAGAAGAGAAAGGATGCCAAGTGTGAGCCAGAGTAGGAACTTTCTGGAGAAGGAGGGGATGAAGGAGGGGGGGCCATTGGTCCTGGGTGTGTAGGACATGACACGAAGTTGTACATAGGCTCCTGCTTGATGAGAGAAGCTGGAATGAGCACAGGGAGTGTCCTAGGGTTCCCATGGATTGGCTGTGCATCTGTGAGAATTCAGGACCCTGAGTTCTTTGGGGTCATGCTTGTTTTATGTCTGTCCATAAAACAGCAGATATCTGGTGATCCGGCAGTAGCACGTAGGTCCTGTGTCCTTTGGATCCTGGCAGATGTTGCAGGTGTAGAGGAGGTAGAAGCTTTGCAGGGGAGCAGGAGAGGATCCAGCCACCTTGTGTCTCCCTGGGCTGGTGACCCTCTCTGCATCTCAGCATGTTTGTCAGCTTTCTTTCACTGTGACAAAGTCCCCTAGAAGATGGACTGTATTAGTTTATGGTTTCAGAGACTTCAGTCTGTGGTCACTCGGCCCTGTTGCTTTAAGGCCTGTGGTGAGGCAGAATATCATGGTGGGAGTGCATGGTAGAGTGAAACTGCTCTCCTTGTGGTGGCCAGTAAGCGAGGGCCAGGGGGAGGGGGAGGATGGAGTCTCAGTGCTCTCCTCAGGGGGACATGACCCAGTGACCTAAAAGCCTCCCAGCAGTCACTACTTCTAAAGGCCTTATCAACCTGGCTGGTGATCAAGCTTTCATGACATAGTCCTTAGGGACCTTCTAAAGATGCAAACCACAATACTTAGTTTCCTCATCTGTGACCTGAGTCTACACAGGAGGCTATAAAAAGTAGAAGGAGTTAATAAATGTGTTCACTCTACAGAATACTTTTGGTAAGGGGCAAGTACGGTTGCAGTGACTGTACTTCTGAGAAAGGTCAGGAGTCCTTGGGTTCCAGCTCTTATCTAGCTGGGTTTAGCTCCCACACCCATTCTGTACTGCACTCTTCCCCGGAGCCTCCTTGGTCCCTTATGCTAAGATAAATCCATACTCACAAACACGTGGAGTGAGGTCACACTGGCAAGCAGGCCTGCTGCTTAACTTCTGAACACCATAGCCTGCTTCTTCCCCTCTAGCCTGGCTGTGCATCAGGCATGGCTAGTAGATCACTTAATGCCTTAAATGCCTTCTAGATGTCTCAAGCCCTGCGTGGCTCCTGGGGAGCAGCTACACATAGTCTTGAACCTCCAGGACTGAACCGTCAGGGCTGAGGATTTCTCTGTAGGTCAGTGGCCTCAGAAAGTGCTAGCTGGCAGGGAGGCCAGGGCGCTGCTCTTGGCTATGACATGCTGAGTCAGGACCCCACACCAGTGATGGGATCTCTGAGGCACTGTCTGTGGTTATGTGCACTTTAAGGGGCCCAGAGGGAACCATCCAGACTGGGTCTTCCATGCTCAGTGCCAGTTCTGTGAAGATTGCATGAGACAATGCACGGGAAACTCTCTGCACAGATCTCAGTAAGCAGCAAGATGTGTTACCATGCACTGATGTCTTTATGGGATGAGCCACTGAACGCTGGAATTAATTTTCCCGTCTTTGTAGCCTAGCAGAATTGACTTTACTGACATTATCTACATATTCCACGGACCCACAGATCCCAGCCCCTCCGCTTGTTCCATGGTCACTCCTCCTTTAGAAAATATCAGTGCCACAGTCAAAATTTCTCAAATGGAGTGAATATTCTTTTTTTTGGCCAGTCCTGGGGCTTGAACTCAGGGCCAGGGCAATGTCCCTGAGCCTCTCTGTGCTCAAGGCTAGCGCTCCACCACTTGAGCCACAGCACCACTTCCAGCCTTTTCTGTGTATGTGGTACTGAGGACTCAAACTCAGGGCTTCCTGCATGCGAGGCAAGCACTCTACCACTGAGCCACATTCCCAGCCTGAGTGAATATTCCTATTCAGGGAGAGGACCAGGCCCATCTAGTAAGTTTCAGGTTTTTTTCCTTTGGCTCCCTTATTTACTTGTTCATTAGCATAGTTTCTCTTTCCTCGTGTCTAATTTCTGTTGAGGGGTCTGGCTCCGAGCAGGCTTAAATAACTTTTATGAGGTAGACTGAATGACTCAGTGACTTGTCATCTGTTTGTCCTCAGCCATGTATTTAATCTCTCTGAACTTTGCATTCCTTATGCTGTCATGCAGGCGGGCAGAACCAGGCTCATCAGCTTCAGACGCTGTGGCTATCAAAAGCCAGGCATGTAAATGTGCCAGAATCACGTTCCAAGGAGAACACAAGGAAGCACTTTGGTGCTTGTCTTGAGGGGAAATGGATACAGTTGGGAAGAACATGCTCTTGTCCGCAGGTGCCCATTAATAAAGAAGCCAGGAGAGGACACTTTCTAATGGCAGGGCTGTGACCAGTTGTGGCTCCAAGATCCTGATTGGTTGGAGACAGGCTCATCCAGAGAACTGACGGCTGTTCACAGGCCTGTATGCGTGCTGGTAGTTGTTCCTGAGAGATGTTAGTGACAAGAGATGCGAGGCATTGCACACACCTCCTGCAAACCTAGTACTGTTTGCAGAATTGTCTGATCACGGAAGAACTCCTTCTATTGCTAAAAATAATCTTCAGAAGGTGTGAGGCTAGCCCTTCCATATAGGGTTCAGGGTTTGGAAATCCTTGAACCCAATCAGAAACAAAACTTAGTTACAGAAGAGGAGCAAGGAGGGAGTTGTGGTAGAGTATATATACTATCAACGGTTGATGACTAAGTCCATCCAGACACACAAGATCCAAACCCACACCCAGATAATTTTAAGGTTTTCAGACATTCATCGAAAATGCTGACTGCTTTCTGCGTGCAGATTTCCCAGCAAACACTCAATTGATGTGAGCCTCCAATGAGAGAGATGGAGACTGTACCATCACCTCAAAGTCATTTGCAAAGAGAGGTACAGTTCAATCTCAAGAATGTTTATCATATACTTATCGTGGGCCTGGCTTGCTGATGGTCACTGGGCAAGGGACCTTGTGACAGAATGATTACTTTATTAGTGTGTGTGTGTGGGGGGGGTTGGCAGAGTCAAGGATGAAAAATTAGTATCCTCCTGACACGCCCCTCCCAGGCCACCTTGTGATATTTGGGTTCTGGTGCTGAGCTGGGAGCAAGCTCTGGAAAGTCTCCATAGGTCTGGGCCCTTTCCAGGCTGCCCTCCCTGCCCTGTGGTATGTGATGCAAGCAGCCAGGAAAGCTGGGTTGTGGCTCATGCCTGAGTCCTGCCCAGGTCATCCGGTGGTGACTAGGGGGAAGTGTGCTTGGCTGACTTCAAAGCCTGAAGCCTGTCCTTTCCACCATGGCCAGCTGGCCGGCGGTGGAGGGGTGCCAGGTGGCTTGTGACTGGGCGACACCAAGTCTGAGGCTGCTAGCAAAACAATGCCACCTCTCTCTTCCTTCATCCCTGCTGCTTTAGTGGCACCAGCTCTGTCTAAGAGCACATGGCCTCCTTCCACTTGGTACCGAAGAAGCAGAAGCAGAGGAGGAATGGTTAATCCGGCACATCTTCCCACCACGTGCCAGGCCCTTTCTTTCTGTGAGTACTTCCTCTCCTCTTGTTCTGGTGCCCAAACAGTTCCATGTGTTCAGCATGCCTCTTTCTACCCCAGGCCCATGGTGGCCTAAGCCCTCAGCTGAGATTCTCATTCCTGGCTTATCTTTAAATATACCTCTTAGTTTCTAAAAGAAACACCTACTCCTAGCTGGGCACTGGTGGCTCACACTTGTAATCCTAGCTACTCAGGAGGCTGAGATCTGAGGATCGTGGTTCAAAGCCAGCCTAGGCAGGAAAGTCTGTGAGACTCTTTTCTCCAATAAACAACTCAGAAAAAGCCAGACATGGCACTGGGGCCCAAGTGGTAGAGTACTAGCCTCAAGTAAGGAGAAGCTCAGAGACAGTGCCCAGGCCCTTGTTCAAGCCTCAGGATCAACAATAAATAAATAAATAAATAAATAATCTTTCTTCTGGGGAGAGCGTATGATCATGGTAACATTCTAAGGATCCTATGAGCCTTTATAACCAATCATCATTGTTTAAAGATGAATATATAAGTTCCTTTGAAAAGGAGAGGGTGGATTTTTCCTATGTCTACCCAGATTTTTTTTTTTTGCTGGAACTAGTAAGGAAGTTTAATTTTAAGCGCTCTATTGCGTCTCTTTCTCTTTCTTTCTATCTCTCTTCCATTAAACATACTTAAATATTTACCCTATCCCTGCTCTTTCTAAAAGTGCCATGGATTGTGAAAGAAAAATGACTGGAAAAATTAATGCTGCATATTCATTGATCTATTAATGAGTACTTCCTGGATAAAATAATTTTATAAACCCGTTAAATTTTTTATACTTCCACCAAGCTTTCTAATTGATGATCTTTTTCCCCTCTCTAACTAACTTATTTAATTATTTCATTTTTTCAGTGTGGAGCATTGAACCAAGGTTCTCTTGCCTGCTCCCAAGCAGTTTATCACTGAGCCGTGTTTCTACTCTTATTCTTTTTTTTCTTTTCTGTAGGTCCCAGGGCTTGAACTCAGGGACTGAGCACTGTCCCTGAGCCTCTTTGTGCTCAAGGCTAGGCACCCTATCACTTGAGCCACAGCATCAACTCTGGCTTTTTCTGAGTAGGTTATTGGAGATAAGTGTCTCACAGACTTGCTTGCCTGGCTGGCTTTAAACCACAATGCTCAGATCTCAGCCTCCTGAGTAGCTAGGATTACAGGCTCCTGGCTCCCAGTCTTATTCTTTAACTGTTATACGAAATACACCTGCAGGTTTAACACTAGTTTAAGCAGCAACTCATTTCTTCTGTTCTTCCGAATTTCTTCTGTAACTTCCATTGTCTACATTTCTGAACTTCTGATTATATCTTAAATTACTCTCAACTTTTTCAAATGTTCCTCTGGTCTTACCATTCTATGATCTAGAATTTTTTTCTGACTGAGGATCTTAGCCTTAGAAATGTCACAGCTTGGAGCAGGTAAAGAATGATACAGGCTTTCAGAGCACAGAGTTCATTAGCTCCTTCAATCAACTAAAAACCAACTACCAACTATTTAGCCTCTATCTCTACCTTTCAAGGCATCAGTCAGCTCAGAACCACACCTTTTCTGGTAAGGGTCCAGAGTATAAATGGATTAGAAGAGAGGGCTCTTGTTAATGGATATAGTTCAGGAAAAAAGTGTGTGTGTTTGTGTGTGTGTGTGTGTGTGTGTGTGTGTGTGTGTGTGTGTGTGTATGTATAGTAGCACATACCTAAGGTAGGAGGACTGTGACTTTGAGACCAGTCTGAATTACAGAGAGAAACTCCATTTTAGACTAGTCTGAGCTACACGGAGAAACTCCATTTTAGCCCAACCAAACTAACAAAGAAACAAAAACTAGAAAGTTGAAAGGGGGAAAAAAAAACCAGTGCTCAAGTAATACTTAGAAACTCATTCAGAATGGTTGAGAGCTCCTTTGGAAGTTTCCATTCTAAGTCACCTGTTTTAAAAGAGACATCTAATGATGTAATTTTCTTTTAACTCCTGGAGTCAAATGTTCCCATTTGACTGCCTGGGGTTCACATGTTTGTGTGCAGGGAAAATTTTTCCCCTTACAAATGTTCAGTTTCTTTATCTGCAATAAAATTTTATATGGATTAAACAAGAGAATAAATATGAAGTGTTTAACAAAAGACCTGGGTATAGACCTAAAAAGACTCAATACTTGTGCTATGATTATTATTAGTTTGTTGCTCAACAGTTACAGGACTTACCAGGATTTGGAGCCAGGCATGCTGGTGGTCAGATTGTGGAGCACTGTGCTCTGGGCTGAGCAGCCCGTGCTCTGTGAAGAAAAACACATTTACTTCTAAGGTCAGAAGTCTGGGGACTGAGGCTGGGTCCTGGCAGCAGCTACTTGCTAGCCGAGTGACCTGGAGCAAACCGCTTCACCTCTTGGGATTTCCATTTCCTCCTCTCTAAAACAAAGATTAAAAGCTCTCTCTTGTTGACTCCACGTTTGGTTGCAAGAATAAAATGAAGTGGTTTAAGTGGAAGCTTTGTAAAGCAACTGTAAGTGGTTCTTCTCATCCTGTCTTTGAATGGAACTCAAAGTTGCTAGGGTAGACATGCCCAGGCAGGAGTAGGCAGGGGATGGGCATTTCTGGAGCTGGTACCTCTCCTTTGCTGTAGAGCTCTTGTAAGTAAGGTGATTCAACCAGAGTGGAGGTGAAGAGAGTTTGTAGGAATTGCAGCTGATGTTAGTTCATCCTTCCTCCCTCCCTCCCTCCCTCCCTCCCTCCCTCCCTCCCTCCCTTCCTCCCTCCCTCCCTCCCTCCCTTCCTCCCTTCCTTCCTTCCTTCCTTCCTTCCTTCCTTCCTTCCTTCCTTCCTTCCTTCCTTCCTTCCTTCCTTCCTTTTTTCCTTCCTTCCTTCTTTTTTTACTCTTCTTGCCTCCCTTCCTCTTTTTCTGACCTCTTTCTCCATCCCTATTTGAGATAGTCTTTTCATGAAGCCCAGAATGACCTAGAACCCAGAGCTCTTCCCATCTGTGCCTCCCAGGGGCTGGTATACTAGATGTGCACTAGCACCTGTGGCTTCTTTTTAAAAAGAATCCCTGCCCATTATAGAAGTGATCCTTGTAGACACCCCAGACAAATCCATTTCATGGTCCTTCCTCCTAGAGACTATCTCAGCTGCCCTCATGGGCTGGCTCCAGTGTTCACCCCCCTCCCTTCCTATCTTCCTCACTCCAAGACATCTCCTTTCTGTGCAGAAAGTCATCTCTGCCTCTTGGGCTAGAGGCGCTCGCTCAGGGCACACTCAGGTGCAGCCTGTATGTACGCTGTTTGTAGACAAAGGGATGGGAGTGGGTGGAGGAATGCTGTCCCTTCCAGTCCTTGGGTGGAAAATTCTGGAAATGAGCCTTTACATGTCCTAGAAAGTCTCACAAGACCTAAGCTCTCCTATGGTTTCTCTTTCTACTCTGATGACTTGGATTTGCCTCTTGGAATGAGCACAGCTTTCACAACTGCTTCTTCTGACTTAGTCACCATGAAGCTTCCAGGGAAGTTAGGAAAGGGAGCTCTGCTGGTTTGGTTCTGCTTTCTTGTAAAGAATCTGCTTGTTCTTTGGGGCAAAGAGGCCTCTGGCCTAGCAGGGTGAGGATTTGTATGAGGAGAGGCTGGACTGAAAGGGCAGAGAAGAAGCTTTACAATGACATTTCACTAGGGAGAAGAGGTACTGAGATTTTCTTCCTGCTTCCTGTGAAAACTTTGCTCACTCTAGACACTCAGAGGACTTTAATGCTTTGATGGCAATTTCCAGCTTTCCCTGCAAACTGTCTGAGAGACTCAGTACTGGCAGGCTTGGCAGCATTATGAAAGAGGACACAGTTTTTGATTTTGCATTATAGATTTATTATCATCATCATTATTTTTTTGGTTATGCAAGTACATTATCCATTGGAAGAACTGTGGTTGGTAAGAAATATGTTGCCTATTTCTTTCTCTCCAGGAAGGACTCTCTTTGCTCTACCCATAGCTCAGTAGTCACAGAGTTGCCTTAGCTACAAAGAAACAAATCGAAGAAGTACTCATCGCTGATCATGAGGGGAAGTTGAGCTCATCACACTTTGACTAATCGACAATGATAGGTACAAGTCTTTGCATGTGGGTCCATTGTGGAGTTGGGATGTAGAGGGTTGTCATGGAGATGACTAGTCAACATAATGAAGGAGAAAAGGGAAATTAGATTTAAAGTGAAAGATGAGTATGAAAAGGAAAGGGGAACTGATGGGGGGAAAAGAAACCAGTGGGAGTACTTGAAAGCCTGGAGATAAGGCTATGGGAATTTGGTCCCTAAAATGACTGGCCATGACCTTGTATTGTCAATCTACTGCCTCAGCCTTCTGAGAATTGGGATGACAGGGGCACAGAACCATACCTACTACAGTATCATACCTACCAAGTTATTCCCTTTTATTTGCTGACTAGTAATACTCTGTTTTAGGACATCAACTTTGTTCATTATTATTCATTTGTCAATGATCATTGGGATTATTTACAATTTTATTTGCAAGCCAAGTTGCCATGACTCTTCATGTGTATAAAATTAAATAAAACGACTGTCCATGAGTTGGAATCTATAGTTGATTACTGTGAACAGTAATGTGAATAAAAATGAGATGATGGCATAGGGCTGGATGAGAATTTGGCCAGAATGTTTTTCCCATTTGTATCAGGGGCCTTGGCAATATTGTCTGGTTAGATTTGAATGCAGGTGTGTGTGTGTGTGTGTGTGTGTGTGTGTGTGTGTGTGTGTGTGTGTCTGCTTCACTTTCATCTGTGGCTTTTGTGGAGATATGATAAAGGCTAGATTATCCAGGGGGAATTTGTTTTCTTTTTCTATGTTTCTTATGATCAGAAGCTCCATGCTTAGCTTCATTTTAGGCTTCAGATGATTTGGACCTTTTTGCCTCCTTAATTTTAAGAGATAAAATGTAAACACCATCTCCAATAAGAGTAGATTCACATGAACTTGTTTTCTTTGTTCTGTTTCTCCCTAGATGAATTAAGGAGTGAGAGAGAAGTCACCATCGAAGAGGTGAGGAGGTGGAAAGTTGCAGACCATTGGGCCGTCTATGGGGTCTCAGGCTGGGAGGGTGTACTGTTCTCATGAGCATGGAACTGTGGGAAGTAGGTTGACTGCTTGAGGAGTGGGTCATCTCTCAATAACTGGTCTCTGATGTGTCCTTAAGAAACGAGGCTAACAACAAAATCTCTCCAATAAAGACAAGAGGAGATTGGGAGTTCAATGGATAGCCAAGCCAGGAATCCATGGACCTCAAAGAAAGGCCCAGGAGGTAAGGACATCAGTTTGGTGATGGCTAAACACCAAGCCAGGGTAAGGATGTAGGGTCCCTTCAGGATCATCTTGTGTTACCTCATGGTTTCCTTTTGGTGCTATATGTTCATGGGGAGATATTGAGCAATACTTCTTACACTCCCAATCCATTAACAGCCTTATCCTCTCAATCCCCTGAAGTCCCTGAAGTGTGTCTGAGTTTCTGTCTGTGTCTTCCCAAGTGTCTCATCCCACCTACCTCAAGAGTATCTGAACAGCTGAGTCCATTTTGAGTCATACCTACTCCATGAAGCTCCATTCCAAGGCTTCTCCTCAGAAGGAAGACTTCAAAATCTCCTTTAATCTATAAAGAGGAAATTTGGAAGTCCAGTCATCCTGAGCCAGGCTTCTTCTGGGCCGGTGCGGAAAGTATGTTTGTGAATTAATGGGTGTGATGGTGGCAGTTGGAGAACATAATTCTCATGGTGCTTAGTGCAGAATTTTCCAAATGTTCTGGCAAATCAGGGTGATCTCCAGGACTCCCTTGGATCTCCGACGACTGACTAGTTGGACTAGTGCCTATTATCATCCTAAAGAACAAATACCCCGAGAGAGAGAGAGACAGAGAGAGAGAGAGAGAGAGAGAGAGAGACAGAGAGAGACAGAGAGAGACAGAGAGAGACAGAGAGAGACAGAGACAGAGAGACAGATACAGAGACAGAGAGACAGAGAGAGACAGAGAGAGAGACAGAGAGAGACAGAGACAGAGAGACAGAGACAGAGACAGAGAGACAGAGAGACAGAGAGAGACAGAGAGAGACAGAGACAGAGAGAGACACAGAGAGAGACAGAGAGAGAATCTCTAAAGCTGAAGAATTGAGTATTGAATGTCATGAGAATAAGCAACACATAAAAATAATGATTAGACTCAAGGTTGAGGCAAGGGGAAACTTTTTCAAGGCAACATGAGGAGGATTGTGTAAGTTGTTTCAAAGACCATTTTGCTTATCTGTAGGGACCCAGAGCAATCCCCCGGTTGGACAAGGACAGGCAGTTGCTAGACAGACGTCCTTAGAGACTTGTTCTTCAGGTATGGTGGTGGCATACTCTATGTAGGGTTGTGGTTCTATTGGCCTTTACTGTTCTTGTTTGTCTGTGTTGTGTTTGAGACAAGATCTCAGCAAGGGGCTCAGCTGACTCCAACTCACACTCATTGTTTTCCTTAGGTTCAGCTTTCAGTAGTCTGGAGCCTCATAGGTGGCCATGTCCTCCACTGTGAACTTCGGGGCATTCTCTATTCAGGGAATTCTTCCTCCTTTAGGGTGGGTTTGGAGGATGTCAGTCTCTAAGGGATGGAGAGATGGAGAGAGTCGAGATGACTTGGTTGCCATTACTCCAATGTGTCAATAAAGAAAGCCTAAGAACCAGTGAGAAATCATTTAGGAGCCATACCTTCTCCACTGAGTCCATGGCCTGGACCAACCAAGCCATCGTTCGCAGGCTTGCCTTGAGCGTTATTTATTGTTTTGAATTTCAGTTCCTTCTGTGCGCCAGACACAGAGTGCTAAAAAGCATAGGTCAAGCTGTCCAAATTCAATTTGGGTGACCAGGGAAGTAATCCAGGAACAGTGCAGTGTGATGAATGCTGTACAAGTCACTAATGGAATGAGGGCTGGCATGGAGCCAGGCCATGGGGTTTGGGAAGCCCTACTGGCGTCACAGAGGCATCCTGGGGACTGGGGGCTGTTCAGCCTGGTAAGAAGAGAACATGCCAGCGATGATAGTGAGAGACGGAGCAAGGGCAGAGAATCGAATGAGCTGTTGCCTTGTGTGAGGGTATGCCAGACACACAGTCACTGCAGGCTTGTTAGTAAGGGCTGATGTAATCTGGTGTATGATTTAGAGGGCTCTGTGGCTGCTGTAGGAATGGAATGGAGACGTCAAGATGGGAAACTAGAAGCTGTTACATAGTGGCCTGGGTTTAAGGGGACAGAGGGAAATGGACCGAGTTGCTTTCCCCACAGCCATGATAAGAAAGCACAATCTAGGGTCCAGTCTGGGGATGGATGCAATTCAGGTTATTTATCCCAACATTCTGCATGTCTTTTAGCCTCTGTGAGATGGAAGAGGTTAACCTGGGACTTGCCTTCAGATGGATGCTGATGCCAAGCTGGAGTCATGTCTTAGAAGTTCCTTGAGAAGCCAAAGGGAAGATGACTGACAGACTGGATGCAAAGACATGAGGGAGGGACTAATCAGGAAGTGGACTCTGGCCCTGGGAGTTTTCCCTCCAGCCATGTGGCTTCTTCAGAGGGTTGAGCACCTCCAAGGAAGTGGCAGAAATCCGGATTTGACAGAAGCAGTGGTAGATTTCCAAACAGGTTGGCTGCTCCGTGTGGACCCTGGCTTTTAGTTTTGCTTCCTCACACTCAAATGATCTTTATTCACCTCTGAAGAGGGGCCATCCCTGCCGGATTTACGAACTGGGGGCCAGACCTAGACCACAGAACACCACAGAATTGGAACACCACAGGAACTTGAATGTCCTTCAGGACTAAGCTTCCAGACATCCCTTTTTACAACTGTCTCTGAGCGGGCCTATGTTCAAGACCTGGGAGAGAATTCCCATGACATTTTTTTTCTCAATGTCTCATCTCAGCATCCTTCAGTGGTCCATTATCTCTGCCATCTCTGCTTAGCCCAGGTACCTCTAGGATGGCATTCATCTGAGATGCATTGCAGACCTCTCTGGTTATGATAGCCTGGACTCAGAAGAAGCTGGAGCTGTAATACTGTAACCTGTGTCTAGACAATGGTGAAGCTAATGGCCAATGAGACGGAGCTTCTTGTCCCATCAATTTCACTTATTCATTTATCTTTTCTTTTTTTTTTTTTTCCCCCGGTCGTGGGGCCTGAACTCTGGGCCTGGGCGCTGTCCCTCAGCTCTTCAGCTCAAGGCTAGCGCTCTACCACTTGAGCCACAGTGCCACTTCCGGCTTTTTTCTTTTTGCTTATGTGGTGCTGAGGAATCGAACCCAGGGCCTCATGCTTGCAAGGCAAGCGCTCTACCACTGAGCCACCTTCCCAGCCCCACTTATTCATTTATCTTGTGTGTTTTTATTGGAAATGTTTGCACATCCACTAAAGGAAATATAGTAATAAGCAACTATGTATATTACTGTATACCATCATCATCACCACCATGATCAATTTATAACAAGTCTATTTTATTTATATTCTTTTCTTCCCTTATACTAATTCAAAGCAAATCTAGATTATTTATTTTGTTAGCAAGTGTGCTGGAAATTGGGCTTGAACTCAGCACCTTGTACTCTTGCTTTTTTGCTTATGGGCTGGTAGTTTACCACTTGAGTGACACTTCCAGTCCAGCATTTTTTTTTTTTTTTGCTGATTAGTTAGCAATAGAGTCATATGAACTTTTCTTTTTTTTTTTTTTTTCTTTTATTTTTGTCGGTTGTGGGGCTTGAACTCTGGGCCTGAGCGCTGTCCCTCAGCTCTTCAGCTCAGGGCCAGCACTCTACCACTTGAGCTACAGCGCCACTTCCAGTTTTCTGGTGGTTTATTAGAGATAGGAGGCTCACGGTCTCTCCTGCCCGGGGCTGGCTTTGAACTGCGATCCTCAGAGCTTAGCCTCCTGAGTAGCTAGGATTACAGGCGTGAGCCACCAGTGCCCGGCTTCATATGAACTTTTCTTTCCTCCTCTTCCTCCTCCTCCTCCTCCTTCTCCTCCTCCTCCTCCTCTTTACTTGGGCTGGCTTTGAACCATTATCCTCAGAGCTCAGCCTCCTAAGTAGTTAGATTCTCTCAAGTACCTGGGACTAAAGGAATGGCTAAATTACCAGGCCTGGCTAATTTTCTTTTTTTTGATTGGTTATGGGGCTTGAACTCTGGGGCTTGGGTGCTGTCCCTTAGCTCTTCAGCTCAAGGCAAACACTCTACTTCTTGAGCCACAGCGCCACTTCCACTTTTCTAGTGGTTTATTGGAGATAAGAGTTTCACAGGCTTTCCTGCCTGGGCTGGCTTTGAACCGTGATCCTCAGATCTCAGGCTCCTGAGTAGCTAGGATTACAGGCGTGTTCCACTGGCATCTGGCTAATTTTTTTTTTTAAAACCATAATCTGGGCCTGAAAGGTGGCAATAGTAATGCTTTTTTGAGCATTTTCCCTTTGGGACCTTCCACTAGGGACAGAAACCCTCCATTAGGGAGGGAGTTTGAGGACTGGTTTGAAAGATAGAACTCTCTGAGGGATAGGAATGTAGGGAGTCATAAAAAAATTTCAGTATGACTCTGATCAAAGCTTTTTATGAGACTTTCTAGTCAGATAGGAAATTAAGCAATTTAAGTTTCTTTTAGTATGTCCATTAAAGTTTAAGAAAAAAAGAACAAGGGGGAGGATATACAGACCTTGACAATTTGTATTGAAGATTTGCATGTTAATGTTCTCTTTAATTTAATAGTTGAAGATTGGAACCCCAAACACCCTTACTCATTCCTTTCTGACTATTGACATGAGGAATCTGTATTTAGCCTGAGGGAACAGTGGAGAGGAAAATTTATGCATCTGTTTCTAGGGAAGAAATGGAGGGTAGTAGTAGTTAATTCTTTAAGTAGGACATCAATAGTTTTTGAGCCCATGTGAATGAAGTAGTTCTAGGTAGAAACTTAAATATCTGCTTTGCAAGGGATGCGTGACCCCTAGGAAGCTGCGTCATGCTCACCAAAGTAGCCCCCAGATTTCAGCCTTGGGCACACTGGGAGAGAGGTATCCTGTGGTATATTTGTGGCTGGCACCAGAGATAATGGCCATGGTGAGAGAAAACAAGGGGATTCAGAAGCGAAATGGCAGATGTACTACAGACACTTGCTGGTAGGAGCTAACATACCGATTAAAGACCAGCTCTGAGTGACTTTATTTTTGAAATATAATCCTTAGCTGGAAGAAGGTAATCAGACTGTATCCAATCCCTGCAGCTATCTGTGGTGAACGAAGACTCATAGTGGAGATAAGACCAGACCAGTGGAGGGTTAAGACTTGAGCAAGGGCCTTCTGGCTGTGGTCAGCACCAAAGGAGTGGGCAACCTGGAGTCACGTATCATCTTCATCTGCTGCTTTGAGTTACTCCAGTTTGGGAAGTAAATTTAGCCTTTTTGTGCCTCAGTATTATTATATGTCAAACAGCAGGCTACCCCCAAATAGTGTGAGGCCTGAATGATTCATTCATGTAAAATGCTTCACGTAATACCTCTCCCATGCTAGGTACTTAGTAGCTACTCTGTATGCAAGGTCTTATCACTTGCAGTACCAAAAAAGAAATGATGTCAAGGAGCAAGGGAGAATTCTCTGCTAAAGCCCAGCACCTGTGCCAGGTCTCCAACACCTGCTCCAGACACTTCTATTCCTTCACTGCTCTTCTCTGCATATGACTTGCTCAAATAAACGCTTGACTATTCATGTCCCGTATGCACATATACCTTTTCCAGCCTTCCCCTCTCCCCAGCACTCTCTTGTCTCTATTAGGGACTCGAATCTCAATTTCTAAGGACCTCTGGAGAAGTCACCTCCATTGAGCATTTCAGGATGCACATTGGTGCAACCTTACATCCGGGATGTTCCAGGGGCTGAGTAATTCCACTGCTCAGTGGAATTATCTTACCCACAGGGGTAGAGGGTTGTAAGTTCCTGAAGGCAAGAAATCAGTCTTCAACAACTGCTAAGTATTTTGCCACTAGACAGCTGGATGTTGGGGATACAAAATGAAGGAGATACAGTCAGGTCTGAACGTCTACTTGGAGAAAGTGATGAGTAAATAAATGTGATGCAGGGTAATTACACCCTAATGGGACAGAAGTAGAGCTCTGGGAACCCAGGGGAGTGAACTTCTAATTCATGTTCTTACTCTCCACAGTGCGCACTCCCTTCTACCAGCAGGTTCTCAAAGCACATAGCTGAGTAGAAGAGAGGACCCAAGGTAGACTTAATCTGACTCTCTCCAGACTGCTGTGAATTATGACCTTTTCTAGTGCTTCATTTAGTATTTATGCTCCTGTTGGAGCTCTGAGAAGTCTCCTTGCATTCTATGCCTTGGTCTAGGCCAAAGCCAGTGCTCTAGTAGATAGGTTGAATTCTGGGTGTATGACATAGCTTGTGCTCCCCGCCCCTCACTCCTGCTCCTCTGGTTTGGGAGGAAAGGAATAATGTAGTTCTCCAGTTGTGTCAGAGCCTCTCTGCAAGATGTCTTGCTGTTGGGATGTTGAAGATCTTCTAAAGCCTCACCTTAGAGCGACATGAAGACTCAGTTGGGAGGTGCTCACTGTAATGTGGGAGGCCAGGGTGGGAATTCAACATTTCTACTTGTAACTGTCACAGTGTTGTGAAGAAGCAAAAAAGTGAACCAAATACCTGTAGAAGAGGTTAAATGCATGGAGACTCCTAACTTGTAACAATTACCATGTGTTTTGAGAACTATGTGAATCTTTTCTGAAGGCAGTACCCCCAGGGACTTCATCCCCTTCCGCTAGGACCCAGGCCTTAGGTTCCATCACCTCTCAACATTCTCACACCGTGGACCAAGCTTCCATCACACAAACCTCTGCAGACCGTATCCAGATGGTGGCAGAGCATTTCGTCCATGATCTATCTCTACAGGACCCCGACCGCAGCCTATGGACTCCCATGAACTTAATGACATTGCCAAATGTTTCTCATGTCACATGTTACCTAGGGTTGACATTGTGCAGATAATAGTGATAGCCCACATTTATAGAGAACATGAGTTCTCTATATACTAGTGCTTTTATGAGTCTTAGGTCACCTTTGCAAGCTTTCTCTGAGGTAAGGCCTGTGGTTATCTCCATTATTAAGATAAGGAAATCAGAACTTGAGGGGAACATAAACTTGCTCAGTTATAAGCCGGTAGCAAGTGGTAGAGACGGATTCTGGGTCCACATCAATCAAAAGCTGGTATGTTGGTTCTCTCATCTCTAGGACTTACGGTGTAAGCTCTTCAAGAGCCAATGTTATGACTAAGTTTTTCTACTGTTCTTAACAAACAGCCAGTGATTGATGCCTTCATCCTTCAGATTGTTTTAAACAGCATAGAATATGTTTCTTTTACAGAGTTCAAATCCCTTAGAAAATGATTTCCAACTCGTTTCCGAAGGATCTCTGAACAATAGCAATCTATTATTCCCTGGTCTTGTGTTTATCTTTCCTCTCAGGGACTCTGTGCCAATCTTTTCCTTCTATACATACACTAAGATAAAGCTAAAAGTGCTGAGAGAGAGGGAAAGACAGAGAGTCGGAGAGACAGAGACACAGAGACAGAGATCCAAATCTGTTTCTGACAAGAGCTCTAAGCAATTGAGCCAAAGTTTTACAAAAAGTGATGGATTCCATGTAAGTTGGAATAAAACAAGGCGAATCCCTTGAAGCCCCTTCCTCTTTGTTTTGGTTATGTGTCATTGTTTAAATATTCTTTGCATGTTTCCCCATGAAGTCTATCATTAAATGAGAAAGCTGATCAAAGAAAAGGCTACTCATGGATGTGTATCTACAGATAGTGCCAGGCTGTGTTTAGCTCTTTTGAGTCACTAAGGAAGGTGATCTTTTTATAGAACGAGATGATATGTATAAAATGCAAGGTGCTCAGAGAAGACTTGACTTTATTTAGACATTCAGTTTCTTCGCAGTTCCCTCCCTGAGAGGGCTCTTGACTTCATCTCCAGACAGTATGTGTGTGGTAAAAAAAAAAAAAAAAAGACAGATCTTGGTGGTCTGGGAGTGAGGTTTGACTGCAGGATCAGAGAAACAGAGATTTGTTTTATTTTTTTAATAGGGAAGATTGAATCACTTATACTTGAAATTCTCACATGGTCCAGTTTGAATAAATATTTGTATGGTCCAGGTGACCCTCAGTTTCTCAGATAATGATCCCTGAGGCATTGCACATTTTCAAAAGAGTAAAAGAAAAAAAAATCCAAGCACTTGATCAAAGGTATCTATTCAGAACGGATTGGTACCTGTCTGCATGGAAGATTAGCACGGAAATATTTGCAAGTGTATGATCTCCAATTTATGAAGTTGTACATGGATGTATTTTCTATGGATAGAGAGGCCTGCAGAAAAAAGTTTGTGCATTTAAAAATATGTATTTACATAAAGCTGAGTTATGGCTGGTGAGGTTGTCTCCCCATAATGAACCGTTAGGAGAGAATTATAGGTTGCATCATCTGTTGATTTATCTGGACCCAAATATAGAGAAAGAAGCAATAATTTTGAGTTGATGCAGAGGCTACATCTTCGACTATCTCTCCTCCCTTCTGAGACAGGATTCCAGACAGGATGCCCTCATCGTGTAGAAGCTGCCAAAGAAACAGACAGCTGGTGATTTGACTAGGCTGAAAATACTAGAGCTAGCTCCTGAGAATAAATCCTTTGTTCTCAACTCAGTTCTGTAAATATTTTGGAACATTTTCTGTGTGTTGGACCTTACCTCTCTCAAAAGTGGGTTGGGGATCCAGAGATAAACAAAACTCATACCTGAGCCCGAGTTCACTAAGAGTGCTTCCATTGCTAGAAGAGCTCTAGAGAGAAGGTCGTCCCTCCAATGAGTGTTGGGGGCTCCCCATGAGAAGGAGCTCTTGAGTGGGAGGCTGCAGAATGGGTGGGCACTCTTTCTGTGTCTTTGGGGTCTGGAGGGCATGGAAGCCATCTCCCTTCTGAGTCCTGTTGGGAGCAATATAACTCAATGGATTGTCTTGAAAGTCCCCCCTTAGCTGGTGATCAAAATGCTGAGGTGTAGAAGGAACCCTCTTGGGGGAAAAGAAGAACTGCTCTGTCCTTTCCCAGACTTTCCCAAGAGAAAAAGGTATTCCCCCCAAAAAAACAAACATCTCCTGAACCACACCATAGACTGAATGGACAAAATTAGGTGACTAGAATTCAAGGAGAGTGCAGCCCCTGTGAGCCTCAATCACCTTCTGAGATGTCAGGTTGACTTCGCTCCTGACTGTAACCAGACCAGCCTCTACCTTCAGAAGAAGCTGCCTTTGATCTAGGGTTTGGCAGGGGTCCAAGGACTCTTAAGATCTGATGTGCCCACAGCTTCTCTTGGTCAGAAAACAGGACACGCCAGGGAGATAAAACGCTTGGCTGCGTTGAGCTTTAAGGGAAGTCCTGATCTTGAGAGAGAAAATGTCCCTCCGGAAAGACGCCGAGTTCCCCATAACGCAGGAGGCTTCTTTGATGTGAGTTGTTTTTATGGGGTGTAATGTCAGAGCATAGGGCTGGGAGCAAGGCATCCCTGGGTTTCCACTGTGCTTTCCCAATGCGGGTAGCTAGGAAGAGGTTGGAAACACTTCCTAATTATCGGGCCCCTGTACTCTACAGGGTTGAGAACCTTTCGTCACCAGAGATGATCCAGTCGCGTAGCATGGGCTCCGTGCTGACCTGTGCCAGCTTTACGAAACAGAGAGCTCCTGCAGCATTTGGCCTTTGTCTTTCTCCCAGATAAGCTGGCTTCACACAGGAAGGGAAGAGCTGCTACTCATGGCCAAGGGACCTGAGACAACCTAGTGATTTGGGAAGCTCTGATTATTTTCCACCCTAACTCACCTCTGAACTCTGCATGTTCAAGTCTGTGCCTAGTGTTTACTTCCACCTTGCAAGATAAGTTGTGAGTTGACTCTTTTCTCTACCAGCAGGATGGGGAAGGGGCTGTCTGTGCAGCGGTGCTTGCTCCAGATTTGGCTGGGCACCATTGGCTCACACCTGTCATCCTACTTGCTCGGGAGACTGGGATCTGGGGTGTGAAGTTCAAAGCCAGCCCAGGTAGAAATATCTCCAATTAATCAGCAAGAAGCTAGAAGTGGAGGCATAGCTCAAATGGTAGAGCACACACACACACACACACACACACACACACACACACACACACACACCACACACACACACACACACACACACACACACACACATACACACACACACACACCACACATACACACAAGCATACAGGGAACTCTTCATGTCCAGCCTCTTAGAGAAACTCAGGAAGCATGTGTGCAGGCTGAATCTCTAAGGAAACAAGAGCCTCTCACCTGGAACTTGAAGTCACCCAGATCCCTTCCCAACCCCAGCCCTGACACCAGACTCAAGTCTTGATTTATCTCATGGGCTGGCATTTGGACCTGGAGGCAGATGACTGCCTCTTTTCCATATTTTCCTATAGTATTACAACTGCTTCTAAAAACCAAATATTGCCAGGCACCAGTGTCCCATGCTTGTAATCCTAGCTACTCAGGAGGCTGAGATCTGAGTTTCATGGTTCAAAGCCAGCCCAGGCAGGAAAGTCTGTGAGACTCTTATCTCCAATAAACCACTCAGAAAACTGGAAGTGGTATGGTGGCTCAAGTGGTAGAGCATTTGCCTTGAGCTGAACAGCTGAGACAGTGCCCAGGACCAGAGTTCAAGCCCCACAACTGACCAAAAATAAATGCTTTCCTTGTTGCATTTGTTGATTACCTAAAACAGAATGATCCACAAATAGGGGATAGAGAAGTGGTCCATGAATGTGTTGATTTCATGTGTATCAGGTGATGGGGTGGTGGGAAGGGGCTGTTTAGAGCCAGGGCCCTGGATAAATCCCAGGCCCACTTCCTCCTGGCTCAGAGAGCTGTCAGAACTGACTATTCAGGCAACTTCAGTTTGTGCTTTCCAGAGGGTGGGTATTTCTCCCCTCCCTTCTTCAACCACGAAGTTCTGTTCTGCTCTGTTTTGTAGACTAGCCTGGCTTCTGAGCTTATGGCTGCAGGAACCTTGGCTAGGCGAGTAGGAAGTGGCCGGTGGTGTCCATGTGTCTCAGGTTGCGGTTGAGAGATCTGAGGTTCAAGGCTAGCAGTGGTTGGTGCAGGCCTGGCCCCAAAGCTTGGTGTTTTGGGAAGTATCTGCTGCTTTTATGCATCAGGAGGGGACTGTGAGAAAGGCCAAGGGGTCCCAAGTTGGGAAGGATAAACTGGGGGGCAGGGGCACAGCAGTGGGGGGGCTCTGGGTGCTTTGCATTTCCAGTCAAAGGGTTCTCAGGGGTGCTAAGAGAGGGCAAATTGAACTGGAAAGACTCCTCATGCTGTGCAGAAACTGGTAGCATCCCAACTTCTCCAGATTGGAGCCCCTGGGCTTGGGGTCCAAGGAGAAGAGGAAACTAGTGACCATTACATTCTCCAAGGGGAGAACCCTTGGAGCCTTTGTGACACAGAGGCCTTGTGCCCAGACAAGTGACTTCTTTGCTTGTCCTGTACTTCCTTTGGGGTAGAAACAAAAATTGCCCTGACCTCCCCAAACTAGGAATCATTATTTCTGCTGCGAGGCTGTGTGTGGGCAAGGACTGGAAGGGTGGAAGGAGGCCAAGCAGGCATGTATGTCTATGTGCCCAAAGTCATGGAAGTGAGCAGTACAGCACCATGTCTCTTGCAGTACAGCACCATGTCTGCTAAGAGTTCACAGCGCTGGTATTTTCTCCCCTCTTCCTTCTTTCTGTTTGGACCAAGCAGAATGCCTCTGCTGTGGAGATCTGTGTGTTCTGTTGCCTCAAAAGCTCCCTGTGCTGCCCTCTGATCCACGTGGCCTTTCGGGGTGTGACTCTGCCCATGCGTGCACCAGCAACTTGGGCCAAGGGCAACAGCGGAAACCAAGTCAACTCTCTGGAAAAATATTTGTTTAATTAGCAGAAACGATCTGCAATCAGAATCCATGTTTAATGGCCTGGCCAGGTGCCAGGCTGTTAATTCTCTTCCAGGACTGTTTTTGGTTTTGCACTGAACAGCGGCGTTTGGCACCAACCTGTACTCTGGAGAAGGGGGATGCCTGACCCTGCTCGAACCCCAGGCCTTTTCTTGACAAGCACTGGTACCAGGCACACATGGGGAAGTTAGGAGAGTGTAGAAGCCCTGGTGAGTGTCAGATCTGCTGCAGTGCCCCAAGGACGGGACAGTTAATTAATTATTTTTGTTGTTGTTGTTGTTCCAGTCCTGGGGCTTGAACTCAGGGCCTAGATGCTGTCCCTTGAGCATATTTACTTGCGGTTAATGCTCTACCACTTGAGCTACAGCTCTAGTTCTGGCTTTTTGGTGGTTATTTGGAGGTAAGAGTCCTCCAGATGGGTGGCTCACGCCTGTCATCCTAGCTACTCAAGAGGCTGAGATCTGAGGATCACGGTTCAAAGCCAGCCCAGGCAGGAAAGTCCATGAGACTCTTATTTCCAATAAACCACCAGAAAACTGGAAGTGGCACTGTAGCTCAAGTGGTAGAGTGCTCGCCTTGAGCTGATGATCTGAGGGGCAGTGTCCAGGCCCAGAGCTCAAGCCTCATGACCAACAACAACAACAAAAAGAGTCTCCCAGACTTTCCTGCCCAGGCTGGCCTCAAATTTGGATCCTCAGATTGTAGCCTCTTGAGTAGCTAGGATTACAGGCAGGAACCACTAGCACCTGTGTTCTTATTCATGCTAGGTAGCGCTCTACCACTTGAGCTACACTAAGTTGATTTTTGTTTCTTTTACCAATAAGGTCTCTCCCTTGGTCTCAGTCATCTTCAGGCAATGATCCTCCTATTTTCTACTTCTGGAATAGCTGGAGATACAGATCTTCATCACCATGCCCAGCCAGCCTATGTAACCTTTATCCCTGGATACCATCTGTGGGTGGAGGAGACACAGGATGGAGGAGTTGGGGTAAGGGGGGACAGATTTCTGCCAGTGTCAGTTTTTGTGAAGAGCCCATGGAAGATCTGAGATCACTAGAGGGAGATCATTGGAGTGTGGTGTCCAGTGAAGGACTGTTTCTTCCTGGTTTTTGTCATCACGGTCCTGGGCAGAGGCCTAGGCAGGGCAGAGATAAATGGATGTTATGGAGAAAGCCATCTTTAGCAGACATGTGATCTTAGCAGTGGGGATGGGTACACAGAGTTCTGGGAAGCGGGTGTAGCAGAGAGATCTTGTCAGCTCAGTGGACACGCAAGGTCACTTGGGAAATGATGCACCAGTGACGTGTTTGGAGATAGTTGTCCATGCTAAGATCGACAAGCCAAATGCTCTGTTTCTGGGAATACCACTCAACCAGGTGGTATCACTTGTCACAGTAGAGTACTGCTCCCTAGTACATATAAAAACATCACTGTCCCCCACTTCAGATATCAGCAGTCCCTGGCTGGAGGCTCAGGCCCTGGGACTCCCTCCTCCAAAGTTTCCTGGTTCTGATAACCCCAGCCTCAGCCTCTTCCTCCTGCTCCTCAGCTTCAGAGCAATGCTCACTGTCACCTTTTCAGTCACAAGCTAGCAATTTTGTACCTCTCCCCAAACTCACTCATATGAACTCAGGGAAGAGGATGTGGCCTTGTCTTCTGTCTGAACTCGCTTCCCTCTTGCAGCTTTTCCTCTCTTGTCTCTGAGAGCAGATTTGGGGTGAGGAGAAAGAGAGACAGAGAGACAGAGACAGGGAGACAGAGAGAGATAGAGAGGAAGAGGAAGGGAGGGCGGATGGGGAGGGAAGGAAAGGGAGGGAGAAAGAGTGTGATTGTGGGGTTGGCTCTGTGGGAGGCAGGAGGGGGTGAAGGAAGGCAGGAAGGGGTGAGGGAAGGCATGCTGAGTCACACCGGAATCTGGTTCGGGCCTGGTGCCTACCAGGGATTGGAGTGGGACTTGGCTCTTTTTGGGGCTGTGTTGTCTGGCTGGATGCTAATAGATCCGTAGGCGCACTTGTAGCTCCTAGGCTCTTCTCCCCCTTGCTAATGCACAGAATTGTGTCCACAGCTTGTACCAGACCTGGGTGCATGCTTACTCACACAGTCCCCGGCCTCTCTTCACAGTGGCTTGTTTGTCCCTTCTGTTTTGAGGTAAGGCTACTTGACTGATGGTCTCTTTTGCTTACTAGAGAAATGGACTTCCTCCAGGTCCTGCAGACTCACTGGGCACAGATGTCCTTCTGACCTTGGGGCAAGGCCTCTTCTGTAAGTAAACTAACTTCTCCCTCACCTGCCCCAACGGGTTCTCCAGCCAGGCTCAAATCTATTCCACCTGGTGTGGCAGCCTAGTCTCCAGCTTGGTCCCTCAGGTGATCAGAAGGTGGGGAAGAAGGCCAGAAAGAATGCTGGCCTGGAATGGGCTGAACTTTGTCCCCATGCCCCTGAACACCATGCTGAAGTCCAGTATCGCAAGATACTGTTGTATTTGGGAGGAGGGTCTTCCTAGAGGTAATTGAGTTAGAATGAGGTGAGAGGATGGTTTCCCAATCTTGTCTGACTGGTGGCCCTCTATGGAGAGATTGTGACATCCAAAGATAGCCTCCAGGGACAGGTGCATAGCAGACAGGAAGGCGGCCCTCTACAAGCTGCGGAGAGAGAGGCACCCGAGGATCCCAGGGTCTGTAGCCCTTGATCTTGGATATCTAGTCTCCAGAATGGCGAGAAACTAAACTGCAGTTGATGCTGCCCAGTCTAGGCTGTTTTGTTATAGCCTCCTTGTGGACTATACCCAGTTCCTGACTGCCTTCTTCCTGTGAGTGAAGCTGACCATTCTGCTCTACCCTCTGGATTCCAGCTCTTCAACAGCTACAATGCATTGAGCACACCTTTAGTGGTTTAAAACTACTCTGCCATCTGGAGATCAGAAGTCTCCAACCAAGGTGTGGGCAGGCCTGGATCCTAATGGAGGAGACCATCTGCATTCCTTGGCTTGTGGCCCCCACCTTGGAATTTCTCCTCCCTCCACTGTGTCCTATGCTACTGACTTGGACTCTTGTCTGTCTTTTTTTTTTTTTGGTTGGTTGTGGGCCTGAACTCTGGGCCTGGGTGCTGTCCCTCAGCTCTTCAGCTCAAGGTGAGCGCTCCACCGCTTGAGCTACACTGCCACTTCTGGCTTTTTCTGCTTATGTGGTGTTGAGGAATCGAACCCAGGGCCTCATGCATGCATGGCAAGCACTCTACCACTGAGCCACCTTCCCAGCCCTCCTGTCTGTCTTTTGTGAGGATCTTTGTGGTTACACAGGGCTCACTGGGTGATTCAAGCTCATCTTCACATCTTCAGACCCTTCACTCAATCATTTTTGTTCCTTTGGCGATGTGAGGTCACATATTCCTAGGTTTGGGGGTGGTGTTATTCAGCCAGCCACACCCCTTTCCACTCACCAACCCATACTCCTTAAAGAGGCAGCCTGGGAAATCAAAAGTCAGCCAGGAGACAAGAGATAAAAGGTCTCCAGTCTTATTCCCTGCTGGCGTCAATAGTACAAGTGTCAACAAGAAGCTGTGGGGAATAGATCAGAAGAAAGTGGGGATGAAGAAAGTAGGACAGAGAGGGGTTCCAGGTAGAGCCCAGACAGGGATGGGATGACAGCATCCTCCCTTGAGGACAGGGGACTTCAGAAGTAATAAGATACTTGGGATATACCAGAAGGGAAAGGAAAAGGAGCTTGGTCATTCAGGCTGGAGGGAGATGCGTGGTCATGGCTCTTGGCCACTTGCTTGCTGTGGGAGCTTGGAGGGAATATCTGAGCTCTGAGTCTTGATTGCCTCATCTGGAAAAATGCCAGAAGATGGACAGATGCTTCTTTGCTTGGAGTCCCCATGGAAGGAACTGAAACCTAACTTGCTAGTTAAAGTCACTGAAGCCCAACTTCATAGTTTACTTTTGTAACAAGTAGTTGAGTCCCAGCCAGTCATAGCAAAGGGAGCTTCAGCCAAACATAGGGAGCAACTGGCCAGACCCTTTCCTTCCTTCCTTCCTTCCTTCCTTCCTTCCTTCCTTCCTTCCTTCCTTCCTTCCTTCCTTCCTTCCTTCGTTCCTTCCTTCCTTCCTTCCTTCCTTCTTTCCTTCCTTCCTTCCTTCCTTCCTTCCTTCCTTCCTTCCTTCCTTCCTTCCTTCCTTCCTTCCTTCCTTCCTTCCTTCCTTGGTGGTACGAAGTAAGGTTAGAACTCTGAGGCTTGTGTCTGATAGGCAAGTACTCTTACCACTTGAGCCACACCCCTAGCCCTGTTCACTTTAAGTATTTTCCAGTATGAGTCTCAGAACTTTTTGCCTGGGGCTAGCCTACAGATTAAAATCTGGGATCAACTGGGATTACAGATGTTTGCTTCTATGCACAGTTTATTCTTTGAGATAGAGTCTTGTTAACTTCCTTCCTTCTTTCCTCTCTCCCTCCCTCCCTCCCTTCTTCTTTCTTTCTTTCTTTCTTTCTTTCTTGTTCTTTCTGTCTTCCTTCCTTCCTTTCTTTGTCTGAGCTGGCCTGGATCTACTATTCCTCCTATCCTAATTTCCCACGTAGCTGGGATTTCAGGCATGAGTCATCTGGCTGGTTCTGTTCAGACCATCTTTAAAAAGGCAAATGTGGAGCTGCAGTGACTCAAGCTGTTCTGTGCCTCACTTCCACTTTCTGGCTATGCGTAGTTCCTGGCCTTACAGCCCCACAGGTCTCTTCTGGTCCTGAGCTGCCTGATTTACCCAATAAACTGCTAAATTTAATTCTTTTAATGCTTTTCTTTGAGCAGTTCTTACCATGTTGGGGTATTGGAGTGCACATTTCTTTTATCCATGGGAAGAGTGTACCAGGATGCCTAGCACATACTAAGTGCTCAGTAAATGCTGGCTGTAATAATGATAGACTCTCTGACTGTATGTTCGGAACTTGTATTTGGGAGCAACAAAGGCAGGACTGTTGGAGAGTATGTGTTGAGTGTGTTTGCATTATGAATGTGGTATGTGTGCACGTGTGTGTATTGTGAGTGTGAATGTGATGTGGTGTGTGTGGGCCTGGGTAAGGGTGGTACACTTGACAGCTATCTGGAGCTAAAGATTGTTTCTTCCAAGGTGGGGAAAAACTGGTAAGGGCTGGGCACTGATGACTTATTCCTGTAATCCTAGCTACCCAGGAGGCTGAGACCTGAGGATTGTGTTTGAAAGCCAGCTGAGGTGGGAAAGTCCATGAGACTCTTATTTCTTGTTAAGCACCAAAAAGCCAGAAGTGGAGCTCTGGCTCAAGTGGCAGAGAGCTAGCCTTAGCTAAAAAAAAAAAAAAAAATCCAAAACCTCAAAGACATTTCTCAGATCCTGAGTTCAAGCCCCAGAACCTTTGTATGTGAACGCACTCATGTGCATGTGCGCACATGTACACACACACACACACAATGAGGGATTATCTGTAATGTGGACTTTTAAAGACCTTCCCTCCCTCCTCCTTATTTCTGGGTAATCCCCTCATAGGAAATTGTACTAAATTGACTTCATCCCTTCACCCTGACACCCCCATCCACCCTCAGAGTTCAACGCCCATCATTAGTCACTTGGAATGCTCTGGAGTGGTGTACACTCCCTGGTCCCCAGGAAGTGCTTGTGCGTTATCATCATGGAGGCCATGCAGGGAACTGTGTGTGTGTTCACATATGTGTGCCTCCCCGAAAGCATGTCTGTGCAGTGCGCGTACCAGGGTGGAGGGAAGGAGCCCTGGAGGGGGAGGGGGAAGGAGCTCCCTCTTTGACCCCCTGGAGTGAGCCCAGCAGCTCAGAACCCTAGGCACCAACCTAGATTGCAGGAACCCAGGTTTCGGTTCCTGTGAGGTCAGGTTGGAATTTGCACTCACTCTTTATCATCAACCCTGCGTTGACACCTTGCCTCTGGTGATGGAATCCTAGCTCCAGGAACAGCTATTAAAATGCCTGCCTGGGAGAATTCTGCGCACGTACCAGAACACTGTGTGCTAGGAGGCCCGAGGAGCAGACACAGACAGATGAAAAGGCATATACTCGGTAGGTGATAGGAGAAGCCTTTCAGTCTCTCCCCTCATCTGAGCGGCCTGGGGTTTTCAGTCCCCAGGCTCCGTCCTTCTCTATTGCCTGCTCCAGAAAAGGCAGCAAGAATGATACGGATTCCTCTCTGGGGACCCAGAAGGGTGAGCTGGGCAGAGTGATGGCAGGGTACACTGCTACAGTGGGGGTCTCCTCCCCTCCTTCTGCCCCTCTTCAGGAGAGCAGGTCCTGGGAAAGTCTCCAGCAAGCTCATTTACCAGGATGTACCAGCCCAGGTTCCTGTTTGCCTAAACCCAGGCTGTGAGCCCTTCAAAGGAACTTGTCCGCCCCAGACAGAAAGGTGGGTTGTTTTTCCTCACACAGAAGGAGACAGAAAAGTTGGCCAGCTCCGAGCCCATTAAACTCACAAAAGGGCTCTTTGTTCTGGCCTTTAAGGAGTGAAAAAAAATAAGAAAAACAGAAGAAGTAGAAGGGTGTGTCTTTGCTTCCTAGTTCTGGGAGGGTTGGGCAAGTCACACCCGCTCTGGCTCTTCCTCCACTCCTCAATTGGCAGAATCTTTTACCAGCCACAATACCAACTTTGTATCAGGTGCTTTGATGGCTCCAGCCAGAGGGATTTCTAGAATCTTCTACCCCAGTCAGCTTTCAATGGTCAAATAATGGTATAGTACCTTTAAGTTCCACGTATAGTTTCTACAGCACTTCTGTATGGTTTATTCCATTGTGGGCCGGGTGACAAAGGTTCTTGCCAAAGGTCAGACAGCTAGTGATGTGTTCAGCTGGGCCTTGAACCAGGTCATTGGGTGCTACTCAGGTCAAACTTAGCCTGCTGTCACATACTGTCATCTCCGGCTCTGGCTGTGGGCTAATCTGCTCATTTCTAACCCCGGTGTTATGCTCCTCCCATCTGTTTGTCTTATGAAGTCATTCAGGTCATTAAGCCATTCAGGGCAGGTTTCTACGTGACTGTGCAGTTGTACAGTTGTGCAGTGTGCAGCCTGTGACAACTCCACTCCTACAGCTGATCCAATACTATAGATTCATTCCTCCAGAATGAATGAGTAGATGAGTGAATGAATGAATGAATAAGAGAATAACGTCCTTGAGGACCGGTTATGCCTCTACTTCCAAAACTGGTGGTGCTAGTGCCCATAGTCTAGACAAAGGAAACCAGCTAGGCTGAAAGAAGCCAGTAGGAGAGGCAGAAAGACACTCAAAGATGCTAGCTGCAGAAGGAGGGCCTGTGGGCTCTGAGGGGCTGGGTGGGGTGACTGTGGGTATGTAGGAACTTTGTCCCGAGGCGGGCATTGGTGGAAGGAAACTAGCCAGCCTGGCCAGGTCTAGCTAGAGTCAAGGCAACTGGAAAGAGAGGCAGACGTCAGATGTTTCTGCCTTGACTCAGCAGGTGAAAAAGTTTATAAACTTTACTCCTAGCTCCATTTCCTTATCTGTTAAAAACAGGCCTGGCAATACCCGCTTATAAGGACAGATAGAGCAAGAAAGAGCAGGGCAGTGTTAAATATCACTGGGCTATTGTGTGGTGGCAAGACTCGGGTGTGGCATGATGCCCAGGCATTCTGTGGGGAGGGCCCTGGGTGAGACGCAGGCACAGGCTCTTCTAGCACGTTCTACCAGGTACCTATGGCCATCCTGAGCGCTCTGAGGGTACCATTATTTTGAAAACTGGCTGCCCAGGTTAACTTTTGCTTTTTGAGTAAGATGATCCCAAGTTGGAACTCTCTTTTGTAAACAGTTCTGTTGAAGTACGACAGACAATGGCCCCCACTTAAAGTAAAAAAGTTAGATAACTTCCCATCTGAAAACAGGGACTGAATGTTAAGATAAGCAAAGCATTGCCCCTAGGAGCTTCCTCCTGCTGCCTTCCTCCATCAATTACCACTACCCCTACCCTACTACTGCTGATGTTAATTTAAAGAAAACTTTCACTGGGTGCTGGGTGACTCAAACTTATAACCCTAGATACTCAGGAGGCTGAGATCTGAGGATCATGGTTTAAAGCCAGTTCAGCTTTGAAACTCTTATTTCCAATTAACCACCAAAAAGCTGCAAGTGGAGGTATGGCTCAAGTGGCAGAGCACTAGCCTTGAACAAAAGAAGCTCAGAATGTCCAGGCCTTGAGTTTAAGCCCCAGGACTGACACACACACATGCACGTGTACACACACATGAAAAAGAAAAAGAAAAAAGAAACCTGTTTCCTGGAAAGAATATGGAAGCAAGAGGAACAAGAGTTCATGGCTAGTCTGGGTTACCAACTGAATAACCAGCCAATTTTAATCACTTGGAGTTAACCTGTCTAAATAAATAAATAAAAAATATAGTGATCATTAGGTGCATTGGGACCTCAGAGATTTTAAAGTATGAAAAACTACAAGGTGCATACAAGAATGGGCAGGTTTAGATCCTCTCGGCACAACTCTCTCTCTCTCTCTCTCTCTCTCTCTCTCTCTCTCTCTCTCTGTGTGTGTGTGTGTGTGTGTGTGTGTGTGTATGTATAGTATTTTACCTTCTGACTGTCAATGTGTCCTGAAGATGGCATTTGATAGAAGAGTGTAGAAGGAGGGAACAAAGAGTAGTCCTGGTGTGGCCATCTCACAAATGCAACATTTCCATAACAAAGTGGAGCCTCCTAGCTTGATGGATGTGCAATCTCCAGTTCCCTCTTCCTGAAGCTTGTCCAGCCTGCCCCATGCCTGAAACAACTGGAGTTGTGGGCTGTCCTCTAGTCTTTCAAATAGGCCCCCAGGTGGATCAGTTCACCAGCAACTTCATCGCCAGCCTTCTGCCAAGGGCTCTGGCCTCCTACCCATTGGCTAGCTCCGTCCATCTGGGGGGGTGTCCTTTGGATCTGCCCTGCTGGGTTCACCAGCCTGTGTTCCTCACTTCTGTTCAGCTTAGGATGGGACATGCGGCTTCTTCTCTGGGGACTGTCCTTTCTGTCCCTCACCAGGAGAGCAGCACTGAGCACAAGTTATACATTACAACCCACCCTGTAAAGATGAGGGCTGGTGGCCCCTTACTTAGCCGCTGCTATCCAGTGACCCCAGCTACCCCCAGTTCTGCAGAGCACTTCCCCACGTGTCTGTCCTGCTTTGTGATACACTGCTTTGGGAATGACTCACAACTCACGCTTCCTATCAACAAAAACAAACATCCAGAGAGAGGTGTGAGGGCCCCTCCTTACTGCACAATTTCTGAAATTGAACTGGGAAGGCAAATCCATTACACAAAGGGCTTGCCCGGGAAGAGGGTCTGGCACAGCCAGAATTAACAGAAGATGAGCCAAACGACTCAGGCCTGAGGGAGGGACATGGCTCATGCTCACCTCTGGAGGGACCCTGGCCTGTCCATCCCTTCTATGGCCTTAAAGCTGCTGCTTTGTAAGCAGCCTGTGGACAATCCAGGCTGGCCTAGAGGCACACTGGGCCACACTAGCTACCAAGCCTGTGACATCCCTATGTGAAATGAAAAGAATGTGGATTGTGTCACCACCATGCCTTGTTGTTTTGCTGCTAGCAAGCTTTATGGCCTTAGGTAAACTTTACCTCATTTCTTTATCTGTAAAATGTATATAATGCCTACCTGGAAGATTGTTGCAACAATTAAATTATATATATATACATTATATAGAAACATTATATATCAAATATTATATAATATACTATATATGTAACATATTTATATATGATTATATATTCTTGATTATATAATATAATTATACATTATAATATATTTTATATTATATAATTATATTACATATGTAATTGCAATATATAATCTGTATATATAATATATGCATATACTTATATGTTATATATACATATAATATACAATACATATAGTTATATTATATATACAATACATAATACATATAATATGTACTATATACAATATACAATATATATAATATATAGATGTTATGTATAGATGTATAATAATCATATATAGTATATGGTATATATGATATATGAATGCATATTCATATATTACATGAATCTGTATATGACTACATAAAACATATTATGTGAATATATCATAATTATATATAATATATAACAATGTGTAACATAAAATATAAATACATTACATATATAATATATAATGTATAATTTATAATATGTAATATATAAAATATAAAATATACATAATATAATATAATATATATAATATATAGTATAGTAATATATAATATATAATATGTAATATATAAAATATACATAATATAATATAACATATAATATATAGTATAATAATATATATAATATGTCATATGTAATATATAATATGTAATATTATATAATATGTAAGTATATTATATATTATATGATATAATGATATAGAATATAAATAATATATGTTTTATGCATATATATTTTTATATATATGTGATACACAATATGTCTATCACCTAATGTCTCATCTTGGTTCAATGTTTTCCTGTCTCCAATGAGCTTCTTGGTCTAGAAAGGATGATGAGCAGAGTTCAAACCTTCTGTGGACACAAAAGGTTCCTCTGGGACAGAGTCTGTTTAGCTGGTTGCTACAGTAATTCCACAGCTTTAGATTTCACTCAGATCTTTTATCTGATGGAATTTTGTCCCTAGGCTACAGGCCAGATGTGTACTAGCTGTGTCCCAATTCCAGGCCCCTGTTCATCCTGGCTGAGACACTTCTGCTGCTTCCTCCCCATCCAGATGGCAGTCAGCATGACCCATAAGCCACTGGAGAAATGCCCAGTGGTCTGGACACTAGCATGTTGACCAGGGAGCAGGAACCAGACCCTTTACACTTAGTGTGTGAGCTATCAGCTGGCCACATGGAAGGGAAGGCCTCATTGTCCCCTGGGCCTCAGTGTATGTGTGTGTGTGTGTGTGTGTGTGTGTGTGTGTGTGTGTGTGTGTGTATGTGAGTGAGTGTTTAACTTAATAACACATTGAAATCATGCAGCATAATCAAAGGCCTATTAGCAAAAGGAAGCCTGGAGCCAGCATCTTCTGCACACTTGTAATGTTAGCACTTGGGAAGCAGAGGATTGTGAATTTGAGACAGTCTGTGCTATATAGTGAGACCAGCAACAAACAAAAAAAATAAAAAGACTGTCTGTCCTCAAGTTTTGTTAGAGTAGCTATATCTGAATCAAACAACCAGTGACCTTTGAAGATCCACTAAAAATCATAGACTCAAAAGACAAGTTAATCCTGGCTTCACACAACGTAATTACCTGAACAAAACCTCATTCTAGCTGCACACAGTCACATGACAAGAGCCTTCTGATGTGACATTGTCACATTGATCCTCAAGGATGACTGAGAGAATGAAGTTAGGATGACTTTTATCTTTCTTTGCAAGGTTCAGCCATCCACAGGCAGAAGAACCCATGTCTCCCGGCTCCTTCTCCAGAGCTTTGTCTGGAAAAGGAGTGTGGGTTACCTTGCAGTCAAATGACTGTGGACGAGATCACTTAAGACTCTCTGGAGGCCATGTTTGTGTTGTGAATGCCCTTTCCTACCCTGTTAGAAGTTGGCATACATTTTAGGAGTATAATTTATCAAGATGTACTCAAAACCCCATAAATGACCATATCCTTTAACCAAACACAGTTACTTCTATTAGTGTGTTAAAAAAAATAATCAGAAATTGGTATCAGCTTAAAAAGTTAGCCATATGAGTTACCACCTAGTTCAGCAATTCCACTACTACGTACAGACCAAAGAAAATTAAATCATGTGTCCATATCAAAAAGATTGCATGCACATATAGCTGGACACTGGTGGCTTACACCTGTAATCTTAGCTACTCAAGAGGCTGAGATCTGAGGATGGAGGTTCAAAGCAAACACAGGCAAGAAAGTCTGCAAGACTCTATCTCCAATTAATCACCAGAAAACTGGAAATGGAGCTGTGGATCAAAGTGGTAGAGTGCTGAGTTCAAGCCCTACAATGGACAAAAAATGTACATAAATGTTTATTATAGTAGTGGTGTTTGTATTAACCTCAAAGTGAAAACAATCCTATATTCATCTCTGTTGAATGAACAGAATGTGGTATACCCATACCAAGGAATATTATTGTGTGATTAAAAAGAAATGAAGAAGCTGGGTGCTGGTGGCTCATGCCTGTAATCCTAGCTACTCCAGAGTCTGAGGTCTGAGGATCATGGTCAAAGCCAGCCTGGGCAGGAAAAGTCTGTGAGGCTGTTATCTCCAATTAACCACCAGAAAACAGGAAGTGGCGCTGTGGCTCAAGTGGTAGGGTGCTTTCTTGAGCTGAAGAGCTGAGGGACAGCACGCACGTCCAGAGTTCAAGCCCCAATACTGACAAAAAAAAAAAAAAAAGGAATGAAGATTGATAGGTGCTACCACATGGAAGACTCTTGAAAAACATGATTCTAACAATAAGAAGCCAGGCATAAAAGGTCATATATCATGTGATTCTATTTATATGAAATGTCCAGAAAATGCAAATGTATAGAAACAAAAAATAAAGTAAGGTTGCATAGAACTGGTGTCAAAAAGTGATGGAAGTGAGAAGTGGATGTCATTAATGAGTGTCATACTTGTTTTATTTTTCATACTTGTTTATTAAGAGGAGCAAAATTAATCCAAAGTAGACCATGGTCATAGTTGCGCGTGCGCATGTGCATGTGTGCACACACACACACACACACACACATCATAAATAATATAGTCCAGAGTGCTGGGATTACAGGCATACCATACCTGTTATAGTGTGGAGTTTGAAATCAGGGCCTTAATGTGTGTGCTGGACAAGTTTTAAAACATTAAGCTACATCCCCAGCTGCTTTAGTAGGTGCTTGCTATCAAAGTGAGAAAGTTTCCTTCTATTTCCTTTTTTCTAATCCTTCCTTCCTTCCTTCTTTCTTTCTTTCTTTCTTTCTTTCTTTCTTTCTTTCTTTCTTTCTTTCTTTCTTTCTTTCTTTCTTTCTTTCTTCCTTCCTTTCTTTCTTTCTTTCGTGACAATACTGGGCCTTGAACTTTGGGCCTGGTGCTCTTCTTGGTCAGCCTTTTCTGATCAAGATTGGAATTCTATTATTTGAGCCACGTCTCTATTTTTGGCTCTCTACTGCTTAAGTGGTAATGAAAGTCTCTCAGATTTGCCTGAGTGGAGTTAGGTTCAAACCTCGATGCTCATATCTCAATCTCCTGCATAGCTAGGATTACAGGCATCTGCCATCTATCAGCACTTGATTCTGATATTAAAAAAATATTGTAAATGGGCATTATGATTTTTTTCTTATGTAATATTATCATGCAAATTTTCTTCTTTAGCTTACTAATATGATGGATCATATCAACAAGTTTTGAACACTGAAACATTCTTATATTCCTGGAGTAAATAATACTTGATTGTTGTGTACACATACATATAGCTATAGTTTTATATATATATTATATAGTTACATTCTATTTGCTACTATTTTTATCTTCTTTATCTTTTTCTGGCTTCTCTATATAAAATTCTATCATTTAAGATCCCTCTCCTGCCCTACCCTGCCCTCCTCTCCCCTCTCTTCTACTCCTCTTCTCTCTCTCTCTCTCTTGCTCTTGCTCTCGCTCTCGCTCTCAAAGAGACTGACCTTGAACTTAAATACTCCTGTCTACCTCAGCTTCCCAAATGCTAAGTTTACATAAATGTACCACCAAATTTCTATTTACTTCTTTTAAATGATCTTTAAGTAGTTGCACAAAGGGGTTTCAATTCAATGTCAGTTTATAATGTGTAATGCATCTCAGTCATTGTCACCCCTTTATCATTCTCTGCCTCATCTCTCCCAACTTATCTCTCCAACCATCCTTAAGCTTCTTATGCTTCATTTCTAGAATCTTAAAAAAGAAATAGTAATGATGCCATCTCATACAATTGTATTAGGGAAGCCAAAACCAGTCCTTAGTAAAATACTTTGTGAATGCCATGCACCCGCGCGCACGTGTGTGTGTGTGTGTGTGTGTGTGTGTTATAGTGATTGTTTTATTATAGTGAGAAAGCTGTATATTTAGACAAACTCTCTTGGGTCCTGTACAAGTATTTGCTGTTGACTTTCTGTGATTCTTCACTTAGGAACAAGTGGAAAGACAATAGCATTGAGAGTCTGGAACATACTGAGACTGCAGACAGAGTTCTTTATAAATTGGTGTTTTTCAGTATTTCAGGAAGTTTGGGAGTATTGTTGGCAAGTAACAAATTTGTATGATTCAGTACAGTACCAACATTAAATATCTATCTTTTTTGTTGCTGTTGTCAGTTGTGGGGCTTGAGCTCAGGACCTGGGCGCTGTCTCAGCTTCTTTGTGCTCAAAGCTAGCGCCCTACCACTTAAGCCACAGCACTACTTGCAGTTTTTGCATGGTTAATTGGAGATAAGAATCTCTCAGGGACCTCAGCCTCACAAGTAACTAGCTAGGATTACAAGCATGAGCCACCAACACCCAGCCAAATATCTGTCTTAATGCTATCCTACTAAAAGAGTTTTTAGGCCAGGTGCCAGTGGCTCACGCCTGTAATCCTAGCTACTCAGGAGGCTGAAATCTGAGGATCATGGTTCAAAGCCAGCCGGGGCAGGAAAGTCAGTGATACTCTTATCTCCAATAAACCACTAGAAAACTCGAAGTGGAGCTATGGCTCAAGTGGTCGAGTGTGCGCCTTGACCTGAACAGTGCAGAGACAGGGCCCAGGCCCAGAGTTCAAGCCCCACAAAAAAAAAAGAGTTTTTATTGCTCTATGTGATTTCATTTTTGATTAGGCAAATATAGACATTGAGTTCAATGATTCACTTGAAAGGGAAAGAAAAGTTCCTGAGTGTCTTTTAGTAATTATACTAGAAATCTTTCCTTTTCCTTTTATGTAGGTGATGGTTTCCTCAAAGCTAGTGACTGTAATCAAATTCCCAAGAAGCTAGTTATCAGTTTTACAACCCCAATTCCCCCATAGCAGGAAGGGAGTTTCCAGATAGCTAAGTAGCTTCTTATATTACTTAAAGTCCTTTTTTTTTGTCAGCCCATAATTGCCAATGCATTGTTGAGTCTCTTTCTAGAACTGAGTACGGTCTCTCAGCCATCATGGATAGTCTGTAGTTTCCTTCTGGGTCTTCTAGTCTTCACCAGCAGCCAGCTTTCTGGTGTGAGGAAGTGCTGTTTCTTTCCTCTGTGTGATATTCTCTTCCAAATCTGCCCTCAGTGCTATGGATGTTGTCTCCCTGACCAGAAGAGGCATGGTCCAAACTTTCCTAGGCTATTCCATTGGAGTGCAGCCCAATGGATTATTAATCATGAGTCAAAGCTTTAATATGATCTTTCTCAGGACTCTCTGTTCATACAGCATGTAGCACATATTCACAAATAACTGCTCCATCCTCTGTGATATTAGGAGATGGATGCATACTTATACATTGTACTTAACTCTGTTGTTTACCCACACTGTGAACTCTGCAGTATTTTTGATGTGTTCCTTTTTATTATGGTAAATATGTAACATAAAAACAATAATTAAACCAGTTGAAAAATAAATTCAGTGGTCTTAAGTGTGTCCTCCATGTTATCCAGCCATCATCTCATCAGCTATCAATTTTCATGAGTTCTTCATTGTTCTAAACAGGAACATTCTATTCATTAAGCGATAACCTATTTCATCCATGTATCTGCCCTCTTCCATGTGGAGACCAACACTGGCACAGATTTGAGTAGAATACCACGTGAAGGTGCCCTGGGGGTTAGAACAGCCTTAGCCCTGCTCTTACTCACTTTCTTGACACTTGTTGGGAACTTAAACATTCTTGAAAAATGAGTTGACTGGAGGGAGATCTGGGTGTTCTGAGTTTACTTTAAAGCTCTTGGTCCTTGATTTAAATTATTATCAAGAAAGACCTTAGCTGAGCATGGTGGTGTGGTGTATGCCTACAATGCAGCACTTGAAAGGCTGGGACAGGAAATTCTTGAGTTCAAGGCCAGCCTGAGCTACATGGTGAAATCCTGTCTAAACAACAACAACAAAGGAAAAAAACAGAGAGAGAGAAAGGCAGGAGAAAAAGAGAAAGAGAGAGAGAGAGAGAGAGAGAGAGAGAGAGAGAGAGAGAGAGAGAGAGAGAGAGGCAAAAGAAACCCTTGATTTTCACATGGATAGATTTCTTTCTTATGGATCACCACATTCTACAATCTGCCCAAACCATTTTCATTCATTTAATACATACAGTCATGTGGATAAAAATTTAAAAGCCAAAGCTGCTGAGTAAGGTGGTACCTGCCTGCAATCCTAGCCCTCAGGAGACAGAGGAGACAGCAGGATCAAACATCAAGACCAGCTTGGGCTATATGGTGAGATGCCACCTCAAGCATCACCACCAATGATTAGAAAGTACCACAAGCAAAAGCAATAGAATCCCTGAAAATGCTCAGAACCTAGAGTTTGTGTACCATGTTGTTGTGCCTCTTTTTTTTTTTAAATCATGATTTTCATAATGATAATAAGATCAAGGAAAATTTTCTGTTTGAATGTTCTCAAAGGTAGGTCAGAAAAGTCTTACTTTGCTAGAGGGATGGTGGGGGGTGCAGGATTCAGATCTCTTTGATATAAAACATATTGTAGGGCAGTAAGAGAAGGCCTCTGAATATCAAATGAACAAAGCAGGTCTACCTTGTATGTCCTCATCTGTCAGTGATTGTTCTACAACTTGGAAGCCCAAGGGAGGCTTATGGGAAGCTTATTGTGAGGTTGCCTGAAGCTGAAGTCATTCAAGCAGTTGTTGGCAGATGTTAGCTATTTGTGGGATATTAACCACAATTCTCTCTTCTTCACCACATAGATCTTCTCATAGGCTGCCAGAAGGTTTCTTTAATATGGCGACTGGATCTCCCTAGAGCAAGTGATGAGCAGTAAAGGGAGAGATCTCCAGATGGGAGCCATAGTCTTCTAGGATCTAATCTCAGAAGTTACCTAGTTACCTAGAAGTACTTCTGCTATGTTCTGTCAGGCACAGAGACCAACTGTGATCCATGGAGAAAGGGATTACAAACCGGTATGACTAACAGGAGGCAGAAGTCACTGTCTGTCATAGACTTTAGCTATTTCTGCTCCATTGAATTCTGGGGACCCTCACATGACTACATCCAGTGGCTAATTCTCAGTCCTCATTTTAAAGGACCCACTATGGATCCCTTCTGAAAACCTCTTTTCTTGGGTGCTGTGGTATGACTGTTCCTCTCTAAAACTCAAGTTGATTTTTTTTTTTTTTTGTCAGTCATGGGGCCTGAACTTTGGGCCTGGGCACTGTCCTTCAGCTCTTCAGCTCAAGGCTAGTGCTCTACCACTTGAACGCCAGCGCTACTTCAGGCTTTTTCTGCTTCTGTGGTGCTGAGGAATTGAACCCAGGGCCTCATGCATGCAAGGCAAACATTCTACCACTGAGCTACCTTCCCAGGCTCAAGTTGAAATTTAATTGCCACTGTGGCAAATTGAGAATGGCCCTTTAAGATATGGTTAGCTCAAAGAGCCTCCATCCTCCAGAGTGGATTAAGGTTGTTATCAAGAAATGGGTTGGTTATCAAGGGAGTGGTAAACTCCTGATAAAACAGTCATAAAAAGGATGATTTCCACTATTTATCTCATATACACCTGCCGTGTTATGACACACCACAGAAGCCCTCACAGGTACCAGCGCAATGTACCAAGACTTCCCAGACTCTGGAACCAGGCACCAAAGACGTCTTATTTACAAATTATTAATAATTAAATTATTTTAAATTAAAATTAAGATGATATAATTACAATATATAGTAATAGAAGATATTATTATTACACTAGAGATAATTATATATAATACATAATATATATCAAATATAATAATATATTATGTGGACTATAAGTAATATATAAATATAATATAATTTAAATAATTTAAAATTAGTTAAATTTACAATTAATTACAAATTACAAAGTTTCTATTATTTACAAATGTCAATATTCTGGTATTAGCAGGTTATAGACCAGCGTACATGTTTTTCAATACTTTTTGGCTTAACTCCAACCAACTGAGGAGTATAACTGACTTCTTGTGCTATTGACTTCACTCCTTTTCAAGCTCCATGTCAGCAGGGAGTTTGGAGTGGTTTGCTATTGCACCCAGGAGGTCCTTCCTATATTTCTCAGAGGACAGCAAAGCTGTTGTTGTTGTTTTTTTTTTTAACACACTATTAAAGCAAGACTTCAGTAGTTAATGGTGGTCTTGAACTATGGGGTATCTGGTAGTCAGAGACACCATAGCAGTTACAACAAGCATTTGAGCCTCCTAGTGCACAGGGCTGACTACAACCAACATTTCTTCCAAGAAATTTCTTCTAAAACTTCTCTGAACCCACACTAAAACTTGAGAGAGGAATCCCCTGGATGATGTGAATTTTAGTTATGATTTCAGTCCTATAACTCTCTGTGGAAAATAAAATCATTCTCAGTTGAGTCGTCATCCGAAACAGTGTGGCCTCTGGGACCTTCGTTCAGGTCCAAACTGTGTACTTGATGTCTTCTCCAGCAAGACTTGGGGTGTTTCCAGCCTCACCAGACCTGGGCTGCCCTGACCTAACTCAGAAACCAGGGGAAACCCATGACACAAGAGCTACATCAGCTTCCCTTCTTCTTAGGCACAGATGTAGGGTGAAATCTGATTGGTCCATTCCGTTTTGAGTTGATGGATCTTTGCTTTGGGATGAAATGTTGATGTTCCTCCAAATTCACATACTTTCATTTTCTGCCCACAGGATGACTATGTGGAACCTTTCTAGGGTGTAATGATGGTAAAATAATGAAGACAATAATAATGGGGCCTTAATCGAATGCATTAATGTCCTCATAAGTACAGACAAAAGAGACCTAATTCTGTCTCTGCCTTGTGAAGAAAAGTCCTAAGACAGCAGCCACCAGCCTAGGAGGAGTTCTTACGAGTAACAAAATCCTGCTAATAACTTGGTTTTGAACATTTCTAACCTCCCAAACAGAGAGAAAATATGTCTGTTGTGAAGCCATGTTAAGCTATATCCCAGTCTACAGTGCTTAGTATAGCAGCCTGAGAGAGTGAGGCAGGTCCTGCTGTCCCTGACAGACCATCTCCACTGTGTGTATGTGGACATGCTTCCTGGTCTACCATCTGCCATCTACACTTGGGTCAGATGGTTTCCTCCTTCTCCTTGGATTCTTTGTTTCTGGGTCTTCCCTTTCGTTTTCCCTCCAAAGCCAGCCTAATCCTTCCTGAAGCAGGCTTGGATGATCCTGAGCTCGTCCTTCTGAGACCTGACACATTTATAGTCAACATAGTCTATTTTATTATTTACATGTTCTCTGCTTGCTTAGCCAGTGATGGTTTTATGTCCATAGACCCCAGAGAAAGAGGTTTTTTTTTTTTTTCTCTTTAAAGTTCATCAAAGATGTTTGGTAGAATTTGTTAATGGAGTGATTAAAATCAGGAGAGGCACACATTTTCTGAAGGAAGTCAGGAAAAAGGAGAGAGAATTAAAGAATAATCCTAGTTCAGTGGGATCCCTAGACTGTTGTCTTGAGTCTGAGACACAGATATACCCAGGCACCTTGCCCTTGGCAGCACTCGCTGCCTGAGCACAGACGTGGAAGCCCTGGGCTGAGCTCTCCCTGTCCTGCGTCCTCTGTTTTGCAGCCTGAAGGGAAATGGGTATTGGAAAGCCACAGGAAGGAAAAGAGTATATAATGAGGCTGTGTTTCAAGATCAAATGAATTCTTAAAACAGCTAATGAGTAAATGGGGGAAAATGTTAGGATGGAATGGAGGTTGGATTGCATTTGGAAAGAAGTAGAAGGACTGGAGAGAAGTGCAAGAAGAAAGGCACAAAGTCAGTGGTTAGGGAGCATTTAGAACAAAAAAAATGAAGAGAGAGAGAGAGACAGAAATGGGCAATGACTCCTACAGAGAGATGAGAGTACAAGGAAGACAGAAGGAAGAGGAGAGGGAAGAAGAAAGAAGGAGGAGATGGGAAAAGAGTCAGATACAATAGGCTTATAAAAAGTGAAAAGAGAAAGAAAACTACTAGAAGACTTGGAAAATTGAAGACAGTGAGAAATAGAAAGAGAAAAGAGAAACTGGGGCACCGGTGGTTCACACGTAATCTTAACTACTCAGAGGATGGAAGTCCAAAGTCAACCCAGGCAGACAAATCCAAGGGATTCTTATTCCATATAACTTGCAAAAGGTCAGACTGGAGGGGTAGCTCAAGTGGTAGGTAGGTTTGAATAAAAAAGCCAAGCAAAAGCAGAAGACTGAGTTCAAAGCCAAGTACTGGCACCAAAAAAGAAAAAAGAGAAAAAGAAGGAAGGTGGAGAGAGAAAAGGAGAGAGAGAAAGGGGGAAAGAAAGAAAAAAAGAAGGGAGAAAAATAGAAAATACCATGAAAAATCTGGAAAAGGAAAAAAAAATCAAATAGAGAAAATGGAAGAGGCCCATGGGAGAAAAGGTCAGATCTATAAATAGAAGAAAGAACTTGGCATCACAGCATCTTTTACTAGGGTTTATGGAGCCTGATTTAAGTCAATGTTTATGACTCTTGGAAATAAACCTCAGACAACCAGCCAGGGCCTGGAATGTAGGCAACTGAGACTTTTCTTTGTTCTCCACTGGGGGTGTGTGTGTGTGGGAAATATACATCAAGGCTGTTGAAAAAGCTGGGAATTGTTGGAAAATCAAAGCATCCAGCCCTTCACACAGAGATACATTGATCATAAAAATTTAGTTCAAGAGCTAGGCATGGTTGTGTTCATCTGTAATTCCAGTACTCAGGAAGCTGAAATAGGAGGATCACAAGTTGGAGGCCATTGGCATGATATAATGAGCCCAAGGCCAGCATAAGAAGCTTAAGCTTCCGTTTCAGAGCCTTCTTTAAGTACCTCTACGAAGGGTCTATAATGAGTCTATGCTTTTGTTTTGATTTGTCAAATGAATCAAAAATTTTAAGTGCTATCAATAAGGACCGTGGTCTCTTTTCCCTGTAACTTAGGTGGTTTACAGTCATTTCATGCACAGTTATATTATCTCCAATTGTCTTGGTCTGGCCATGGCTTCTGGATGCTTCTACTGCACTCTAGCATCATGGCACAAGCGTTCAGATCTTGAGGTCTCATGAACACACAAACATATCTCATGGTTCTGACTCCAGAAGGGGAAGAGAGAAAAGTCTTGAAATGGATCAAGCCAGAAGCAGATCAGTGGGAATTTTAATAAATCATCAGATGGGAAGCAGTCATGGGAAGATTTTGCTGCTATGGAGGTCCAGTTGTAAGTGGACTCATCCCCTCTAACGGGCTCAAACAGGTACTAATGTACCATGCATCCTTTTAATCCTCTCTGGGATTACATGACCAGTATTGGAGATGTTTTGACTCAGAGCTGTGTGTGGCATATGTTTGTCTGTGCGTATCTCTACTAGACATTAGAACATCAACTACCTAGAGGCTGTCTCTCCTTTGGCAACAGTGCCTCAGTATATACAGAAGTTCAACAAATAAATGAATGAAATACACATCTGATTGTTTATTCTCCCAAAAGAAAAGCTTAAGAAGTCATAATAGATGAGGGAAATGTCCCCTCTCCCTGCCCATCTATCACTCTCACTTTCAATGAGAGTTGAAAAGACCAGATTTCAGAATCCATTCTATTTGTCTTGCAAAAGTCCCAATGTTCTAGGTTAAAACAACTTCTTCTTTCTTTCTTTTTCTTGTGCTGTTCTTTGGAGTTTTCTGACGTCCCCAAAGCTCTTTTAAACAGAAGTCTTGTTGTTACAAAAATCTCTGTGAATGTTTTTGTTCTCATTTCAGTGGAAACCTCTATTTGCGACAGAGTTGAGGTTTCCTCACAGGTTTTGGGTTACAAGTACAGTCTGACTCGATCTCCTGAGTCTCCTTGGGGAACACTGTTATATTTTGTTAAGATGTGACTCTGCAGAAGAGGGACTTCTATAAAGCCACCAAGACTCCAGACTCAAGAACTAAAAATTGCCTTTTAAAATTAGGTAGGGGACTTTGATCCAGGATTTTTTCTTCTTTTTTTAATTTGCATAGCCTTAGTTCTTGGAAATGCAACTGGTAGATCTTGGGACCTTCTAAAAAGGCTTTCATGAGTAATTTCAGACATTTACTTACTCACTGTACCCTTCATAGAAAGAAGTTCCCCTGCAGAGTGCCGTGATAGGAGCTCAAGGAGCACAATGAAGCTTTTTATTTCCATCTAGGCAAAGTTCCCTTGCAGGTTAATTTTTTTTTCTGGTTTGGGTTCTCTTGGAGCTATTTCCAAATGTGTGCTATTGTGAAATTTTTCATGTCGAATCAACAGTTTCTCTGCTGATGTCTCTGCTCAAGACTTTTTTTTTTTGGTTTATTTAAGACCATTTAGTGCTTACTGGGAAAGAGGAACAGCTCTTCATCTTTCACCTAATCTTGCTCTGTGAGTTGAAAGGTCTCGATCTAATTACCATGAAGCGATTACTAAGCAATGATCCTTTAACTTGAGCTTTGGTCTGAATCCTCCTCCTGTCTGAGGTTGTGATGATAAGGGAGTGTTCTAGGGGAGACAGTTCACCATCTCTAATCAGGCTGATTTCGCAGTGTGGGTCAATACACTCTTTCTTCTCGGCCCCCCCACCCCTGCCCCAACTAGATCTGTAGTTTGGGGTGGAATAGCTCAGGGCCTTTGGACAGGGAGAAACTGAGTACCAGGAATGAGCTGAGCTCAGCTTGGCTGACCAGTCTTTTTTTTTTTTTTTTTTTTTTTTTATATTTATTTATGTTATTCTTTATTTTCTTAAATTTTACTTACACTTTAATATCCAGTAATGATAAGAGATGATTACTGTTTCACAAGTTTTTTTGTCAGTTGAATATATGGATGAGAGGTGCATACAAGGAGTTTGGACTGAAAATAGATATTTGCAAGGTCTTCACATAAGAATTGATAGTTGAAGGAGCTGTGATCATGTATGAAATAAACTAAAGAAACCAGCAAGGAAAGATAAGGTATGATTCTGGAAAGCAAACAATTTTGGAAGAAAAAAAAAAAGGAAAATATGTAGCTTTTGGTAAGAACATGGTAACCCACCTACACATTTAATTCCTTATTTATAGTGGAAGGCATTTCAGTTAACCTTATTTTACAAAGTTAAACATGATTGATATTTAATACTAACTGGTTAGTATGTCTGTCTCAGGTAAGTAATTATTCTATTGGCTGACCAGTCTTGCTGGCAAATATGGCTTGGCGTCTGGATTCTTCTAAGTCCACAGTTGCTACTCTAATGCCATCAGAATAGTTATGACGCCCCAGAGAAGATGGCCAGACAACATCTTGTAAAATGGGTTAAGTAGCAACCAACTTGGGTTGAGGATTAAATGAGCAAATATAAATCCTGGTGTGGAGTTTTTTTTTTTTTTTTTCCGTCAGCAAGCCTTCAATGAGGACTCCAGTTTTATTTTATTTTATTTTTTATTTTTTGCCAGTTGTGGGGCCTGAACTCTGGGCCTGGGCGCTGTCCCTCAGCTTTTCAGCTCAAGGCTAGTGTTCTACCACTTGAGCCACAGCGCCAATTCTGGCTTTTTCTGCTTATGTGGTGCTGAGGAATCCAATCCATGGCCTCATGCATGCAAGGCAAGCACTCTACCACTGAGCCACCTTCCCAGCCCGAGGACTTCAATTTTATTGTGAGAGACTCCAGACGACAGTCTCATGGCCCAAAGGTTACACACAGAATCATCTTTGGTATTCCAGGTGGGCTGGAAGGGTGGTGTATGGTTAACCACCCAGGGTATCTGCACGTGAGCCACCCCAAAGTGTGCAGAGCAGTCCCTGGGGCCATGCAAGACAACTGGGACCCTCCCAGTGCTTAGCTTTTCCTGTGCTCAGTGCCTTTCTCCTCCTGGGTAGTTCTGAGTGCTCTAGGTAGAAGGGAAAGACCTGGAGAAGGTGTGAGGGGACACCAATTGTTTTGTCCCCATAAGTACTTTCTTCCCCACGGTTCCTGGGTTTCTTTCAAGTTTTTCTTTCTCTACACACTGAGGAAGATGCTCTATCCCACCCAGGAACCAGATGTATCTGGTGGGAGGGGCTCCAGGGACCCTTTTTCCAGGGATTCCTGGTTACCTTGACCTCCCTTGCCAAGTCCAGATTCCTACCTAAGAGCCTGTTGCTATAGCAACAACCACCAGAAAAGCAGAATGATGGAGAGATTGACATGTGTGCTTTGCCCCAGACGTACTTTTTGGTTTTATCTTGTTTTATTTTGATATTTTTTGGGGGTGGGGGAAGAAGTGGAGTAACACACAGAAAACCCCCATTGCTTCATTCTACATGGAACACTTTCACCCCATGTGTAAGTTTCCCTGTTACATTTCTCCAGCCGGAACCATGGGCCATTTTTTTAATGGACTTGTTCCGGGAGGCGATGAACAGGCCCCTGGCATCTGTAAGGATAAACAGGAGTTGGTGGGGCTGGGCTGTGCTTGATTTAAAATTGGAAACCTAGAGTCAGAGGCATGCTTTATATAGTCTGGGAGTGCGGGAGCCATGGGTCCTGATTTATGAGAGCGCTCAGTGAAAGCACATGAGAGCTGAAGTAATATTTATAAATTCCTTCTTCCAAGGATAGATGGAATGTTCTTCAGAGCTGTAGGCAGATAACACCTTTTTGGGGCTGCAGGGAGGTTGTTTAAATGCAATTATTCAGTGACCAAAAAGAAAGGGAAATATTAGCATTACCTCCCTTCCCCCGACCTGTCTCTGTCACAAAACACAGCGCTGCTTAGTCTCTTGCAATCTGCACTTGGATGACTGTTTGGTAGTTTCTCTCTGCTGTTCTAGCCCTCTCTGGCTCCCTAGAGAAAAACCCACTCCAAGCCAGGTACCCATGGCCCATGTCTGTAATCTTTAGCTACTCAGAGACTGAGATCTGAGGATCTTGAATCAACGCTAAGCCCAGGCAGGAAAGTCCATGAGATACTGATCTCCAATTAACCCTCAAAAAGCCAGAAGTGGACCTATGGCTCAAGGGGTAGAGTGCTGGCCTTGAGCAAAAAGAAAAAAAAAAAAGATGCTGAGGAACAGTGAGCATTCAGGCCCTGAGTTCAAGCTCAAGCACCTGCACAATAACAAATCAAAACCAAGAAAACCCTCTCAATTATGGTGATCACATGTTACAAGTAAAAATACCTGTTCTTGGTGTTTTGGGGACAAGACAGGTTCTTTTGCAGTGTCGCCAGGGTGGGAAGAGGGATGGAAAAATAAGGTTGGGGGAAGAAGGGGAAGATAAGACAGGTAGCATTAGATCCTGAGACTTCTTGTACTGAGACACACTGCCTTAAGTAAACTGAGTCAGAGGAATCAATGCCTATGGGTTTGCCACGGGCCCGTGCAGCTTCCCTCCTCTGACCTTCCAGAACAATCCAACTTCATAGTGGGGGATGGAATCATAAAGCAGCAGTACCACTATGTGTCTTTGGAGCCTGGCATCTCTTGTCCCAAACCTACAAGGCTTGAGAAAGGGCCAAATCATGTGCCCAAAGAAGGAGGTATTCACCTCAGCTAAATGGCCCCTGAGAAAGGCTAGTGGAAGACATAAAAAAAAAAATAATAATCCATGTTTAAGAAAGTAAATGCCAAGGGGAGGGACAAGAGGCCTGCTTTGGCCCTTGCGTTTCAGAGTTCCAGGACAGGAAGAAGCAGGCCCTGTTTATTATGGCTTTGCTTCTAAGGAATCTGCCCGCAGGGAGGCTCAGGCCTGTTGGCTCTCAGTAAGAGTCTTTCCGTGTCACCTGCTTGCTAGCTAGCTCCTGCTCAGGCGGGCAGAAGAGTTCTGCATGAAAGGCTCTAAGACTGGAAAAACACAGGTGTGGTTGGTTTCAGGGTGGCATGTGGGACCAGTAAAAGAAGGTCCACTTCAGCAGAATTGCTGGAATATGAGGAGGGAAGCACAAGGAGACATCTCCGTCCCCTCCTAGCCAAACACTGGCAATATGAACAACTCTGAGCTTTTACAAGGGCTTCCTTCACCCTGCAACTTCAAAGGCTGGGATTCAGTAACTACCCTCCCTCCAGATCCTGTACAGTGAATAGAAAACCAGTGGGGGACCTCTGCTCCTCTCACTCCTGCAGGATTTAGACACTGCCCTGAGAAAGGTGCTGAGGCTCCATGCTTTTTGTCTAGGTGGCTCTGTGATTCAGCTCCAAACTCTGGCTTGGCTCTTCTGCTCCTCCCCAGCTCCAGGGAGCACTCTCCAGGGACCTCTGGATGCTTCATCTTAGTGCTTACACGGTTCCTTCCCAAATCCCCTCTGGCAGGTGTTCAACTCCCTCCTGACTCTGAGGAGGGTTAGCTCAGTGAGCCATGCCTGAAAGACCTTCCTGTTCCCTTGGCAGGAAGATTTCAAATCATACCTTCACTGGGACCAGTTCTCACCTGAGATCCTCCTCAGAAACTTACCCCCAAGCTGGCACGAAGAGCCACCTCCTGCTTCTTACTCTCCTACCCGAGCTCTTTAAGGGGTGGACATACATAGCCAGCCCTCAGTGAGGGTTAGTGCTGGAAGGAATCCTTAGTAACAACAATGCTTGTCCTTTAAAAAAATCATTTCTCATCCTTGCCAATGCTAGAAGAAGGAAATATTATAATCACCTGTGGAGGCAAGTGGACAGGAACAGCTAGGTAGCAGATTTGGATTCAGATCTCAGCTCTGACATTTGCTCCTCAGTTGTGGGACACTGATTTCTTAAGTCCCTGAGTCTCAGCTTTGTCACTTGTAACATGGTGTGTAATGTGTAGTAGTTGGGTTTCACTACAGCACTTCAGACTTGCCTATGTAGTATTTGGCTTAGAGGAACCCTTTCTATTGCTCCTTGTGATAGCCTAATGCTCCCCACAGACAGAGCAAATACAGGAGGAACAAAACAGTCATAAGAGCTCTTTCTCTGCTGTAACTGGCTCAAGTCTTTTAGGAGTTCTGCATGGATTTCTAACTGCTTTGCTACCAACTCAACCATTATATTGAAGTATACATAGTTAAATAAAGTAAATATCTTGCTGCACCTATTAAAGTAGGAATGTATTGCATTTCCAAAAAGCATGTGCACACACACACACACACACACACACACATTCACACACAAAGTGGTGGTGGCTTCTGCTTTGTTTAAACCCTGGACTTAACTAAGATCGTTTCAGTTGAAAGCAGACAAAAGGAAGCCAAATAGACATTTGAGCATCTTATTTATTTCCTTCCCTCCCCCTTTCATTCACATTTCCCTCCTTCTAGATGGATATAAACAGGCCACAACAGACCCTAGGTTACTCCCAGCTCCAAAAGATGAGTCCCACACAGAGAAGAGCAAGTCAGTACTATGTGAAAGGGAAGCCACCACAGTTGTCCGCTGCCAAATCCCACTCCAAGGCCAAGATGTCTTTCCAATCTAACAGCCACTAAAGTGAGTCCCTAATGCTCCAGAATTTCCAGTGTGGACTTCAAGCTCTGACCATCCTGGTCCCACTCTTGGGACCAGAAATCCTGCCTGGGATCATCACAGGACCATTCACAGGTGGCAGCCTCGGCAAAACTTCTGGAGTTCCTCAGGCTCTCTGTCCAGGCAGAAGTAAGCCACCCTTCTGCTGCTGCACACGTTTACATAGTTTGCTCAGTCTGAGCAGCTGAGATTTGCTCACTCAGTGTCACGCTGGTGGGTTGTTGGCCGAAAAGGAGAGGCAGAAGAATAAAATTGTAGGAAAGGTGATCCAGTCCACTTGGTCTGAGAAGCAACAGTGCCCCCGAGGAAGGTGAGGGATGGAGAGAGAGAAACGAGGTCTGTGGGCCAGGCCAGCAGTCCCAGGAGACTCCCTGGGCCCCTTCAGCCACCTCACTTGGACACCAGCATCCGCACAAACTCCTCGTAGTTCACTTGCCCATCTCCATCGGCATCTGCAGCTCGAATCATCTCCTCCACCTCCTCGTCGCTCAGCTTCTCCCCCAGCCTGGTCATCACATGCCTCAGCTCTGCAGCACTGACATAGCCATTGCCATCCTTGTCGAACACACGGAAGGCCTCCCGGATCTCCTCCTCGCTGTCTGTGTCCTTCATCTTCCTGGCCATCATGCTCAAGAACTCGGGGAAGTCCACTGTGCCGTTCCCATCACGATCGATCTCCTTCACCATGCCCTGCAGCTCAGCCTCGGTGGGGTTCTGGCCCAAGGACCTCATGACGGTGCCCAGCTCCTTGGTGGTGATGCAGCCGTCTCCGTCCTTGTCAAAGAGGGAGAAGGCTTCCTTGAACTCGGCGATCTGCTCCTCACTCAGCTGGCTGGCCATGCTGGCAGGCGGGTGCAGAGGCAGATGTGGCTCCGGGGCCGGTCTGTGGGCTCTTGCAGCAGCAGGCTGGGCTCCTGTTCCCAGCTCTGGAAAAGACAGGTGGAGATCCGGAGGGGCGGCTGTCTGTCTGGCTTTCTAGCCCTGGCTTGAATTGCTGGAGTTTAAGAAGAAGTAGGGTCCTCCCCCCACCCCATCGTTGGCCTGGAGGGATTGGGCTGCCATTCACAGCAGACACCCCCGCCCTGTGGTTGCCTGAAGGCCAGGTCCTGTTTAGACAAGAGTCCAGGAGCAGCAAACCAGGCTGGCCTTGCTAATTGGGCCGATGCCAGCCCCGGTGTGTGAAAGACAGGCAGCTTTCCACCCCAACACCAGCAGGGCTAGAGGGGAACCATGGGTAATGATACCCTTTCCTCTAGACACTCGGACACCCTTCCCAGAGGTGAACTCATTTTTTCCTTCTGTTTCCGCTGCCTTCCACCTGACATGCAGCCTCCTACCCTTCACTCCTTAAGGATTAAAAAAAAAGAATCAAAATAAAAAATAGAAGTTGTCTGTATTGGAAGGAACTTCCTTTCATTGTTTATTGGTTTTCACAGCCTTTGGGGGAGTTGTTGTGGTGGTTGTGTGTGTGTAAACTCAGAAAGTGTTCAGACAAGGATGAAAAGGATGAAGGCCTTTCTCTTCAGACAAAAGAAGAGCTTTCTTGTCTTCAGAATAGACATGAATGGAAAGGGATTCATCTAACACTCACTCGATACTCTCTCACACACTCACCGATGCACAGGTATTTGCTGGGTACCCGTGGTGCCCATGCTCTTCGAAAGCTGGGAACGCAGAGTGAAGATGGCTGGCTGCCTTGAGACCTCATGAACTTCTTGTTCCTTGTGTGAGGCCGCAAATTAGCAGGTAAATTAGCAGAGATATCAAAGCGAGGTCATTAGACTTTTGGTAAATGCTGTGAAGGAAACGGAAGGTGATGGTGGAGAGGGGACACAGGGAGGTCACCTCCCTTACTGTGGTCAACGACAACCCCTTTGAAGAAAGATACTTGGGACACGGGCTTGGTAGTGTCTACCCCTCATCTTAGCACTTGGGAGGCAAAGGCAGGAAGATTGTGAATTTGATGCCGTCCTGGACTACATCGCAAGACCCTGTCTCACAGGAAGAAGAAGGAAGAGGCAGAGGAAGAAGAGGAAGGAGGAGAAGGAGGAAGAGGAAGAGGAAGCTCCTTGGGGGTGATCCTGGAGGAAGGGAGGAAATGGCAGGGCTGAGAAACAGAGTGGTAACTAGCATGACTTCTGTGTAAAGAAAGGAGAGAACACACCAGAGAGGAAGGGCAGATACAGGAGAACTTGTAGGACGTAAAGAGAAGGAATTCCCACTTTTTTTTTTCATTGAATGATAGGTGCATCTCTGAGTCCTGGCTGGCTGGATTAGAATGAGAACATCTGGAATCTCCAAAAGAAAGCAGGGTCAAGAGTGACCCTTAGCTGTTACCCAGACACAAAGACTCAGCTCCTTTGGAAAATAACCTCTTAGAAGCAGAGGAGATAGCTTTTTGTATGGGAATCTAGAAAAATCCAAACTGGGGAAGGAAATATGAAGCTTACCAATATTTCTTCTGTGACTGGATGGACAGGAATGGGGTGGGGGGTCAGAGATGTGTATGGGAAAGAAGTTGGATTTATAAAGACTTAGATCTATGGAGTAGAGGAAATGGTGGGATAATATCTTTGGTATTATTTTTTCCTCTCTGATTTTTTTTAAGGAGATGGTGCTAAGGATTGAACTCAGGACCCCATGCTTATTAAGCAAATGCTCTACCACTTGAGCCATGCATACCTCCAGTCCCAGGGATGAGCAGCCTTAAGAATCCAGGAGTGGAATGGAAGGAGGAAGACAATGAGTAGTTATCTCAGAAGCTATGATGGGGACAGAGGCCACAATGACCAGACTGTATCGGTTCTTTCCCTGCTCCAAATATTCTGGTGGGGTAGGGAGGGATGCTGGCCAGGAATCCTTGAAATTTAGGGTTTTTTTTTCTTTGGTGTTAACAAGAACATTTTTAATTCAGTGGATTTAGAGATGATAATGAGAAGCTATTTTCACTTGTGACTTTCACACTGTAACTTGAGCTTACAGGTCTGCTCTTGATAGAGCTCTGGAAAGATGTGGATGATTATCAAACTTGTAATAGTGAATACTTTGTTGCTGGGTTTGTTATTGCTTCTAATTTTCTCATAAACAGAGTATCTTTTCACACTTAATTTTAAAAAATCAATCACGTATTATTTCTGTTACTAAGAGAAATGAACAAAATTTGGAAAGCCAACCCTGACAAAATGGATACTTTAATAAACTCTTAATATTCAACTCTTTCTTCAGAGAACTTGATTAATAAGGCCAACTTTTTCATCTCTCATGGATATGAGACCATGGTGAACACAATGATTATTACGTAGGGAAAAGCAGAGAAATGATTATCCCCCACCCCCAACGGAATATCAGAGCAATAATCCACTAGAAGAGACTGCTAAGTATTTCCTCTTTCTCAGGTTCTCTGGCTGGCTGCTGCCCTGAACTATCAGGGCAGTAGCAGGGTGCAAGGAAACCTGGCTGCACATGGCCAAGTGGTAAGTATGGAAAACCAGGGGCTCACATCACAGAAAACAGTCCAGGGTCAATGAGGACTGAAGGCTGGACAGGACTGTCCATTGCTCTTGCCCACTTCACCAATGACTTCAGGCCACTACAGCTTTCTAGGGCATGGCTCTGTGGCTCAAACATCCAGCCTCTGCCCAATTATGGCTTACACAAAGGCACAAGAGAGTTGGGTGCTGGTGTTTCATGCCTGTCATCCTCACTTCTCAGGAGGCAAAGATCCTGAGGATCTCAGTTCAAAGCTAGCAGGAAATTCTGCGAGGCTTTTGTCTCCAATTAGCTGGCAGAAAGCCAGAAGTAGAACTGTGGCTCAAGTACAAGTGCTAGTAGCCTTGAGCAAAAAAGCTAAGGCACAGTGCCCAGATCCTGAGTTCAAGCCCCAATACTGGCACAAAAAATAAAATGACAATAAAAAGAGGCAGGATGAAAGAAAGTCAGTAAGGATTGAAAACAATTACTTAATATGGATGACTCACAAGGACTGTCTTGTGACAGCCACATTGTTGCAATTCTCCAGTTGGGAAAGTGTGGCAGAGGGTATGAGGAATGCTTATTTCACAGCTTCTTTCCCTGTGGCTTCTCAGCCAAAATACCAACTCCTGTCCCTACATTTTATATGTGTATATACACATATACATATATGCAGGCATGCACATACCTGTACACACATCCACGTATTATATACAATATGCATATATGTATATATATTTTCTATTTAGATATAAAAACATTATCGAAGACTTCAAAGAGCTGTGTCAGTATGGGATAGACATATCAATATGACTATATTTGAAACGAAATCTGAGAAATGTTTAAACATTAAAAAAGTATATATATAGGGGCTGGGAAGGTGGCGCAGTGGTAGAGTGCTTGCCTTGTACGCATGAGGCCCTGAGTTCGATTCCTTAGCACCACATAAGCAGAAAAAGCTGGAAGTAGCATTGTGGCTCAAGTGGTAGAACGCTTGTCTTGAGCTGAACTGCGAGGGACAGTGCCCAAGCCCAGAGTTCAGGCCCCACGACCAGCAAATAAAATAAAATAAATAAATGTGTGTGTGTGTGTGTGTGTGTGTGTGTGTGTGTGTGTGTGTGTAACTTCAAAAAACAAAAACTCATTACTTATTCACATTAATAACATTTTTGTGAAAAAATTACATTTTTAAATCTAAGAAAAAGCAGGGAGAAGAGGAGCCTTCTAAAAAAGTAGTTTTGCAGATTTTTTAATGTCTGCATTGATGGAAACAGGTTTGTATCCAGGCTCAGTCTGTGGCCAAAGGCTGTTTTTAATCCTATGATCACCCAGCTTCACACAGATACACAGTTGGGAAAAAGAAGGAGCCTTTACATGCTCAGAAAATAAGGGCTATTCTTTTCTATTCCATTCTTTCCTGACGCTACATCAAATTTGTCCGATTAGTCATTTTGTAAGTTAGTTACAGTGTGGAACCTGAGACCGTATTGATGAGATTTCCATATGGATCTCCAAATTCACACCAAAATCCATTGGTCTCTGTGTCATTCTCCAATGGCTCTTTTTATCCATGTGTGGTTTTTGTAATGCCATGAACTAGTCACTTGGAAAATTCTGGCTTATTAGTTCTAAGGATCTTCCAAATGTTGAACATACTTACCATTTAAAAAACCTAGATTCATTAATATCATCACTGGAAAACACGTTATAGTTGGGTAAATGGATCCTTGTTCCTAGTTCAATTTTGACAGGTTCTGGAAACTTTACGAGATAGGATCTAGCTTGTCTCTGGAGTGTCTTGTCCCTGACTCAACACACTCACTCTATCTCCCTCTCTCCTGCCTATCTTCCAGTAAGTGAGCAGTTCTCCATCACACATTCTCACTGCCAGGACATTCTGCCCAAGTGCACAGGGCCAAGAAGCCACAGGCTGAATTTTCTGAAACCTGAGTCAGATTAATTCTTCCTCCTGAAAGTTGTTTCTTTCAGGTATTTGTTTATAGGTACACAGAAGTAACTAATACAAGTATTTCAAAGTTCATGATGGCAAAGAAAGAAGCTTCCAAAATCCTAGTTTTTGTTTCAAAGTTCAGGTTGTATCCATGACAACAACAACTGTCTGTTTCTCTTGAAGGGACAGACTTCACTTGATCTGTTTTTTGAGAAAATGTCTGCTAAATATCATATCCAAATGGCCATGATTTATCAGCCAGTCTTTCTAATAAAATGATGTTCTAGGAAGCAAGCTTAGCTTGCTGTTCCTGGAGTCAATCACTTAGTACTTTGCTTATGACAACCATTGCATTTCAAAAGCAGCAAAATATTAAAGATGTTATGCAACTGTTGACATTTCATTGACCTAACTAATTCTCCTGCTTCTCCAGGAGGAAGACCAGGAATGGTGAAGAATGTAAAAACTTGATCATCCAAACTCACCAATAATTTTTCCCACCATTGCTTTTGATCTTACACATAGGAGAAAAGGAAACACAACACTCAACACCGTTATTATGAGGAACATAATATTTATCTCCTGTTTTCTCTAAAGGGACCTTGAGATACCTTTTGCCCCTCAAAGATCTATGGAGCCCACTTTGGAACCCACTGTCCTGGAGTGCTAGGAAGAAGGGATCTTAACTGGGAACAGAGTCAGGACTTTGAAACCGTGGCTTAGGGCCAGTGTTGGCCTTACAGGGTAGTTTTTCTATGAACTCTTCATGGATATATATCAAATGGACCCCATTTACTTAAGTTCCTTCCTTTGAAGAGTAGAAATTCCCAAACCAGAAGACCCAGGTATTTGGCTTGGCTCAGGCAGCAAGTCTGAATTGGTGTCATAAATACTTTTTGTTCAAAAGAATTGGAGTCTCTGTGGTACCTCTACCTTGGAAAGACAAGGATCAGGATTCATTAATCCTTCTTCACACATTCCATTCCTGTGACGGGGCTACAATAGGTGAGGGACCCTGGGACTCCCTTCCTCCTAAAACTACTTGCCAACCTAACATCTGTTCCTGTACACTGTTTCTCCCCAACATAAATATAACACCTTTATAATGAAATGCTTAAGCGTTCACTTCATATTTAATGAGCCAATTACTTTCATCCACAGTTTCTTATGTCTCCGAAGAAAATAAATACAGGTTAGGGTTTGACAACCAGCAACTTAAAAACCTGGTCTGGAATCTCGACCTTCCAGTTCCTACCTGTCCAGGGAGCAGTAAGCATCCTTGCTCATTTTCTTTGTGTTGATTGGTCCCCAAGCTTTCTGTCAGTAGCTACAAAGGAGATTGACCATCACACAAGTCTTTTGTGCAGTAGAGTGTTGAGACCTGCTTGTTGACTGAGCCTCCCTGTTTCCTCTGAGCACCTCAACTTAACACCTCAATTTGTATGTTCAATCAGCACTTCAATGTTAACAAGAGCAAGGGGAGTTCTTGGTCTTCCTTCCCAGTGTTCCTGCTCTTACGAAAACATTCAATTCACTCAACTTTTCAGAACAGAACACATGACAACCATGGTTAATTCTTCCCTCTCCCTTGGACTTCGTGTCTAGTCACTGAGCTCTATAACTTCATAATTGCACCCCAGTGTGTCCAGGACATCACTGTCTGAGCAGGACTACTCAACAGACTTTTAACAGATCTCCCTTTCTCTGAATATTCCAGAGGAAGTCATTTTCTGCTCAGATCGCTGTAATCAGATCCCTTTGGAGTTCAGGTAAAATTCCAACACTCTACAGGGAGGGCCAAGATGGCAGGGTCCTGCTTCCTTGCTGTCTTTACTTCACTACCATCTATCAGTATGTTTTAGATATTGGCCTACTTTCTGCTCCTTAACATTTCCACTTTGGTTTCTAGTTCAGTGTCTTTTCATGAGCTGCTCCGTCTGCCTGGACATTCTGTCCCTAGCCTTCAAATGCATGGCTCTGACTTATCATGTTAGTTGGAAAATCAAATGCTATTTTTATGTGAGACTTCAAGAATACCTACTTTAAATTGGCTTTCTTCCTCTATGCCTTCACTGGTTTTGTTCCCTTCTTTTATTTTTCTATAGATGTCACGTTACCTTGTCCATTTGTTTGTGTACTTCGCTTATTTTCTATTTGGCCTCCATCCAAGTTTCTCAAGAGTCAAGGCTCTTTCTGATTTCTCTCCCTGTTAAGGCCTGTGAGGGAGGACAGGCCCTCTGCCTAACAGATACTAATCAGTATTTGTTTATTTGCTGAATGAATAGAGTACAAGAGGGCCACATGGCCAGGAAGAACAACTTCCCTGTATGAGAACAACTTCACCTGCGTGAGAAAGGTTATTGAACTTTTTTTTAAAAAAAATCAAGTGATGGTTCAAAGACCTCCAGGGTTTGTCCCAAATGGTCTCTCAAATGTTCAGGGCATTCACCTTGGATGGTCTGTTATTTCTTCCCCTACTGTTTGCTTTGTGGCTCTGTGGTGACAAATGACCTCTCTGTTGTTCCCTGGGAGCAGGTGCTGATGCTTTGTGTGTGTAGACATCTGCCAGAGGCTTCTCCAGTATCTTGGACAAGATTCAAGAAAGTCCTCTCCCTCACAGAAAACACCATTTGCTGCTGCCTAGGCTAACAAGGTATAGGTTGGACTTTTGTCCTCAAATTCTAACAAAAGTCTGTGGTTATGAGATAGTCTCCTCTGCCTACCTCCTTCTCACAGGCCTTACCCAGGGACTCCAACATGGATTCTCTAAAGAGACGTCAGATGCAATTTAACTGACAAATGTCAACAAGGCAAACAGGTGAGGTGGGATTTCTCTCTTTAGTACAGAATTCATGAAGATGATCACAGAAAGACTCCAGGCATAAAGATGAATTTGACAGTTAGGCTGAAAATAAAATAAAAAAAAGTCAGTGTCAATCTGGAGGCATTAGGTGGAGAGATGGTGTGGGGAATTCAGAACTGGGACTGGGGTAGGCTCCTGGAAAGGTGGTCTTGTCCATAGGAGTGTGGCTGCCAGCACTTTGCCTGCCCACAAACTTTACTTAAAGAGAAGTTGATGATCCTAGATCATACACACAGCTGAAAAATATGTAAAAGGAAGCATTAGAAAAGCAACTTTTCAGAGCAACTCTGATTTACAACCACATATCTCAGAGTAATTCAGTTGGCTACTTCTTGTCCTGGGTTGTCTTCTTATCTGGTCTATGGTTTGGGAAGACTTTGTGGTCTTTGATTTCAGTATCAAAAGCTTTTATCAATGACCTTTTATCAGAATCACCCTACAACTCTTCCAGAAATGAATGAGCAGGCATACCATGAATTGCCAACCCAGGGGTCTTGCATATTATACTGTAATATGCAAAAGCAACATTACAGAAAAATTCTTGGAGAATATGATGAAGAAATGCTAAAGATGGTAATCAGCCAGGCACCGGTGGTTCACGCTTATAATCCTAGCTACTCAAGAGTCTGAGATCTGAGGATCATGGTTCAAAGCCAGCCCTGGGCAGGAAAGTCCATGAGACTCTTATCTCTAATAAGCTACTCAGAAAACTAGATATGGTGTTGTGGCTCAAGTAGTAGAACGCTAGCCTTGAGCTGAAGAGCTGAGGGACAGCGCCCACGCCCAGAGTTCAAGCCCCACAACTGACCAAAAAACAAACCCCCAAAAGATAGTAATCAAACTTGTACAGGAACAAACTGGCACCATGTTGTATTCACGGTATTGATCAACTTCTGTTTTTCCTTGCTTTATGAAGCCAAGATAGGCCTGATAATAAATATGTCTGATAATAGATATCCTAACAAATATTAGGGAAGGATCCAAAAATTTTCTCAAACATCCTTGATGCTAAGAGAAAGTCTTCTTAATAGGTGAGGAAATTTTTTCTGGGTCTTACTTTCCCCAACTTCTTATGGAAAGATGTCCTGGATTTCTTGCGTGACTCAACTCTCTGGATGACCTTTGGTCAGTCTTATGTAAAGATTCCTATAGGTTTCAGTCCAGGACTGACATGGAATTCAAGTTTGGCTGGAGTTGACAGGTTGGGTGTAGGAGAATCATTCATTATTCTGGAACAGAGATGTGATTGGTGTCATTAAAATCCAATAAATATCCAGGTAGAACATCATTTAGGAGCTGGACACATGAGATCAGATTTATCAGCTTGGAGGCCTCCTGCCTGGTCATAAAGTGAAGCTGAGAAAGCTATGTTATTGGGCTGTGTTGATAATTTCCAGGGCTTCTAGGATGAGCATCCAATGTCAGCTCCCACTGCTTTCTCCAGGAAGCTGTATATGAGGTTAGCTCCAGGCTGCCCCTCCCATCACCAAGCCTGCACAGTTAAGATCATGGTCACTTTACCTGCTGAGACCAGCTCCTGAGCTTCTTTGTCAGTGCCCTGTGGGGTGGCATAAGGGACCTGAAAGTAGCTTATGTGCTTAACTCTTGTGGTTTATTGGAGATAAGAGTCTCATGGACTTTTCCTGCCTGGGCTGGCTTTGAACCATGATCCTTAGATCTCAGCCTCCTGAGTAGCTAAGATTACAGGCATGAGCCACCAGTGCCTGGCCAAGTGCTTTAACTCTTGAGAGCAAGTTTCATCAGAAATCAATGATCACTCTAAATGAAAGCAAATTAGTAGGAAGTCTTATATAAAAGTAGTCATATAATTAAAAAAATACAAGTCTGGGCTGGAAGGTGGCTCAGTGGTAGAGCGCTTGCCTTGCATGCATGAGGCCCTGGGTTCGATTCCTTGGCACCACATACACAAAAAGAAAAAAGCCAGAAGTGGTGCTGTGGCTCAAGTGGTAGAGCGCTAGCCTTGAGCTGAAGAGCTGAGGGACAGCACCCAGGCCCAGAGTTCAGGCCCCATGACTGGACCCCCCCCAAAAAAAAATACAAGTCTGTTCTTGGACTTCTTACTTTCCTGGATTAAAGGCTGTTTCCTAGGGTACATGCAGGGATTAGAGCTTTCTTAGGTAGCTGTCCATGAGTTCACTCACTATCAAGACCCACCCCCAATGAGGTGGTCAGTGAGTGGGAGCCGGGGTATAGACAGGAGATTAGAGGAGGGAGGGAAATGGCCACCCCAGGGAGGGTTTCAAGCAGATAAGCCACCAGGCTTCAAACCTGATATCTGATCATTCCACAAACAAAAATAATTACCTGGGATAATATTATTGGCAGGATGGAGCCACATACTAGAAATCTCTTTCTACCAAGATGCATTTGACAATTGGCCACATACTGTTACTTTAAGCCCCTGTAACCAAAGATGAGCTAATTATCTCCAAGAGAACAAGTGGGTCCTCCCTGAGGCTTATGTTGTTCACTAAAAGAGAGGAATAGCTTTTTGTTCTAAGTTCCAAGCCTTTCAACTGTTATGCTTGTGATGACAGCTCTGGCATTTGATACAAGAAGGTGTGTTTGTGTGTGCCCATGTACATGTGCATATGTGTAACACATATGTGGCTCAAGCACCCGTGTGAGTGTGTTGCCTCTTGGGAAGCATGTGAGAAGAGCAGAGCTTAGAGCATATACTCAAACACTGGATAAGGGATTTAAAGGAGACAAATGGGTTCTGTATGGTGCAATCTCTCACTGGTCCTCATTCTAGTGGTTCTATTTTATTATTTTGTGCTGGTCCTGGAGCCTGAACTCAGGGGCTGGGCGCTGTCCTTGAGTTTCTGTTTGCTCAAAGCTAGAGATTTACTATTTGAGCCACATCCCTACTTCACCTTTTTTTTGTGATCAATTAGAGAAAAGAATCTCATGAACTTTTCTGCCCAGGCTGACTTCAAACCATGATCCCCAGATCTCAGCCTCCTTGAATAGCTAGGATTACAGATTTGAACTGCCAGCACCCTGCTGTTTTATCTTTTTAATGTAATTGTATTTTTTTATGGTGTTATACAGAGGAATTACCATTTTCTAAGTCAGGTAATGAGTACATTTTACATTCCTTTTTTGGACAAGACTACCCCTTTCTTTGCTTTCCCTCAGTGTCCCTCTCTGTTCCTGCCCACTAGTTATGTAATTCCCAGTGGTTTTAAATCATCATGCTTTCTGGGATTCAGTAGAGGTCTTTTCAGAGATGCATAGAAGTGAGGGAAGGTGAGGAGCCAGGACCAAGGGCATGTGACCTCCTTCCTCTTTCTACTACCAGCCGGTCAAACTCCGCTATTAACATATGCACAAGGTAAGGTGCTACTCTTACGGGTCAGAGTTCTCATCTGTCCAATAGGACCCAGGTGTCAGAGTAACATGGACTGAGATATGGGCCATTGTTTTATAATCCTAGTTTGTTTTTTTTAATGTGAAATTACACCACCCTCACTCACCCCCTCATTGTACTAATGACTTTTATTAGTCTCCTAGTGGTTTCTCAAGGGACTCATTTCCAAATACCATCATATTAAGGGTTAGGGCTTCAGCATTTAGCTCTGTGGGCACACAATCCAGTTTATGGAACCCACGGGAGGGGGAGGGGGTAGTGATTGAAATGTAGTGACTGAAATATGCTGACAGGAGGCGCGATGCGGTGATTCAGAGGAAAGTGTCCCTAGAGGAGTCAGCAGTTGTTTGAGAGGTGGAAAGGGCAGAGAGTGGAAAGAGAATTCAGTAAATGGGTATAAAGGAGACAGGACTCAGAGAAGAGGGTGCTGAACTCTGTGGTTTATCCTTCTTAGTTTGGCCAGGACCAGTCTACTTAGGATAATTCATGGGGAGCTAGAGGGTCAGCTGCATGGAGAATGAAATGGGCGAGGGATAAATAAAACATGGTGAAGAATTAGAGTGAAAGAAGGCAGGGAAAACCAGTAGGAAGAAGGGGGAAGGGAAAGAGATGCTCACATTGCCTACTGCAATGTGTCGCTCGAAAGGCACAGGAGGAAAGAAGAGGAATCACTGCTTCTCGGAGGCGACCATGGACCTGGTGCTAGGAGGTGGCCCTGAGATGGAGAGCTCATCATGAATCCACTAAGATAGCCCAGGTACACACCTGAAGGAGAGCTAAATCCTTGGAAAATAAGAAGTTTGATGTGAGTATGAGATTGATAGAGTGAATCTGGTTTTGCAAAATGGATCAGGAGATGAAAAGGAATTCTAATGCTGTCACTTTGTATTTCACTCACTCATTCATTCGTTCACACATCCCTCCATGTATTTTGTTTTTATCATTCATCAGGTGAGTATGTGCTGTGAGACCCTGAGGCCATCTCTACTCCTGCCTTGAGGAGGTCAAGATGGTTTTGACAAAGTTCTGTCTGTTGAGAAGCTCGGGACAGGAACGGGGGTGGGGTGGGTTGTTACACCCATTACAAATGGATTCTCTGGGTCCAGAGAAGGTGGAGAGGACTCATCTTTTAGGGGGAGCTCTTTTTTGAGCTCACGAAGAAGCTAGCTGATCAGCATGTGTGAGACTCCTGTGCTAGTGGTGAGAATAGCTGGCTTGTCTCTGCTATGAGCACTGGAAAGCAACACACATCCACTCCCTGTGAAGCTGGCATGTAAGCAGCTCCTGATGGCAATTTTACTGGAAAGGTAAAAACCGTAGTGGCTTTCCATTTGCAGAAGGAAGGCCCAGGAAGAGAAGACCCTGGCACCAACTTCACACAAGATGGATATGACAGGTGAAGATAGGTGAAGGTTTAGGTTCACCATGCTGCTGGCTCCACCTCTCATCCCCATGCTTTCACTAAACGAAGAGAAGCTTCCAGAATCTGTGTAAAGTATATCTTGTAGAAGGAATTTCACATGCATCTTAGGGTAGAGTATTGTAGCTCAAAGGAACAAACAGTGATGTGAACCCATATATTCAGAATTGATTTACAGGACTCCAGTTTAAAAGCTTATTTCACTGTGAATGATAACAGTTTGGAATGTATCCAATTGAGGGAAATGGACTCATAAAAATCACTGGATTCATAGGGGAATTAAAAGAGAGAATGTGCAATGTGTTAAAACAAAACATCTGTGCTTTACAGTCATGTGAAAGGCAGAGAAAGGAGCCGATTCGTGAGGAGGGGGAAAAGGGGAGGTTGAAATGAACTCCCATCACAATAGACAGTTATTAAAACTATAATAAAAGAAAAGATCAAGGAAGGAGAAAAGCTCAGCTTTCTTTACAAGATGCCAGAAGTGGTCAGTGATTTTTTTTTTTTAAATGAAGGAAGCTTTTAAAGAAGAGCAAAACGAAAGGGCTTCAAGAATCCAACCATTGTTTCTGCATGCTGAATTAAGAGCACAGACATGAGACAACAAAGTTGCAGAAATAAAAATGAAAGGAAGCAATTAAATTCAATGAAAGAGTTGATGGTGATGATGGTGATGATGATAATGATGATGTGAGAGTGTGTGTGTGTGTGTGTGAGTGTGTGTGCGTGTGTGCGTGAGAACACTCATGCTAATAGTGAGACCTAACCTTTGCTTAATTTTTTCACTCAAGGCTGGTACTCTACCATTTGAGCCACAGTTCCACCGTTTGCTGAGTAGTTATAAAAGAGTCTCAGTCTTTTTTACCTGGGATGGCTTCTAGGTATCGAGGATTACAAGTGTGAGCCACTAGCACTTGGCAATGAAAAAGATTTTTAACCTAGCAAAAGCTAATTTATCAAGAAGAGAGAAGACCCAGCAAGAGTTAGATACCAACTCCTCACAGAATGTTCTAGGAGAGCAGAAGATAATGGTAACCTTACATAAATTCTGACTGATTAAGTTGTCATGAAAGGGCTAATACACACAATAGAGTTCTTTATGTCATTGCCTCTAAAGAAGATCTGGAAATCTATTGACAAATCTTCTCTATCCCAATGCATGAAGTGGAAATTCAAAACTGACTGTAAGTAGTTAATAATTGTGTTGCTCAAGCTAGAGCCACGTGGCAACTGGAAGGTAGAGTCGAGAGATGACAGTGTCGCCTCCTTCCGGCATATTCTGTGTCCCAACTATCAAGCCAGTCACTCCTCCAGCCCCCTGACCTGTGGCAAGACCTTAATTAAAACAATGAATGTGCGGTTTCCCGTGTGGGTCCAGGACTAAAATGATAGTTTCTGCTGTAGGGCAAGAAAGCCTCACTGCCAAGTCTTATCACACCTCCAAGAGTTGTTTTGGCTGTCTTCAAAAGCATAGGAAGGAAGTCGGAGTGATCAGATAATGAATAGGCATGATGCTGCCACGCAGAAGAGATTGGGAGGAAGGAAAATCTTGATTTGAGTTCCAAGGTTTCCATGCGCTGGTTCTGTGACATGGCTAAGCCTCAATTATTTCATCTGTGAAATTAGATGGTGAGGACACAAAGAAGTCATAAGCTGGTTCATGGAGCGGGCTTATTCAGGTCACCTCTGTTTCAGGTAAATGGGCCAGTGGTGATGTCAATGGGGCTCTATGCAGTCCGGACAGCAAGGTGGTGTCAAGTTGAAATAGATATTTAAGTGAAGGATAAGCTGGTGGCAGGTGACACCAGGAAACACTGACTCCAATGTTTCCAGTAATCATGCTACAAAGGATGGTATGAATTCCAAGGACCACGTGACACAAGGCACAGAGGACTCTGTGACTAGGGGACTTCAAAACATGCCACTATTGCTCATAGTAAGTTAATAAAGCTGTTAGGAAGAGCATTCAGAACAGGGAATAGTTATTTCCTCAAAGAAGGAAGGAAGGAAGGAAAGAAGGAAGGAAGGAATGAAGAGGGAGGGAAGGAGGAAGAGAGGGAAGGAGGGAGAACAGCTCTGGTTTGTGGGAAGACAGCTGTAAGTCTCAGGAAGGGCTTTGAATCTTATGTGGGGAGAGGAGAGAAAAGACACAAGTACTGATCCTAGTGAGACTCCAGAGTCTCTGGTTGCAGAACTATGAACGTCTCTAAAAAATATCACTGAATTAAGAGGCAAGGGGCATAGGAGGAGAGCCTGTTATAGAAAAGAAATTGAGAGTGGTAGAGACACAGACAGAGAGAAGAAAGAAAAAGAAGGAGGGAAAGAAAGAAGACAAAGCAGAGTCAAAGAAAAGGCAAAGTAGAGTAGACAAAGATGAGCTATATTTGGATTTGTGAGAAACAGTTGGAAAAATTTTGTGGTGGTTATAAAGGGCAAATATGCACTTGAATAATTAGTTATCTCCTCACATTGATTAAAGACCTGAAAAGGTGTGTGTGTGTGTGTGTGTGTGTGTGAGAGAGAGAGAGAGAGAGAGAGAGAGAGACAGGGAGAGTCAGTCTCCTAGGTCTCCACCTTGGAGCATGAGCACTGGCTTTTTGGTGGTTCGTTAGAGACAAGAATCTCAAGGATTTTTTTCTGCCCAAGCTGGCTTCAAACTGAGATCCTCAGATCTCAACTTCCTGAGTAGCTAGGATTGCAGGCATGAGCCACTAGTGCCTGGATCCAAAAAAGTCTTTAATATAAAGGTCTATAATCTTTGCAATGAGGATGAGAAAGGAACCCAAGGCAGAGGTGGTCAGCACTGGGAACAATAGCAGGAAGTGGAGGCAAAGGGGAGGCCCAAAGAGCCATCAGACATCTGGTTAGGGATGGGACCCACAGACTTGTGTGGAAGCGCGTGCACTCATAGGGTGGTTGCTAGGAGACAAATGCCAAGGAAGTCATGTGGCACATATTTAATTCCAGCCTCCCTGCTGAGGTATGGGTGCCCTCCTCTCCTTCTTCGTTTCTTGGTTGTTGAAATGGGATTAACTGTGATTAACATCCTGGAAGGAGCTGGAGGGAAGGGTCATTAGCCCTGTGTCCACATGAGCTTAAGGGTGTAGCTCAAGTGATAGAACACCAGCCTAGCAAGTGCAAGGCCCTGAGTTCAAGCCCCACTACCACTAGAAGAACAGGAGGAGGAGGAAGAGGGCAGGGGAGGGGGGGATATCCATGGGAAATAAGGGACTTTCCATCTAGAAAGCAATCCCTCGTCTTCAACCTAATTATCACGCAATCAGAAAAATCCAAAGAAAGGTCTGGAGGTCTCTGTACAACACTGGCACCTGGAAGTAACTCTAGACTTCACCGCCTCCCTGCCCCCATCTGGAAATGAGAGTCTCGTTTTCTGTGTATGTTTTCTTTGCTGCTGAGCCTGGAACCCCATCTTAACTCCACTAAGCTCCCTGGAGGCTGAGACTTACTGACAGAGGGCAGCTCTGCCGTGAACCTGGTTTGGCTACTTAGGCAATGTAGGTGACCCCATGAAGTGTCATCTGTGATAAGATCAGCTCTGACTAATTTAAAAGGTTGCAAGGGAAGACACCCGCCCATCACAGGCCATCACAAGCACTTTCATGCATTCTTTACCTGGTAATGCAGAAGAATACCTGCTCTATTCTTGAGCCTGGGCACAGGGTCACGGACAGGTGCACAGAAATTCCACCGTAAGACATGGTAGAGGTTGTGAGATCAGGTACAAAGTGCAATAGGTGGAGGGAGGGAGGGAATGAGCAGCTGGTGGGGAGACGGAGCTGCTTCTGGCCCCTACCTGCTTGTGTGTGTATCAACAGGAGGGAGGAAGAAAATGGCCCAGGAAAGGCTTAGAGGCAGGAACAGAGCTTGAGTTTGATCAGCAGTTTGAGTGTTGGTAAGACAGAGGTTGCAGGAGGGCAGGAGATGGAAGAATTCAGTCTGAAGGCAGAAGGTGATTTTTGGCGGGGAGAGGGTTACTTTTTCCATCCTCAGCCCCACTAGTCATTACAGGCTCTGCCTGGGATAGCTAGTTTCTCATTAGGACACTTCTGGGCTCTATTTCATTCAAGTCTAGATTTGTGACTGTACCTGTGAGCAAACCCAGCTGCCAGTCACTGGTTCCCCTTGGAATTTAATTTTTTAAATTTTATTTTAACTTTTTTGTTATTATAAAGGTGATATACATTGGGTTACAGTTACATAAGTCAGGTGATGCATACATTTCCTTTTGCCATTCCTTCCTTCTCTCCCAATTTCTCCCCTCATCTGTCCCTCCTTTTCTGTACACTTCCAAAGATATATAAATGAACAAACAAAAAAATAGAAAAGAATAAACAGAAAAAAAGAAAAGGAAACCGCAATAAACGTTATTTTGGCTGATCAGATGCAGGCATTTTTAAGATGAGGGATTTTTAAGGCCAAGGTACACCCTGCCCTCATCTTCCCTGCTCTGGGGCAGCCCATCTCCCCCATCTAGACATAGTTCCATTCAGAGCTGAGTGTGCCAGCTTGGTGGTGCCTGGACCTGCCCGGGCTTGGGTGCTCCAGGGCCCAACCACCCAAGGAGGAAAGGAGGGGGCATGGCAGACCCTGCTGGATGGGCTGGGCTCCTGCGAAGCAGGTTTACGGTGGCAGTGCTCCCAAGGGATGATGGGAAAGGCTCACACAAGGCCATCTTCTCCCTACTGAGGACTCTTCTGCTGCACTGGTGGAGGAGGACCACTGGGTGCCCCGCCTCATCCTTCAGATAATGGCGTGATCACAGAATCACTAAAGCACTCCATATGGCAGGGATTGCGCGGCCCTTAGATATAGGAATAAGGTGTTGTCTTCTCCACTTGTTAAAGTCGGTCCTCTTCCTGTCTCTGCCTCCAAGGACAAAAACAGAATAGCAAAGAAACACTATCTGTGCCAGCCCTGGCCTCCTTTGTGGGTCTTCTCTTCTCATCCTGTGTATCATTGTCTGGCTTAGTTTTTCTGGATTAGTACTATACGCCAAAGATCATTGTCCTTTTGTCTTGAACCACCCATGTTATAAAGAGCTCAGACCTCGGGGGCAGTAAATTGGAAAAGCCTCTGAGCCATCAATCATCTATTGGAGGGTCAGCACTCAGCACCCTGGGTTCCTGTGAGGAAGAAGGAAGGTCTAAAACGGATGTAACTAAAAATGAATAGGGTAAAGTCAACCTTTTACATATGTGTGATAGGTTGTAGGCTTCAAAATTAATATGGTAAAGTCACCTTTGTATTAGTGTATGAGAGGTTTCAAAAGCATTGCCTTAAGTACTTTTTTTTGAGGGGGGGAGTCCGGTCATGGGGCCTGAACTCTGGGCCTGGGTGCTGTCACTCAGCTCTTCAGCTCAAGGCTAGCGCTCTACCACTTGAGCCCCAGCGCCACTTCTTGCTTTTTTCTTTTTGCTTATGTGGTACTGAGGAATCAAACCCAGGGCCTCATGCATGCAAGGCAAGCGCTCTACCACTGAGCCACCTTCCCAGCCCTGCCTTAAGTACTTTTGATCCTTGGCTTTTTTCAGAGCTGACAGAATTACAGCTCAAAGAACTGCTCTTTTTTTTTTTTTAATAAGGGAGATCATATTTTATTCCACATACTTCTGTATATATGCGTTTTCACAACAAACATTTGTGGTTTACTCACATAACTTTATTTTTCATTCTACTGGGTCAAGATAAACCAAACTTTCTATCCCTTGTTTGCATGATCAAGGTTTAAGATCTAAAAATCTTGTCAAATCTCCAATTTTTCTATTTTGCCTGGTCCATTAAACTTATAATAAGATAAACCCTCTTCCTCATTCATAGGTTAATTGCAATTCAGTGCATTAGTAAGGTTTAATGTCTTCTGTATGCAAATTTAGAAATGAATACGTTTGCGACACAAAAAGGGTATTTTGCATTGCTTTCCTATATTAATGTTGCCACAGGGGAAGTGGTTTACAAAGAACTGCTCTTTATCCAAAGGTCCACAACTTGTAGCTTAGAATCTATCAAGTTATCAAGTAATCAAGGCCAAGGCAATATAGCTTCTTGGCCTACCTGATGCTCTCCCTTTCCCAGTCCCCATGTTGTTTCCCTGGGACAGGGCTTCCCTACTGTAGACCCTTGAAGGTCTGCTGCTGACAATTCCCAGTGTAAAGAAAATAAACTCTGTCAACTCCCCAGTGTAGCTATTTTTGATTTGTGCTCATGTAAAAAAAAATAAGTAATTATGAGACCTACTTTTCCCAGAACTGATCCATGACCCAAATGTACTGCCTCATCCCAACAAAGCTTGGAATTCATCACTAATGATGTATAAGAACATTTTGTGCCACCTCATGGAAACGAGTATTTTTCTAAGCCAGGTAAAGCACATGAATTCTGGGTCCTAGGGACTTGGATGGTTTAATTATGCTAACACAGGGTTTCATGTCAGATAATTTTACATACACCTGTGTAGGCTCCAGATAACCTAGGCTTTGTTCCAGGCCAGTATTTCTCCCAAAGTAATCATATATGTGTATGTAACCTTTGTCAAACTTCTATACAACATACTAAATGTTTCCCAGACTAGCCTGGACTGTGATCCTCCTATTTATGCTTCTTACCCTAGCTGGGATGAAAGGTACCACATCTATCTTTTCTGTTGAGATAAGGTCTCATCCAGTTTTTACTCAAGTTGACCTGGAACTCTCAATCTCAGCCTCCCTTGTAGTTAAGATTGTAAGTGTGTGAACCACTGTACCTAGCTACAGGTACAATTTGTTCCATCTCCATTCGGTTGAATCATCAAACATAAAGCTCCCAGCTCAATGAGGAGAGCTGCCTGTGAGAGTCCAACAGGTGCATCTTTTAACTTTATAACTTCTGTGTTTCCAGATGAATTTAAACATGCTTCAATTTCACTTCGTACATCCTTCCACCTATGTTTAGTGAATTACATCTGAACTCCTCCAGAAGATTTTTGTATATATAAGTGTCACAGCCACCATTATAATGGTGGGACTCTTTCTGGTGTTTAGGTTCCTGGCAATCTAGATGCTTCGGATTATAGTTCCAAGCAGAACCCCCAGAACGAGTCTTACTAGATGAAAATTGCTGGTTGATGACCTTGGCTAGCTCCTTTTTTTGGGGGGGGGAACTGAAGCATGGACCCTGAATCTAGGACACAGGGTTGAGTGTGTCAGTGTCCTGCCAAGTTCCCAGGCATGTCAAGGATGGAGAAGGAGAGGGGTGGGGGAAGGACAGCTCTTGCCAACTAGCCAGACAAGTCTAGGCAGGTGGCACTAAATAAATAGCAAATCTCATCAGCCCAAAGCCTCTCCTCACTTCAGAACCACAGGCATAATCTCCATGAGAACACAACAGCCACCATTTTCCCAGGGAACCCCCTGGGGTGACTTCAGACGGTGACTCTTTCTGGCCCAAGAATGGCTACTGTTGATCAACAGGCAAACACACTGAGCTTCAACTTTGGAGTCCTCACTGGGCGATCGCCTCTGGGTCATCTTCAGCACGTATCTAGCACAACTCTGGCAGGGAGCCTGGTCCACATGGTCCTTCAAAATGAGTGAAATTGGTGCTGAGGAAAACTGTGAGGGGGTCTGAGCTGCCTTCCGTTCCAGGTTCTCTCCCCCAGATCCTATCCCAGAGGGAGGCAGTGATAGCACACCGACCCTGTTCCCTGGGAGAGCTGCCCTGTGCCAGCCCCACAGAAATGGCTCAGGTTTGAGGGTGAAATCAGGCTCTTACAAGCTACAGGAGCCAGAGGAGTTCCTGCCCTGGGCTGGGCTCCAAGACCTGTTTGACTGGTTTCTGAGGAGTATTTCACCCACAGAGCCATACAAGGTGGACACACTGGATATAGGTGTCTTATTTGTTCCTGGGGTCTAGTGTACATGAAAGCAGTCAGCTTTAGTCACTGGTTTTGAGCCCCTATATTGAAGGACAAGCATCCCCTACACCTCTTTCTAACACCTTTATACACAACAACATACACAAACTTAAGTGTGTGTATATATATATATATACCTAAGTGTGCATGTATATATATATATATATATATATGTATATATATATATATATGCACAGTGAATATGTACATACATTTTCACATAAATGTGTACTTACACACATAAACATACACAGAGCACATGTTATTGCACAAGTACATACATGTACACACACTGCTATGGTACCAAGCCTGGCCCAGGACTGCTTAGCCTTTCTGTCCCCAGACCCTGGTCCAGGAGCCTTGGGGAAGTTTTTCTCTTTCCTCTGACACCGTCCATCCTTCCACAATGAAGCCCTCTATCCCCCTTCTCCCCCAGGGACACAGTCATTCTCCCTGGGAAGAGTTCATGCTTCTATGAGGGGACAGGCAGAGAAGGGACATAGGAAGAAGAGTCCATCTTCAGTACTTAATGAAAAGGCTCAAGAGGCCTATGAACCTGTGCTCTTCTCTCCTTCTGTGAACCATAGTCTTTATCTTTCCATCTGGTTCCTGGTGTCCTGATCAGCAAAGCTCGAACCTCTTTCTCACTCAGCTTCAGCTCCCCTAAGCCCTTAGCTCCTGCAAGGGCACAGCACCATGCCTGGGAGAGATGGTAACCTTCTTTTCATCTCTTGCTGATCTGTCTGACTTTGCTTCTTACTTGGCTCCAGGGAGCTCAGCTGTAAAACTAGGAGCAAGTAGCTGGGTGCCTTAGCCTTGGGCTCCTCATTAGTTGGACAATATCTATTGTTCCTTTTATTTTACAGGGTAATACAGACATCCATGAAACCACACCTGCACCTGAGCTACAAATGACAAAGAAGTTCAAGCAAGAACAACTAAGTTTTGCCAACAAATTTCATGTTGTTGTCCCCTTTCCTAAAGCTTCTCATTGGCCCAAAGGCCAATCCTAAGAGGCTATTCTAAGGCTGTGACCTATGAGGCAGGGGACTGGGTGGAAAGACAAAACTGAAGCACTTCAGTGTTTGTACGTGTTCTAAAAGGAGCATTTGGTCTTGGAGAAGAGGAAGGGAGGGTACATGTGAAGGATTTTTCTAGACTTCATTCATTTCTAGATTTCCTTCCTCTAGAATATTAGCAGCACCTCACTTTCCTGTCCCATGGCGAGACTCGAGAGATGCTTCTCTAAATGAAGCCCTGTCTTGCATAGAATGGAATTGGTTTAAGTGTATCGTCAAAGGCTGCTTAGGTTCAGGGCCTGTACCTTAGCAGGCTTACTACCACTTCAATGTGGATAGATTTTGGTTTTCAGTTCGACCAAGAAAAGAATGATAATGAAACTGAGAGTGGGCTCTCTCTTCAAGTAGATATTCTCTTGAGGTCTGCATCAAAGGTGAATTAGCTCAACCTTGAACAGGAAGTTTGTCATAGAGTAACACACCTTGTGTTGATCTGAGCTTGATACTCTGAATCAGAGTAATCTCCTTAGATACGGTCAGTGCATCATCCTAATTTAAAAGCAAGATATTGAGACATACATTTCCATACCACTAGATAGAATTGGAACCAGGAACGCAATCAAATCTAATTTTTTTTTGCAACGTATCATTCAACAAAAATAATAAGACAATAATTATGAAGCATTTAGATTTTAATCATAAGTCCTCCTAATAAGATGAGAAGAAAAGGAAATTTCACATACAGATTGATATCTCTGACTTCTTTTAAAAAATAAAGGAGTATGATTGAATCCAGTCACCTAGAGCTCCACCCTTCCTGCGTCTCTTACCAAACAGAATGCTTCCCCTGTTCCAGTCGCTGGCCTGAGTGGTATTCTCCACCCCAAACTGGTTGGCTGTTTCATTGAGAAATTGGTTGCTTAATATTTATTGAGGTCTCTGTATTATTCCAATACAAAGATGAGATAGGTCTCCTTCTTCAAGATGTCTTTCTAAAAATAAAGTGAAGACAACTGGAACACTCTCTTTGCTAATTCTCTACCTCTGAGTTCCCGAACTCAGTAGATGGGCAGTACAGAAGGGTAGGCTGTATTTTAGTGAGGAAGATAATGCTTGGCCTATTAGATTGGCTGAACCAGAGAGGTCAAATTTGTTAAGTTTCTCAGGAGGAGAGTGAAGAAACTTGTTTCAGGCAGGAATGGGAACGGGGAAAGGAATCTATGGAGATCAAGAAGGGACTTTCTTGAGAAAGTCATCATGGGGCTCTCACAGCAGATGCCCCCTCACGAATGTGGGTCTGACAGCTGGAAGGATTTAGGGACAATCCCATGAGGGTTGAGTTCTTGGTCTCAACCCTGATACACTGGGTATGGGTGGGGATAGGTTTCCTCCTGGAGGGCAGATCAGACAGAGGGCCCTGGGAGATTCTCGGTAGGTTGTTGTGCTTTGGACTGATACCTAGTAAAGTGGTAGGAAAGTCAAGACATCATTATTTTCTGCCCTCTTTTGTACCTTCTGGCCCCTCAGTCTCTCTGGGGTCATTTTCCCAGAAAGCATTCAGGGAAGACTTTAACCCCAGTTGTTCCCTACACCCCCTTCTCTACATGCATACCAAGTATCTTTGGTACAAAGAACCTTGGACTTAGCAATAGGATAGGATTGTAGGATTCACTTGGCTGGATGAGGATTGTCCTGGAGAGAGGATAAAGTCTTTCCCATTCCTCCGAAATCAGACTTCATATATTCTTTTATTTATTTATCTGCTCATATCTTCTTTTAATAAGGTAATGTTCCACATCTGTGTGTTGGTGGCTCATGCCTGTAATCCTAGCTCCTCAGGAGGCTGAGATCTGCCCAAGGCAGGGAAATCTTTGAGACTCTAGCTCCAATTAATCACCCAAAAACTAGAGCTGTGGCTGGAAGTGGTAGAGTGCTAACCTTGAGCAAACAAACAAACAAAAACAAACAAAATTCAGCGACAGTGCCCAGACTCTGAGTTTAAACCCCATGACCAACAAAAATTAATAATAACAATGTTCTAGCATAAAGGGTCTGAAGGTGCGAATGCAATGTGAATTCCTGTTGTCTGCAAGCAAAGGGCAGCCAGTACTCTTCTAACTCCTGTCCTGCACTGGGAATTTGATGGAAGCCCTTGGCTGAACCCAGGCAGATTTGGGGGGATTGTGGAGCCCCCTAAAGGACAGCTTCACCTCTCCCTCAGCCCCCCTCAAGCCCCAGTCTCTGTGAAGTTGGGGTTGCTGTGGGGGAGTTGGGTCCTGGGTTCTTGCCATAGAGTAATCTGCTGTCAAGGTTGTGGCGGGCGGGGGTGGTCAGGAGCGACTGGTAGGCCACCATCTATAGCCCCCCCATACCGGTTAACTCCAGACTCCCATGGGTCCTTCCCACTGCAATCCTGCATTTCTTGTCTGGAGCTGGTGTGTCCCTCCCTTGGAGGAGGATCTTGCCTGAGGACACTTGGAGGGTGGGGAGCCTTTCTCCTCCCTTCGCTCCAATCGCAGAAAAGGAGGGGGTTCCCATCCCCAACACACTGTCTTCAGTTCTGCCCTCTGATAGACAGACGCTGCCTCAGCTCCCAAGCAACTACTCTGAGCTCTGGACCCCGAGCCTTGGGAAGAGCAGGTGGACGAGCAGGCAGGTCAGAAGCTCTCTACGAGGTGTCAGGGACTGCAGCATGGCTGAGAAGCTGTCTAAAGAAGAGGTGGCAGAGTTGCACCAGGCCTTCTCCAGGTTTGACAAGAATGGGGATGGCAAAATCAATACCGAAGAGCTGGGCGAAGTGATGAAGGCGGTGGGCCAGAACCTGTCTGAGGCCGAGCTGAAGGAGCTTATTGCCCGGCTGGACACCGACGGTGATGGTACCATCAGCTTCCAAGAGTTCCTGACAGCGGTGGCCAAGAAGATGAAGGGCGGGGCCACTGAAGAAGAGCTACGT